>NC_086444.1:1185439004-1185752545 GCF_028390025.1 Pseudophryne corroboree | reverse complement strand
GCTGCGGTGGTGTTTTGATGCATCTGCTAGGTGACACAAAAATGTAAGAAAAAGTAATTGAACTACACCGCTTGGTGAGGCTCATTTGTGCCTGGCTTCTCGCGCCATAAGGCATATTTAGTTTAGGTGTATGAGTAGACATCTGTATGAACAGAGAGATAAAATGTAAACTGGACACATTGGGGCAGATGTATTAAGCTAGAAGAAGTGATAAAGCAGCGATAAGACAGTGATAAGTGGAAAGTGACAACGCACCAGCTAATCAGCTCCTAACTGTCATTTTTCAAACCTGTAATGACTGGCTGGTGCGTTATCACCTTCTACTTATCACTGCTTTATCACTTCTCAAGGCTTAATACATCTGCCCCAGATTCCTACTCAGAATTCAAACGTCTAGGGATAAGGGCGCACAGGCTGAAATATGGGTAAGTATTATTCGAGTTAGAGACCCCCAAAGAAAAGTATTGTTTTGGTTTCACTCCAAAGTCATCACAAAGGATGGGGGGTGCTACCACGGACACAAAGACTATAATCACATGATTCAAAGAAGAAAGGAAAATGTCCAAAATGTGGTGCACAAAAAATATACAGTAGCTAAAATATAACTTTTATTAGTATTCCAAGTAAAAGATATGCATAAAAAGCGAAGAATTTATTTAAAAGGGAAAGTGTAGAGGTGTCAAAAAGAATGAAAATGTGTATTAAAAAAACGCTATATGTGAAAGGACTCTATGAAATATTTTTTCTTTTTTCCGAAGAAATTCACAAAATAAAGGGAGAGCAGAAAATCTGTGCCCAATGTATTAATGTAACATAATATGACATCCAATCTTGGGTACAGTATGATCTCCAGTAAAAATATCAATCAGTATTAAATCTGTGGGACTTTATGGGTTTATTTTACATATATTCTTGTTTCTTAAATTATGCCCTAATGGGTGGGATTCCCAATGTCCTCAGAAAGTGTCATGCACCTCGAGCTCTAGGCCTCACAGTTAGACTTGTTAGTTAGACTTATATATTCTGTATAAGAAATATATTAATAGGTGCTAGCGCCCACTGCCAAGCCTCTTGTGAACATGTCCAAATATATATATGGTGATTTGTTTAAATATATCTATTATGGACCAATCCACTTAAGGCTACGAAAATCCCTCCTATCTCACATAAGTGGTGGTGTGAATGGAAAAAATCCCATTCAGCGTGATGTTATATCTATCTTTGTACCACTGAGATGGGGAATGATAAGTGGCTCCCAAATCTCAGGTTAGACTAATACACTGAGGGAGAGAAGTGTTGGGATATAATAACTGTATAAATACTCCTAATGGATAAGGTTTCCCTATCTCAAAGGAGTGTGCTATGCAAACCCCCTTATATCTTGATATTGGATAGCAAAATCTTGGAGTGTGGTGACATATATAATCTCACTATCTCTATACTCCAAGTATTGAGGATTCTGGGAAATGCATGTATAATTTTTACAGTGTCTCTTCAACACTATCTTTTACTACCACTGTGGGGCAGTCAAGCACTAGGAATATCTAAAGCGTGGGTCACTCTAGGTGCATTCACATATAATTGATGTTAACAATATTACAACATGATTGAAATAAAAGTTAAAGTAAATATAGAGTCCATCATTTTCACATAAGCTACAGCAACCTAACGCGGCGTTTCGCTATTTAGCTTCGTCAGAGGCAAGCCGATTGCCTTCCGGGTCCGCTTTTTAAACCCACTGGGATAACTCAGCGGCCAGTCAGAATCCCTGCTCATGCGGGACGACCTATCGCCTACTGCCGCATCACGTTTATCCCGCCTCACTCCCTTGATTGACAGGAGTTTCACAGGGCTAGGGGCTCACTGGCGCATGGGCAGAAAGGGTGGTGCGCGTCACTGAGTCTCTTATTGCTAGACCAAAGTGATCAAATGCCGATATACGGCGCATAAAGTCAGCTATTCGGGCAATATTCTACTGTATAGTGGAATTTTTCTTACACATACTCGCTCCAGAGGTCCCTTCCTTTAATATATCCCCTTAATCTTTGGTTTAAATGGGTGAGAGTACGGATCTAAAGTTCGAGCTTTGGGTCACATGACCACAACTCCCATTCTATATATATGATTGTCTCAGACATTTTTGAGGATCACCTATCTACTTGCTAAGATGATTCGTTATGGCTCAAGAAAGTTATGAGAAATACACTAATGATGGGCATAATTCAAAAGTTTTATTTTTGACTTTTTACTCCCATGGACATCATTATGTTGTCCTTTTGCTGTATAATCACCACTTGATTATAATAATCCTATTCATATTCGTATCGAATTCATTAGACAGAGTGAAAATATGTAAATTAATAAATGAGTGTGTGGATATATTGTGACTGTTCCATTGCAAAAAAGTTTATACTAAAGGAGAATGGTGAAGTTGATCTTAATAATAAATTAGTGAAGGGATAAGTGATAAAGAGTGAGTGTATTGGGAAAATTGTGAAACGCTTATAAATGTATTTATATGAACCTTAAAGGATATTAATCATAAATTATTAATTGTGAATGTCACATTGACCATAAAGGTGTGTTCTTTGGGAAGCTTGATTGGTGTATGTGATTGTGATCCACACTAAAACAAAACAGTGTACGTGATTGTGAATGCCCAAATCCAAGTAACACAAAAAGTAATAAAACAGTGAAGGGGAAGGGGAGGGAGAGGGAGGAGAAAGAATCAAGTTAAATCTAAATGTGAGAGAATACATATTAGTGTTCACATAGTGGTGTCAAACTAAGATGAAGCGGAGTAAAGTATAAAGGTGTCTGTATATCGAAAGTGAATCTATGAGTTTTATATTGTTTGGAATGGGTTTATATAAGAAGAGGCAGATGATACTGGAGCAGCCTAATAGTAGGAGAGGAGATATTCGGTCTCATCTAAGGAAAGGTATGTAACTATTTTCCTCATTAAGACCGTAAGGTGTTAATGTATTCATGAGGAAAATCAGTTTTGTTTCTTGTCTAAGTAATTCTCCATCTATGTCTCCCCCCCTGATGTTTAGATTGACTCTTTTCATTCCATATGCTGTGAGGAGGTTGGGATTGTTATCATGGTACCTGAGAAAATGTCTCGCTATAGGAGTAAGGGGTCTGAAATTGCGGTGATCTTTCTCTGCATTTCTGATGCTACCTAGATGTTCTAGTATCCTCTGTTTAAGGGGCCTTTTTGTTTTTCCTATGTAGCTTAAATTGCAGGGACATTGAAGATTGTAAATGATTGCTGTTGTATTGCAATCGATATGTTCTTTGATGTTCCATGTTTTTCCAAATTTATCTTCATATGTGTTGACATTTCTCATAGTTGAACATGCTTTACATCTTCCACAATTCGTCGAGCCTTTTTTCCTTATGGACATTTTCTTAGGGACATGCAGGTGACTTTGTACCAGGATATCCTTGAGAGTCCTGGATCTTCTCCAGGTCATCTGGATTCTATCACCCAAAACTCTCTCTAAATCTGGGTCTGTGTGTAAGATATCCAGATGTTTGTGGAGAATTGTTTGTATGTCTCTCCATTCGTTACAGTAAGTGCCTATAAATCTGACACTCTCCTGTTCTCCCCCTCCTGTTTTTCTGGGCTTAGGTGTTAATAGTTGGTCTCTAGTATAATTTTTTGTGTCCTTGTAGGCTCTCTTGATCATTCTGTTACTATAGCCACGAGCCCTCAGTCTCTGGCTGAGTTGTTCAGATCGTACTTTACATGTTTCCTCTTCCGAGCAATTTCTCTTCATCCGAAGAAATTCTCCCTTCGGTAAGCCCTTCAATACCGCTGGGTGATAGGAACTCTTATTGTGTAGAATGCTGTTAGTGGAAGTTTTTTTCCGAAAAAGATCTGTGGAAATATGACCGTCTTCCTCTATGCATAGAGTGATGTCTAAGTAGTTAACCTGGGTTTGGCTGGCTTCATATGTCAATCGTAAATTCAGATTGTTGTGGTTCAGTCTCTCCAGGAATTCCCTGAATAGCTGAATATCGCCATCCCAGATTATCAGCAGATCGTCGATATAACGTAGCCACATAATTATGTGGTCTGTGTACCGATCATTTTCTTCTTGAAACACACATTCACGTTCCCACCACCCTAAATACAAGTTTGCATAGGTAGGGGCACAGGTAGTCCCCATTGCAGTGCCCCTTACCTGTAAATAAAAGTTGTTATTGCAAACAAAAAAATTTCTGGTAAGTATGAAACGGAGTAATTCAATGAGGAAGTTATTGAGATCATCATTTTTATTTCTATTCAAGAAATATCGGACTGCCTCTATTCCAAAATCGTGATTTAATACTGATTGATATTTTTACTGGAGATCATACTGTACCCAAGATTGGATGTCATATTATGTTACATTAATACATTGGGCACAGATTTTCTGCTCTCCCTTTATTTTGTGAATTTCTTCGGAAAAAAGAAAAAATATTTCATAGAGTCCTTTCACATATAGCGTTTTTTTAATACACATTTTCATTCTTTTTGACACCTCTACACTTTCCCTTTTAAATAAATTCTTCGCTTTTTATGCATATCTTTTACTTGGAATACTAATAAAAGTTATATTTTAGCTACTGTATATTTTTTGTGCACCACATTTTGGACATTTTCCTTTCTTCTTTGAATCATGTGATGATACTCAGAATTCAACCAAGGGACTAAGCACTAAAATTACCATCCTAATAAATTCATTTTTACTGTAAAGGGGGGTACTCACGGAGCGATAATCTAAGCAATCTGACTAGATTGCTTAGATTTTAAGCATGATCGCTCCGTGTGTACCCCCCACAGCGATAGCGATGCGCAACCCCGCGCATCGCTGTCGCTGGTGCTAGATTGGCCTGCATGCAGGCTCAATCTAGCAGGTCGCTCAATTCACCCGCTTGGTGAAGTGAGCGGCCCCCCCGTCTCCCCCTGCATGCTCAGCACACATCACGCTGTGCTGAGCGGTGGGAGAGATGTGCGCTGAGCGGTGGGATAGATGTGTGCTGAGCAGTGGGATAGATGTGTGCTGAGCAGTGGGATAGATGTGTGCTGAGCAGTGGGATAGATGTGTGCTGAGCGGAGGGAGAGATGTGCGCTGAGCGGAGGGAGAGATGTGCGCTGAGCGGTGGGAGAGATGTGCGCTGAGCGGGGGAAAAATGTGTGCTGAGCGGAGGGAGAGATGTGTGCTGAGCGGGGGGAGAGATGTGTGCTGAGCGGTGGGAGAGATGTGCGCTGAGCGGTCGGAGAGATGTGTGCTGAGCGGGGGGAGAGATGTGTGCTGAGCGGTGGGAGAGATGTGTGCTGAGCGGGGGGAGAGATGTGTGCTGAGCGGGGGGAGAGATGTGTGCTGAGCGGTGGGAGAGATGTGCGCTGAGCGGTGGGAGAGATGTGTGCTGAGCGGGGGGAGAGATGTGTGCTGAGCGGTGGGAGAGATGTGTGCTGAGCGGTGGTAGAGATGTGTGCTGAGCGGTGGGAGAGATGTGCGCTGAGCGGTCGGAGAGATGTGTGCTGAGCGGGGGGAGAGATGTGTGCTGAGCGGTGGGGAGAGATGTGTGCTGAGCGGTGGGAGAGATGTGTGCTGAGCGGTGGGTGAGATGTGCGCTGAGCGGTCGGAGAGATGGGTGCTGAGCGGGGGGAGAGATGTGTGCTGAGCGGTGGGAGAGATGTGCGCTGAGCGGTGGGAGAGATGTGTGCTGAGCGGTGGGAGAGATGCTGAGCAGGGGGAGAGATGTGTGCTGAGCGGAGGCAGAGATGTGTGCTGAGCGGGGGGAGAGATGTGCGCTGAGAGGTGGGAGAGATGTGCGCTGAGCGTTGGGAGAGATGTGCGCTGAGCGGAGGCAGAGATGTGTGCTGAGCGGGGGGAGAGATGTGCGCTGAGCGGTCGGAGAGATGTGTGCTGAGCGGGGGGAGAGATGTGTGCTGAGCGGTGGGGAGAGATGTGTGCTGAGCGGTGGGAGAGATGTGTGCTGAGCGGTGGGTGAGATGTGCGCTGAGCGGTCGGAGAGATGTGTGCTGAGCGGGGGGAGAGATGTGTGCTGAGCGGTGGGAGAGATGTGCGCTGAGCGGTGGGAGAGATGTGTGCTGAGCGGTGGGAGAGATGCTGAGCGGGGGGAGAGATGTGTGCTGAGCGGAGGCAGAGATGTGTGCTGAGCGGGGGGAGAGATGTGCGCTGAGAGGTGGGAGAGATGTGCGCTGAGCGTTGTGAGAGATGTGCGCTGAGCGGAGGCAGAGATGTGTGCTGAGCGGGGGGAGAGATGTGCGCTGAGCGTTGGGAGAGATGTGTGCTGAGCGGGGGGAGAGATGTGAGCTGAGCGGTCGGAGAGATGTGTGCTGAGCGGGGGGAGAGATGTGTGCTGAGCGGTGGGAGAGATGTGCGCTGAGCGGTGGGAGAGATGTGTGCTGAGCGGTGGGAGAGATGCTGAGCAGGGGGAGAGATGTGTGCTGAGCGGAGGCAGAGATGTGTGCTGAGCGGGGGGAGAGATGTGCGCTGAGAGGTGGGAGAGATGTGCGCTGAGCGGGGGGAGAGATGTGCGCTGAGCGTTGGGAGAGATGTGCGCTGAGCGGAGGCAGAGATGTGTGCTGAGCGGGGGGAGAGATGTGCGCTGAGCGTTGGGAGAGATGTGTGCTGAGCGGGGGGAGAGATGTGAGCTGAGCGGAGGGAGAGATGTGTGCTGAGCAGAGGGAGAGATGTGTGCTGAGCGGTGGGAGAGATGTGCGCTGAGCGGGGGGAGAGATGTGTGCTGAGCGGGGGGAGAGATGTGTGCTGAGCGGTGGGAGAGATGTGTGCTGAGCGGGGGGAGAGATGTGTGCTGAGCGGTGGGAGAGATGTGAGCTGAGCGGTGGGAGAGATGTGCGCTGAGCGGGGGGAGAGATATGCGCTGAGCGGTGGGAGAGATGTGTGCTGAGCGGTGGTAGAGATGTGTGCTGAGCGGTGGGAGAGATGTGCGCTGAGCGGTGGGAGAGATGTGTGCTGAGCGGTGGGTGAGATGTGCGCTGAGCGGTCGGAGAGATGTGTGCTTAGCGGGGGGAGAGATGTGTGCTGAGCGGAGGGAGAGATGTGCGCTGAGCGGGGGGAAAAATGTGTGCTGAGCGGTGGGAGAGATGTGCGCTGAGCGGGGGGAAAAATGTGTGCTGAGCGGAGGGAGAGATGTGTGCTGAGCGGTCGGAGAGATGTGTGCTGAGCGGTGGGAGAGATGTGTGCTAAGCGGTCGGAGAGATGTGTGCTGAGCGGTGGGAGAGATGCTGAGCGGGGGGAGAGATGTGTGCTGAGCGGAGGCAGAGATGTGTGCTGAGCGGGGGGAGAGATGTGCGCTGAGAGGTGGGAGAGATGTGCGCTGAGCGGAGGCAGAGATGTGTGCTGAGCGGGGGGAGAGATGTGCGCTGAGCGTTGGGAGAGATGTGTGCTGAGCGGGGGGAGAGATGTGAGCTGAGCGGAGGGAGAGATGTGTGCTGAGCAGAGGGAGAGATGTGTGCTGAGCGGTGGGAGAGATGTGGCTGAGCGGGGGGAGAGATGTGTGCTGAGCGGGGGGAGAGAATTGTGCTGAGCGGTGGGAGAGATGTGTGCTGAGCGGGGGGAGAGATGTGTGCTGAGCGGTGGGAGAGATGTGAGCTGAGCGGTGGGAGAGATGTGCGCTGTGCGGGGGGAGAGATATGCGCTGAGCGGTGGGAGAGATGTGTGCTGAGCGGTGGTAGAGATGTGTGCTGAGCGGTGGGAGAGATGTGCGCTGAGCGGTCGGAGAGATGTGTGCTGAGCGGGGGGAGAGATGTGTGCTGAGCGGTGGGGAGAGATGTGTGCTGAGCGGTGGGAGAGATGTGTGCTGAGCGGTGGGTGAGATGTGCGCTGAGCGGTCGGAGAGATGTGTGCTGAGCGGGGGGAGAGATGTGCGCTGAGCGGTGGGAGAGATGTGCGCTGAGCGGTCGGAGAGATGTGTGCTGAGCGGGGGGAGAGATGTGTGCTGAGCGGTGGGAGAGATGTGTGCTGAGCGGGGGGAGAGATGTGTGCTGAGCGGTGGGGAGAGATGTGTGCTGAGCGGTGGGAGAGATGTGTGCTGAGCGGTGGGTGAGATGTGTGCTGAGCGGTGGGGAGAGATGTGTGCTGAGCGGGGGGAGAGATGTGTGCTGAGCGGTGGGAGAGATGTGCGCTGAGCGGTCGGAGAGATGTGTGCTGAGCGGGGGGAGAGATGTGTGCTGAGCGGTGGGAGAGATGTGTGCTGAGCGGGGGGAGAGATGTGTGCTGAGCGGTGGGAGAGATGTGCGCTGAGCGGTGGGAGAGATGTGTGCTGAGCGGGGGGAGAGATGTGTGCTGAGCGGTGGGAGAGATGTGTGCTGAGCGGTGGTAGAGATGTGTGCTGAGCGGTGGGAGAGATGTGCGCTGAGCGGTCGGAGAGATGTGTGCTGAGCGGGGGGAGAGATGTGTGCTGAGCGGTGGGGAGAGATGTGTGCTGAGCGGTGGGAGAGATGTGTGCTGAGCGGTGGGTGAGATGTGCGCTGAGCGGTCGGAGAGATGTGTGCTGAGCGGGGGGAGAGATGTGTGCTGAGCGGTGGGAGAGATGTGCGCCGAGCGGTGGGAGAGATGTGTGCTGAGCGGTGGGAGAGATGCTGAGCAGGGGGAGAGATGTGTGCTGAGCGGAGGCAGAGATGTGTGCTGAGCGGGGGGAGAGATGTGCGCTGAGAGGTGGGAGAGATGTGCGCTGAGCGGGGGGAGAGATGTGCGCTGAGCGTTGGGAGAGATGTGCGCTGAGCGGAGGCAGAGATGTGTGCTGAGCGGGGGGAGAGATGTGCGCTGAGCGTTGGGAGAGATGTGTGCTGAGCGGGGGGAGAGATGTGAGCTGAGCGGTCGGAGAGATGTGTGCTGAGCGGGGGGAGAGATGTGTGCTGAGCGGTGGGAGAGATGTGCGCTGAGCGGTGGGAGAGATGTGTGCTGAGCGGTGGGAGAGATGCTGAGCAGGGGGAGAGATGTGTGCTGAGCGGAGGCAGAGATGTGTGCTGAGCGGGGGGAGAGATGTGCGCTGAGAGGTGGGAGAGATGTGCGCTGAGCGGGGGGAGAGATGTGCGCTGAGCGTTGGGAGAGATGTGCGCTGAGCGGAGGCAGAGATGTGTGCTGAGCGGGGGGAGAGATGTGCGCTGAGCGTTGGGAGAGATGTGTGCTGAGCGGGGGGAGAGATGTGAGCTGAGCGGAGGGAGAGATGTGTGCTGAGCAGAGGGAGAGATGTGTGCTGAGCGGTGGGAGAGATGTGCGCTGAGCGGGGGGAGAGATGTGTGCTGAGCGGGGGGAGAGATGTGTGCTGAGCGGTGGGAGAGATGTGTGCTGAGCGGGGGGAGAGATGTGTGCTGAGCGGTGGGAGAGATGTGAGCTGAGCGGTGGGAGAGATGTGCGCTGAGCGGGGGGAGAGATATGCGCTGAGCGGTGGGAGAGATGTGTGCTGAGCGGTGGTAGAGATGTGTGCTGAGCGGTGGGAGAGATGTGCGCTGAGCGGTGGGAGAGATGTGTGCTGAGCGGGGGGAGAGATGTGTGCTGAGCGGTGGGGAGAGATGTGTGCTGAGCGGTGGGAGAGATGTGTGCTGAGCGGTGGGTGAGATGTGCGCTGAGCGGTCGGAGAGATGTGTGCTGAGCGGGGGGAGAGATGTGTGCTGAGCGGTGGGAGAGATGTGCGCTGAGCGGTCGGAGAGATGTGTGCTGAGCGGGGGGAGAGATGTGTGCTGAGCGGTGGGAGAGATGTGTGCTGAGCGGGGGGAGAGATGTGTGCTGAGCGGTGGGGAGAGATGTGTGCTGAGCGGTGGGAGAGATGTGTGCTGAGCGGTGGGTGAGATGTGTGCTGAGCGGTGGGGAGAGATGTGTGCTGAGCGGGGGGAGAGATGTGTGCTGAGCGGGGGGAGAGATGTGCGCTGAGCGGTCGGAGAGATGTGTGCTGAGCGGGGGGAGAGATGTGTGCTGAGCGGTGGGGAGAGATGTGTGCTGAGCGGTGGGAGAGATGTGTGCTGAGCGGTGGGTGAGATGTGCGCTGAGCGGTCGGAGAGATGTGTGCTGAGCGGGGGGAGAGATGTGTGCTGAGCGGTGGGAGAGATGTGCGCTGAGCGGTGGGAGAGATGTGTGCTGAGCGGTGGGAGAGATGCTGAGCAGGGGGAGAGATGTGTGCTGAGCGGAGGCAGAGATGTGTGCTGAGCGGGGGGAGAGATGTGCGCTGAGAGGTGGGAGAGATGTGCGCTGAGCGTTGGGAGAGATGTGCGCTGAGCGGAGGCAGAGATGTGTGCTGAGCGGGGGGAGAGATGTGCGCTGAGCGTTGGGAGAGATGTGTGCTGAGCGGGGGGAGAGATGTGAGCTGAGCGGTCGGAGAGATGTGTGCTGAGCGGGGGGAGAGATGTGTGCTGAGCGGGGGGAGAGATGTGTGCTGAGCGGTGGGAGAGATGTGCGCTGAGCGGTCGGAGAGATGTGTGCTGAGCGGGGGGAGAGATGTGTGCTGAGCGGTGGGAGAGATGTGTGCTGAGCGGGGGGAGAGATGTGTGCTGAGCGGTGGGAGAGATGTGCGCTGAGCGGTGGGAGAGATGTGTGCTGAGCGGGGGGAGAGATGTGTGCTGAGCGGTGGGAGAGATGTGTGCTGTGCGGTGGTAGAGATGTGTGCTGAGCGGTGGGAGAGATGTGCGCTGAGCGGTCAGAGAGATGTGTGCTGAGCGGGGGGAGAGATGTGTGCTGAGCGGTGGGGAGAGATGTGTGCTGAGCGGTGGGAGAGATGTGTGCTGAGCGGTGGGTGAGATGTGCGCTGAGCGGTCGGAGAGATGTGTGCTGAGCGGGGGGAGAGATGTGTGCTGAGCGGTGGGAGAGATGTGCGCCGAGCGGTGGGAGAGATGTGTGCTGAGCGGTGGGAGAGATGCTGAGCAGGGGGAGAGATGTGTGCTGAGCGGAGGCAGAGATGTGTGCTGAGCGGGGGGAGAGATGTGCGCTGAGAGGTGGGAGAGATGTGCGCTGAGCGGGGGGAGAGATGTGCGCTGAGCGTTGGGAGAGATGTGCGCTGAGCGGAGGCAGAGATGTGTGCTGAGCGGGGGGAGAGATGTGCGCTGAGCGTTGGGAGAGATGTGTGCTGAGCGGGGGGAGAGATGTGAGCTGAGCGGTCGGAGAGATGTGTGCTGAGCGGGGGGAGAGATGTGTGCTGAGCGGTGGGAGAGATGTGCGCTGAGCGGTGGGAGAGATGTGTGCTGAGCGGTGGGAGAGATGCTGAGCAGGGGGAGAGATGTGTGCTGAGCGGAGGCAGAGATGTGTGCTGAGCGGGGGGAGAGATGTGCGCTGAGAGGTGGGAGAGATGTGCGCTGAGCGGGGGGAGAGATGTGCGCTGAGCGTTGGGAGAGATGTGCGCTGAGCGGAGGCAGAGATGTGTGCTGAGCGGGGGGAGAGATGTGCGCTGAGCGTTGGGAGAGATGTGTGCTGAGCGGGGGGAGAGATGTGAGCTGAGCGGAGGGAGAGATGTGTGCTGAGCAGAGGGAGAGATGTGTGCTGAGCGGTGGGAGAGATGTGCGCTGAGCGGGGGGAGAGATGTGTGCTGAGCGGGGGGAGAGATGTGTGCTGAGCGGTGGGAGAGATGTGTGCTGAGCGGGGGGAGAGATGTGTGCTGAGCGGTGGGAGAGATGTGAGCTGAGCGGTGGGAGAGATGTGCGCTGAGCGGGGGGAGAGATATGCGCTGAGCGGTGGGAGAGATGTGTGCTGAGCGGTGGTAGAGATGTGTGCTGAGCGGTGGGAGAGATGTGCGCTGAGCGGTGGGAGAGATGTGTGCTGAGCGGGGGGAGAGATGTGTGCTGAGCGGTGGGAGAGATGTGCGCTGAGCGGTCGGAGAGATGTGTGCTGAGCGGGGGGAGAGATGTGTGCTGAGCGGTGGGAGAGATGTGTGCTGAGCGGGGGGAGAGATGTGTGCTGAGCGGTGGGGAGAGATGTGTGCTGAGCGGTGGGAGAGATGTGTGCTGAGCGGTGGGTGAGATGTGTGCTGAGCGGTGGGGAGAGATGTGTGCTGAGCGGGGGGAGAGATGTGTGCTGAGCGGGGGGAGAGATGTGCGCTGAGCGGTCGGAGAGATGTGTGCTGAGCGGGGGGAGAGATGTGTGCTGAGCGGTGGGGAGAGATGTGTGCTGAGCGGTGGGAGAGATGTGTGCTGAGCGGTGGGTGAGATGTGCGCTGAGCGGTCGGAGAGATGTGTGCTGAGCGGGGGGAGAGATGTGTGCTGAGCGGTGGGAGAGATGTGCGCTGAGCGGTGGGAGAGATGTGTGCTGAGCGGTGGGAGAGATGCTGAGCAGGGGGAGAGATATGTGCTGAGCGGAGGCAGAGATGTGTGCTGAGCGGGGGGAGAGATGTGCGCTGAGAGGTGGGAGAGATGTGCGCTGAGCGTTGGGAGAGATGTGCGCTGAGCGGAGGCAGAGATGTGTGCTGAGCGGGGGGAGAGATGTGCGCTGAGCGTTGGGAGAGATGTGTGCTGAGCGGGGGGAGAGATGTGAGCTGAGCGGTCGGAGAGATGTGTGCTGAGCGGGGGGAGAGATGTGTGCTGAGCGGTGGGAGAGATGTGCGCTGAGCGGTGGGAGAGATGTGTGCTGAGCGGTGGGAGAGATGCTGAGCAGGGGGAGAGATGTGTGCTGAGCGGAGGCAGAGATGTGTGCTGAGCGGGGGGAGAGATGTGCGCTGAGAGGTGGGAGAGATGTGCGCTGAGCGGGGGGAGAGATGTGCGCTGAGCGTTGGGAGAGATGTGCGCTGAGCGGAGGCAGAGATGTGTGCTGAGCGGGGGGAGAGATGTGCGCTGAGCGTTGGGAGAGATGTGTGCTGAGCGGGGGGAGAGATGTGAGCTGAGCGGAGGGAGAGATGTGTGCTGAGCAGAGGGAGAGATGTGTGCTGAGCGGTGGGAGAGATTTGCGCTGAGCGGGGGGAGAGATGTGTGCTGAGCGGGGGGAGAGATGTGTGCTGAGCGGTGGGAGAGATGTGTGCTGAGCGGGGGGAGAGATGTGTGCTGAGCGGTGGGAGAGATGTGAGCTGAGCGGTGGGAGAGATGTGCGCTGAGCGGGGGGAGAGATATGCGCTGAGCGGTGGGAGAGATGTGTGCTGAGCGGTGGTAGAGATGTGTGCTGAGCGGTGGGAGAGATGTGCGCTGAGCGGTGGGAGAGATGTGTGCTGAGCGGTGGGTGAGATGTGCGCTGAGCGGTCGGAGAGATGTGTGCTGAGCGGGGGGAGAGATGTGTGCTGAGCGGAGGGAGAGATGTGCGCTGAGCGGGGGGAAAAATGTGTGCTGAGCGGTGGGAGAGATGTGCGCTGAGCGGGGGGAAAAATGTGTGCTGAGCGGAGGGAGAGATGTGTGCTGAGCGGTCGGAGAGATGTGTGCTGAGCGGTGGGAGAGATGTGTGCTAAGCGGTCGGAGAGATGTGTGCTGAGCGGTGGGAGAGATGTGTGCTGAGCGGTGGGAGAGATGCTGAGCGGGGGGAGAGATGTGTGCTGAGCGGAGGCAGAGATGTGTGCTGAACGGGGGTAGAGATGTGCGCTGAGAGGTGGGAGAGATGTGCGCTGAGCGGAGGCAGAGATGTGTGCTGAGCGGGGGGAGAGATGTGCGCTGAGCGTTGGGAGAGATGTGTGCTGAGCGGGGGGAGAGATATGAGCTGAGCGGAGGGAGAGATGTGTGCTGAGCAGAGGGAGAGATGTGTGCTGAGCGGTGGGAGAGATGTGCGCTGAGCGGGGGGAGAGATGTGTGCTGAGCGGGGGGAGAGAATTGTGCTGAGCGGTGGGAGAGATGTGTGCTGAGCGGGGGGAGAGATGTGTGCTGAGCGGTGGGAGAGATGTGAGCTGAGCGGTGGGAGAGATGTGCGCTGTGCGGGGGGAGAGATATGCGCTGAGCGGTGGGAGAGATGTGTGCTGAGCGGTGGGAGAGATGTGCGCTGAGCGGTCGGAGAGATGTGTGCTGAGCGGGGGGAGAGATGTGTGCTGAGCGGTGGGGAGAGATGTGTGCTGAGCGGTGGGAGAGATGTGTGCTGAGCGGTGGGTGAGATGTGCGCTGAGCGGTCGGAGAGATGTATGCTGAGCGGGGGGAGAGATGTGCGCTGAGCGGTGGGAGAGATGTGCGCTGAGCGGTCGGAGAGATGTGTGCTGAGCGGTGGGAGAGATGTGTGCTGAGCGGGGGGAGAGATGTGTGCTGAGCGGTGGGGAGAGATGTGTGCTGAGCGGTGGGAGAGATGTGTGCTGAGCGGTGGGTGAGATGTGTGCTGAGCGGTGGGGAGAGATGTGTGCTGAGCGGGGGGAGAGATGTGTGCTGAGCGGTGGGAGAGATGTGCGCTGAGCGGTCGGAGAGATGTGTGCTGAGCGGGGGGAGAGATGTGTGCTGAGCGGTGGGAGAGATGTGTGCTGAGCGGGGGGAGAGATGTGTGCTGAGCGGTGGGAGAGATGTGCGCTGAGCGGTGGGAGAGATGTGTGCTGAGCGGGGGGAGAGATGTGTGCTGAGCGGTGGGAGAGATGTGTGCTGAGCGGTGGTAGAGATGTGTGCTGAGCGGTGGGAGAGATGTGCGCTGAGCGGTCGGAGAGATGTGTGCTGAGCGGGGGGGAGAGATGTGTGCTGAGCGGTGGGGAGAGATGTGTGCTGAGCGGTGGGAGAGATGTGTGCTGAGCGGTGGGTGAGATGTGCGCTGAGCGGTCGGAGAGATGTGTGCTGAGCGGGGGGAGAGATGTGTGCTGAGCGGTGGGAGAGATGTGCGCCGAGCGGTGGGAGAGATGTGTGCTGAGCGGTGGGAGAGATGCTGAGCAGGGGGAGAGATGTGTGCTGAGCGGAGGCAGAGATGTGTGCTGAGCGGGGGGAGAGATGTGCGCTGAGAGGTGGGAGAGATGTGCGCTGAGCGGGGGGAGAGATGTGCGCTGAGCGTTGGGAGAGATGTGCGCTGAGCGGAGGCAGAGATGTGTGCTGAGCGGGGGGAGAGATGTGCGCTGAGCGTTGGGAGAGATGTGTGCTGAGCGGGGGGAGAGATGTGAGCTGAGCGGTCGGAGAGATGTGTGCTGAGCGGGGGGAGAGATGTGTGCTGAGCGGTGGGAGAGATGTGCGCTGAGCGGTGGGAGAGATGTGTGCTGAGCGGTGGGAGAGATGCTGAGCAGGGGGAGAGATGTGTGCTGAGCGGAGGCAGAGATGTGTGCTGAGCGTGGGGAGAGATGTGCGCTGAGAGGTGGGAGAGATGTGCGCTGAGCGGGGGGAGAGATGTGCGCTGAGCGTTGGGAGAGATGTGCGCTGAGCGGAGGCAGAGATGTGTGCTGAGCGGGGGGAGAGATGTGCGCTGAGCGTTGGGAGAGATGTGTGCTGAGCGGGGGGAGAGATGTGAGCTGAGCGGAGGGAGAGATGTGTGCTGAGCAGAGGGAGAGATGTGTGCTGAGCGGTGGGAGAGATGTGCGCTGAGCGGGGGGAGAGATGTGTGCTGAGCGGGGGGAGAGATGTGTGCTGAGCGGTGGGAGAGATGTGTGCTGAGCGGGGGGAGAGATGTGTGCTGAGCGGTGGGAGAGATGTGAGCTGAGCGGTGGGAGAGATGTGCGCTGAGCGGTCGGAGAGATGTGTGCTGAGCGGGGGGAGAGATGTGTGCTGAGCGGTGGGGAGAGATGTGTGCTGAGCGGTGGGAGAGATGTGTGCTGAGCGGTGGGTGAGATGTGCGCTGAGCGGTCGGAGAGATGTGTGCTGAGCGGGGGAGAGATGTGCGCTGAGCGGTGGGAGAGATGTGCGCTGAGCGGTCGGAGAGATGTGTGCTGAGCGGGGGGAGAGATGTGTGCTGAGCGGTGGGAGAGATGTGTGCTGAGCGGGGGGAGAGATGTGTGCTGAGCGGTGGGGAGAGATGTGTGCTGAGCGGTGGGAGAGATGTGTGCTGAGCGGTGGGTGAGATGTGTGCTGAGCGGTGGGGAGAGATGTGTGCTGAGCGGGGGGAGAGATGTGTGCTGAGCGGTGGGAGAGATGTGCGCTGAGCGGTCGGAGAGATGTGTGCTGAGCGGGGGGAGAGATGTGTGCTGAGCGGTGGGAGAGATGTGTGCTGAGCGGGGGGAGAGATGTGTGCTGAGCGGTGGGAGAGATGTGCGCTGAGCGGTGGGAGAGATGTGTGCTGAGCGGGGGGAGAGATGTGTGCTGAGCGGTGGGAGAGATGTGTGCTGAGCGGTGGTAGAGATGTGTGCTGAGCGGTGGGAGAGATGTGCGCTGAGCGGTCGGAGAGTTGTGTGCTGAGCGGGGGGAGAGATGTGTGCTGAGCGGTGGGGAGAGATGTGTGCTGAGCGGTGGGAGAGATGTGTGCTGAGCGGTGGGTGAGATGTGCGCTGAGCGGTCGGAGAGATGTGTGCTGAGCGGGGGGAGAGATGTGTGCTGAGCGGTGGGAGAGATGTGCGCCGAGCGGTGGGAGAGATGTGTGCTGAGCGGTGGGAGAGATGCTGAGCAGGGGGAGAGATGTGTGCTGAGCGGAGGCAGAGATGTGTGCTGAGCGGGGGGAGAGATGTGCGCTGAGAGGTGGGAGAGATGTGCGCTGAGCGGGGGGAGAGATTTGCGCTGAGCGTTGGGAGAGATGTGCGCTGAGCGGAGGCAGAGATGTGTGCTGAGCGGGGGGAGAGATGTGCGCTGAGCGTTGGGAGAGATGTGTGCTGAGCGGGGGGAGAGACGTGAGCTGAGCGGTCGGAGAGATGTGTGCTGAGCGGGGGGAGAGATGTGTGCTGAGCGGTGGGAGAGATGTGCGCTGAGCGGTGGGAGAGATGTGTGCTGAGCGGTGGGAGAGATGCTGAGCAGGGGGAGAGATGTGTGCTGAGCGGAGGCAGAGATGTGTGCTGAGCGTGGGGAGAGATGTGCGCTGAGAGGTGGGAGAGATGTGCGCTGAGCGGGGGGAGAGATGTGCGCTGAGCGTTGGGAGAGATGTGCGCTGAGCGGAGGCAGAGATGTGTGCTGAGCGGGGGGAGAGATGTGCGCTGAGCGTTGGGAGAGATGTGTGCTGAGCGGGGGGAGAGATGTGAGCTGAGCGGAGGGAGAGATGTGTGCTGAGCAGAGGGAGAGATGTGTGCTGAGCGGTGGGAGAGATGTGCGCTGAGCGGGGGGAGAGATGTGTGCTGAGCGGGGGGAGAGATGTGTGCTGAGCGGTGGGAGAGATGTGTGCTGAGCGGTGGGAGAGATGTGTGCTGAGCGGTGGGAGAGATGTGTGCTGAGCGGTGGGAGAGATGCTGAGCGGGGGGAGAGATGTGTGCTGAGCGGTGGGAGAGATGTGCGCTGAGCGGGGGGAGAGATGTGTGCTGAGCGGGGGGAGAGATGTGTGCTGAGCGGTGGGAGAGATGTGTGCTGAGCGGTGGGTGAGATGTGCGCTGAGCGGTCGGAGAGATGTGTGCTGAGCGGGGGGAGAGATGTGTGCTGAGCGGTGGGAGAGATGTGCGCCTGAGCGGTGGGAGAGATGTGTGCTGAGCGGTGGGAGAGATGCTGAGCGGGGGGAGAGATGTGTGCTGAGCGGAGGCAGAGATGTGTGCTGAGCGGGGGGAGAGATGTGCGCTGAGAGGTGGGAGAGATGTGCGCTGAGCGTTGGGAGAGATGTGCGCTGAGCGGAGGCAGAGATGTGTGCTGAGCGGGGGGAGAGATGTGCGCTGAGCGTTGGGAGAGATGTGTGCTGAGCGGGGGGAGAGATGTGAGCTGAGCGGTCGGAGAGATGTGTGCTGAGCGGGGGGAGAGATGTGTGCTGAGCGGTGGGAGAGATGTGCGCTGAGCGGTGGGAGAGATGTGTGCTGAGCGGTGGGAGAGATGCTGAGCAGGGGGAGAGATGTGTGCTGAGCGGAGGCAGAGATGTGTGCTGAGCGGGGGGAGAGATGTGCGCTGAGAGGTGGGAGAGATGTGCGCTGAGCGGGGGGAGAGATGTGCGCTGAGCGTTGGGAGAGATGTGCGCTGAGCGGAGGCAGAGATGTGTGCTGAGCGGGGGGAGAGATGTGCGCTGAGCGTTGGGAGAGATGTGTGCTGAGCGGGGGGAGAGATGTGAGCTGAGCGGAGGGAGAGATGTGTGCTGAGCAGAGGGAGAGATGTGTGCTGAGCGGTGGGAGAGATGTGCGCTGAGCGGGGGGAGAGATGTGTGCTGAGCGGGGGGAGAGATGTGTGCTGAGCGGTGGGAGAGATGTGTGCTGAGCGGGGGGAGAGATGTGTGCTGAGCGGTGGGAGAGATGTGAGCTGAGCGGTGGGAGAGATGTGCGCTGAGCGGGGGGAGAGATATGCGCTGAGCGGTGGGAGAGATGTGTGCTGAGCGGTGGTAGAGATGTGTGCTGAGCGGTGGGAGAGATGTGCGCTGAGCGGTGGGAGAGATGTGTGCTGAGCGGTGGGTGAGATGTGCGCTGAGCGGTCGGAGAGATGTGTGCTTAGCGGGGGGAGAGATGTGTGCTGAGCGGAGGGAGAGATGTGCGCTGAGCGGGGGGAAAAATGTGTGCTGAGCGGTGGGAGAGATGTGCGCTGAGCGGGGGGAAAAATGTGTGCTGAGCGGAGGGAGAGATGTGTGCTGAGCGGTCGGAGAGATGTGTGCTGAGCGGTGGGAGAGATGTGTGCTAAGCGGTCGGAGAGATGTGTGCTGAGCGGTGGGAGAGATGTGTGCTGAGCGGTGGGAGAGATGCTGAGCGGGGGGAGAGATGTGTGCTGAGCGGAGGCAGAGATGTGTGCTGAGCGGGGGGAGAGATGTGCGCTGAGAGGTGGGAGAGATGTGCGCTGAGCGGAGGCAGAGATGTGTGCTGAGCGGGGGGAGAGATGTGCGCTGAGCGTTGGGAGAGATGTGTGCTGAGCGGGGGGAGAGATGTGAGCTGAGCGGAGGGAGAGATGTGTGCTGAGCAGAGGGAGAGATGTGTGCTGAGCGGTGGGAGAGATGTGCGCTGAGCGGGGGGAGAGATGTGTGCTGAGCGGGGGGAGAGAATTGTGCTGAGCGGTGGGAGAGATGTGTGCTGAGCGGGGGGAGAGATGTGTGCTGAGCGGTGGGAGAGATGTGAGCTGAGCGGTGGGAGAGATGTGCGCTGTGCGGGGGGAGAGATATGCGCTGAGCGGTGGGAGAGATGTGTGCTGAGCGGTGGTAGAGATGTGTGCTGAGCGGTGGGAGAGATGTGCGCTGAGCGGTCGGAGAGATGTGTGCTGAGCGGGGGGAGAGATGTGTGCTGAGCGGTGGGGAGAGATGTGTGCTGAGCGGTGGGAGAGATGTGTGCTGAGCGGTGGGTGAGATGTGCGCTGAGCGGTCGGAGAGATGTGTGCTGAGCGGGGGGAGAGATGTGCGCTGAGCGGTGGGAGAGATGTGCGCTGAGCGGTCGGAGAGATGTGTGCTGAGCGGGGGGAGAGATGTGTGCTGAGCGGTGGGAGAGATGTGTGCTGAGCGGGGGGAGAGATGTGTGCTGAGCGGTGGGGAGAGATGTGTGCTGAGCGGTGGGAGAGATGTGTGCTGAGCGGTGGGTGAGATGTGTGCTGAGCGGTGGGGAGAGATGTGTGCTGAGCGGGGGGAGAGATGTGTGCTGAGCGGTGGGAGAGATGTGCGCTGAGCGGTCGGAGAGATGTGTGCTGAGCGGGGGGAGAGATGTGTGCTGAGCGGTGGGAGAGATGTGTGCTGAGCGGGGGGAGAGATGTGTGCTGAGCGGTGGGAGAGATGTGCGCTGAGCGGTGGGAGAGATGTGTGCTGAGCGGGGGGAGAGATGTGTGCTGAGCGGTGGGAGAGATGTGTGCTGAGCGGTGGTAGAGATGTGTGCTGAGCGGTGGGAGAGATGTGCGCTGAGCGGTCGGAGAGATGTGTGCTGAGCGGGGGGAGAGATGTGTGCTGAGCGGTGGGGAGAGATGTGTGCTGAGCGGTGGGAGAGATGTGTGCTGAGCGGTGGGTGAGATGTGCGCTGAGCGGTCGGAGAGATGTGTGCTGAGCGGGGGGAGAGATGTGTGCTGAGCGGTGGGAGAGATGTGCGCCGAGCGGTGGGAGAGATGTGTGCTGAGCGGTGGGAGAGATGCTGAGCAGGGGGAGAGATGTGTGCTGAGCGGAGGCAGAGATGTGTGCTGAGCGGGGGGAGAGATGTGCGCTGAGAGGTGGGAGAGATGTGCGCTGAGCGGGGGGAGAGATGTGCGCTGAGCGTTGGGAGAGATGTGCGCTGAGCGGAGGCAGAGATGTGTGCTGAGCGGGGGGAGAGATGTGCGCTGAGCGTTGGGAGAGATGTGTGCTGAGCGGGGGGAGAGATGTGAGCTGAGCGGTCGGAGAGATGTGTGCTGAGCGGGGGGAGAGATGTGTGCTGAGCGGTGGGAGAGATGTGCGCTGAGCGGTGGGAGAGATGTGTGCTGAGCGGTGGGAGAGATGCTGAGCAGGGGGAGAGATGTGTGCTGAGCGGAGGCAGAGATGTGTGCTGAGCGGGGGGAGAGATGTGCGCTGAGAGGTGGGAGAGATGTGCGCTGAGCGGGGGGAGAGATGTGCGCTGAGCGTTGGGAGAGATGTGCGCTGAGCGGAGGCAGAGATGTGTGCTGAGCGGGGGGAGAGATGTGCGCTGAGCGTTGGGAGAGATGTGTGCTGAGCGGGGGGAGAGATGTGAGCTGAGCGGAGGGAGAGATGTGTGCTGAGCAGAGGGAGAGATGTGTGCTGAGCGGTGGGAGAGATGTGCGCTGAGCGGGGGGAGAGATGTGTGCTGAGCGGGGGGAGAGATGTGTGCTGAGCGGTGGGAGAGATGTGTGCTGAGCGGGGGGAGAGATGTGTGCTGAGCGGTGGGAGAGATGTGAGCTGAGCGGTGGGAGAGATGTGCGCTGAGCGGGGGGAGAGATATGCGCTGAGCGGTGGGAGAGATGTGTGCTGAGCGGTGGTAGAGATGTGTGCTGAGCGGTGGGAGAGATGTGCGCTGAGCGGTGGGAGAGATGTGTGCTGAGCGGGGGGAGAGATGTGTGCTGAGCGGTGGGGAGAGATGTGTGCTGAGCGGTGGGAGAGATGTGTGCTGAGCGGTGGGTGAGATGTGCGCTGAGCGGTCGGAGAGATGTGTGCTGAGCGGGGGGAGAGATGTGTGCTGAGCGGTGGGAGAGATGTGCGCTGAGCGGTCGGAGAGATGTGTGCTGAGCGGGGGGAGAGATGTGTGCTGAGCGGTGGGAGAGATGTGTGCTGAGCGGGGGGAGAGATGTGTGCTGAGCGGTGGGGAGAGATGTGTGCTGAGCGGTGGGAGAGATGTGTGCTGAGCGGTGGGTGAGATGTGTGCTGAGCGGTGGGGAGAGATGTGTGCTGAGCGGGGGGAGAGATGTGTGCTGAGCGGGGGGAGAGATGTGCGCTGAGCGGTCGGAGAGATGTGTGCTGAGCGGGGGGAGAGATGTGTGCTGAGCGGTGGGGAGAGATGTGTGCTGAGCGGTGGGAGAGATGTGTGCTGAGCGGTGGGTGAGATGTGCGCTGAGCGGTCGGAGAGATGTGTGCTGAGCGGGGGGAGAGATGTGTGCTGAGCGGTGGGAGAGATGTGCGCTGAGCGGTGGGAGAGATGTGTGCTGAGCGGTGGGAGAGATGCTGAGCAGGGGGAGAGATGTGTGCTGAGCGGAGGCAGAGATGTGTGCTGAGCGGGGGGAGAGATGTGCGCTGAGAGGTGGGAGAGATGTGCGCTGAGCGTTGGGAGAGATGTGCGCTGAGCGGAGGCAGAGATGTGTGCTGAGCGGGGGGAGAGATGTGCGCTGAGCGTTGGGAGAGATGTGTGCTGAGCGGGGGGAGAGATGTGAGCTGAGCGGTCGGAGAGATGTGTGCTGAGCGGGGGGAGAGATGTGTGCTGAGCGGGGGGAGAGATGTGTGCTGAGCGGTGGGAGAGATGTGCGCTGAGCGGTCGGAGAGATGTGTGCTGAGCGGGGGGAGAGATGTGTGCTGAGCGGTGGGAGAGATGTGTGCTGAGCGGTGGGAGAGATGTGTGCTGAGCGGTGGGAGAGATGTGCGCTGAGCGGTGGGAGAGATGTGTGCTGAGCGGGGGGAGAGATGTGTGCTGAGCGGTGGGAGAGATGTGTGCTGAGCGGTGGTAGAGATGTGTGCTGAGCGGTGGGAGAGATGTGCGCTGAGCGGTCAGAGAGATGTGTGCTGAGCGGGGGGAGAGATGTGTGCTGAGCGGTGGGGAGAGATGTGTGCTGAGCGGTGGGAGAGATGTGTGCTGAGCGGTGGGTGAGATGTGCGCTGAGCGGTCGGAGAGATGTGTGCTGAGCGGGGGGAGAGATGTGTGCTGAGCGGTGGGAGAGATGTGCGCCGAGCGGTGGGAGAGATGTGTGCTGAGCGGTGGGAGAGATGCTGAGCAGGGGGAGAGATGTGTGCTGAGCGGAGGCAGAGATGTGTGCTGAGCGGGGTGAGAGATGTGCGCTGAGAGGTGGGAGAGATGTGCGCTGAGCGGGGGGAGAGATGTGCGCTGAGCGTTGGGAGAGATGTGCGCTGAGCGGAGGCAGAGATGTGTGCTGAGCGGGGGGAGAGATGTGCGCTGAGCGTTGGGAGAGATGTGTGCTGAGCGGGGGGAGAGATGTGAGCTGAGCGGTCGGAGAGATGTGTGCTGAGCGGGGGGAGAGATGTGTGCTGAGCGGTGGGAGAGATGTGCGCTGAGCGGTGGGAGAGATGTGTGCTGAGCGGTGGGAGAGATGCTGAGCAGGGGGAGAGATGTGTGCTGAGCGGAGGCAGAGATGTGTGCTGAGCGGGGGGAGAGATGTGCGCTGAGAGGTGGGAGAGATGTGCGCTGAGCGGGGGGAGAGATGTGCGCTGAGCGTTGGGAGAGATGTGCGCTGAGCGGAGGCAGAGATGTGTGCTGAGCGGGGGGAGAGATGTGCGCTGAGCGTTGGGAGAGATGTGTGCTGAGCGGGGGGAGAGATGTGAGCTGAGCGGAGGGAGAGATGTGTGCTGAGCAGAGGGAGAGATGTGTGCTGAGCGGTGGGAGAGATGTGCGCTGAGCGGGGGGAGAGATGTGTGCTGAGCGGGGGGAGAGATGTGTGCTGAGCGGTGGGAGAGATGTGTGCTGAGCGGGGGGAGAGATGTGTGCTGAGCGGTGGGAGAGATGTGAGCTGAGCGGTGGGAGAGATGTGCGCTGAGCGGGGGGAGAGATATGCGCTGAGCGGTGGGAGAGATGTGTGCTGAGCGGTGGTAGAGATGTGTGCTGAGCGGTGGGAGAGATGTGCGCTGAGCGGTGGGAGAGATGTGTGCTGAGCGGGGGGAGAGATGTGTGCTGAGCGGTGGGAGAGATGTGCGCTGAGCGGTCGGAGAGATGTGTGCTGAGCGGGGGGAGAGATGTGTGCTGAGCGGTGGGAGAGATGTGTGCTGAGCGGGGGGAGAGATGTGTGCTGAGCGGTGGGGAGAGATGTGTGCTGAGCGGTGGGAGAGATGTGTGCTGAGCGGTGGGTGAGATGTGTGCTGAGCGGTGGGGAGAGATGTGTGCTGAGCGGGGGGAGAGATGTGTGCTGAGCGGGGGGAGAGATGTGCGCTGAGCGGTCGGAGAGATGTGTGCTGAGCGGGGGGAGAGATGTGTGCTGAGCGGTGGGGAGAGATGTGTGCTGAGCGGTGGGAGAGATGTGTGCTGAGCGGTGGGTGAGATGTGCGCTGAGCGGTCGGAGAGATGTGTGCTGAGCGGGGGGAGAGATGTGTGCTGAGCGGTGGGAGAGATGTGCGCTGAGCGGTGGGAGAGATGTGTGCTGAGCGGTGGGAGAGATGCTGAGCAGGGGGAGAGATATGTGCTGAGCGGAGGCAGAGATGTGTGCTGAGCGGGGGGAGAGATGTGCGCTGAGAGGTGGGAGAGATGTGCGCTGAGCGTTGGGAGAGATGTGCGCTGAGCGGAGGCAGAGATGTGTGCTGAGCGGGGGGAGAGATGTGCGCTGAGCGTTGGGAGAGATGTGTGCTGAGCGGGGGGAGAGATGTGAGCTGAGCGGTCGGAGAGATGTGTGCTGAGCGGGGGGAGAGATGTGTGCTGAGCGGTGGGAGAGATGTGCGCTGAGCGGTGGGAGAGATGTGTGCTGAGCGGTGGGAGAGATGCTGAGCAGGGGGAGAGATGTGTGCTGAGCGGAGGCAGAGATGTGTGCTGAGCGGGGGGAGAGATGTGCGCTGAGAGGTGGGAGAGATGTGCGCTGAGCGGGGGGAGAGATGTGCGCTGAGCGTTGGGAGAGATGTGCGCTGAGCGGAGGCAGAGATGTGTGCTGAGCGGGGGGAGAGATGTGCGCTGAGCGTTGGGAGAGATGTGTGCTGAGCGGGGGGAGAGATGTGAGCTGAGCGGAGGGAGAGATGTGTGCTGAGCAGAGGGAGAGATGTGTGCTGAGCGGTGGGAGAGATTTGCGCTGAGCGGGGGGAGAGATGTGTGCTGAGCGGGGGGAGAGATGTGTGCTGAGCGGTGGGAGAGATGTGTGCTGAGCGGGGGGAGAGATGTGTGCTGAGCGGTGGGAGAGATGTGAGCTGAGCGGTGGGAGAGATGTGCGCTGAGCGGGGGGAGAGATATGCGCTGAGCGGTGGGAGAGATGTGTGCTGAGCGGTGGTAGAGATGTGTGCTGAGCGGTGGGAGAGATGTGCGCTGAGCGGTGGGAGAGATGTGTGCTGAGCGGTGGGTGAGATGTGCGCTGAGCGGTCGGAGAGATGTGTGCTGAGCGGGGGGAGAGATGTGTGCTGAGCGGAGGGAGAGATGTGCGCTGAGCGGGGGGAAAAATGTGTGCTGAGCGGTGGGAGAGATGTGCGCTGAGCGGGGGGAAAAATGTGTGCTGAGCGGAGGGAGAGATGTGTGCTGAGCGGTCGGAGAGATGTGTGCTGAGCGGTGGGAGAGATGTGTGCTAAGCGGTCGGAGAGATGTGTGCTGAGCGGTGGGAGAGATGTGTGCTGAGCGGTGGGAGAGATGCTGAGCGGGGGGAGAGATGTGTGCTGAGCGGAGGCAGAGATGTGTGCTGAACGGGGGTAGAGATGTGCGCTGAGAGGTGGGAGAGATGTGCGCTGAGCGGAGGCAGAGATGTGTGCTGAGCGGGGGGAGAGATGTGCGCTGAGCGTTGGGAGAGATGTGTGCTGAGCGGGGGGAGAGATATGAGCTGAGCGGAGGGAGAGATGTGTGCTGAGCAGAGGGAGAGATGTGTGCTGAGCGGTGGGAGAGATGTGCGCTGAGCGGGGGGAGAGATGTGTGCTGAGCGGGGGGAGAGAATTGTGCTGAGCGGTGGGAGAGATGTGTGCTGAGCGGGGGGAGAGATGTGTGCTGAGCGGTGGGAGAGATGTGAGCTGAGCGGTGGGAGAGATGTGCGCTGTGCGGGGGGAGAGATATGCGCTGAGCGGTGGGAGAGATGTGTGCTGAGCGGTGGGAGAGATGTGCGCTGAGCGGTCGGAGAGATGTGTGCTGAGCGGGGGGAGAGATGTGTGCTGAGCGGTGGGGAGAGATGTGTGCTGAGCGGTGGGAGAGATGTGTGCTGAGCGGTGGGTGAGATGTGCGCTGAGCGGTCGGAGAGATGTATGCTGAGCGGGGGGAGAGATGTGCGCTGAGCGGTGGGAGAGATGTGCGCTGAGCGGTCGGAGAGATGTGTGCTGAGCGGTGGGAGAGATGTGTGCTGAGCGGGGGGAGAGATGTGTGCTGAGCGGTGGGGAGAGATGTGTGCTGAGCGGTGGGAGAGATGTGTGCTGAGCGGTGGGTGAGATGTGTGCTGAGCGGTGGGGAGAGATGTGTGCTGAGCGGGGGGAGAGATGTGTGCTGAGCGGTGGGAGAGATGTGCGCTGAGCGGTCGGAGAGATGTGTGCTGAGCGGGGGGAGAGATGTGTGCTGAGCGGTGGGAGAGATGTGTGCTGAGCGGGGGGAGAGATGTGTGCTGAGCGGTGGGAGAGATGTGCGCTGAGCGGTGGGAGAGATGTGTGCTGAGCGGGGGGAGAGATGTGTGCTGAGCGGTGGGAGAGATGTGTGCTGAGCGGTGGTAGAGATGTGTGCTGAGCGGTGGGAGAGATGTGCGCTGAGCGGTCGGAGAGATGTGTGCTGAGCGGGGGGAGAGATGTGTGCTGAGCGGTGGGGAGAGATGTGTGCTGAGCGGTGGGAGAGATGTGTGCTGAGCGGTGGGTGAGATGTGCGCTGAGCGGTCGGAGAGATGTGTGCTGAGCGGGGGGAGAGATGTGTGCTGAGCGGTGGGAGAGATGTGCGCCGAGCGGTGGGAGAGATGTGTGCTGAGCGGTGGGAGAGATGCTGAGCAGGGGGAGAGATGTGTGCTGAGCGGAGGCAGAGATGTGTGCTGAGCGGGGGGAGAGATGTGCGCTGAGAGGTGGGAGAGATGTGCGCTGAGCGGGGGGAGAGATGTGCGCTGAGCGTTGGGAGAGATGTGCGCTGAGCGGAGGCAGAGATGTGTGCTGAGCGGGGGGAGAGATGTGCGCTGAGCGTTGGGAGAGATGTGTGCTGAGCGGGGGGAGAGATGTGAGCTGAGCGGTCGGAGAGATGTGTGCTGAGCGGGGGGAGAGATGTGTGCTGAGCGGTGGGAGAGATGTGCGCTGAGCGGTGGGAGAGATGTGTGCTGAGCGGTGGGAGAGATGCTGAGCAGGGGGAGAGATGTGTGCTGAGCGGAGGCAGAGATGTGTGCTGAGCGTGGGGAGAGATGTGCGCTGAGAGGTGGGAGAGATGTGCGCTGAGCGGGGGGAGAGATGTGCGCTGAGCGTTGGGAGAGATGTGCGCTGAGCGGAGGCAGAGATGTGTGCTGAGCGGGGGGAGAGATGTGCGCTGAGCGTTGGGAGAGATGTGTGCTGAGCGGGGGGAGAGATGTGAGCTGAGCGGAGGGAGAGATGTGTGCTGAGCAGAGGGAGAGATGTGTGCTGAGCGGTGGGAGAGATGTGCGCTGAGCGGGGGGAGAGATGTGTGCTGAGCGGGGGGAGAGATGTGTGCTGAGCGGTGGGAGAGATGTGTGCTGAGCGGGGGGAGAGATGTGTGCTGAGCGGTGGGAGAGATGTGAGCTGAGCGGTGGGAGAGATGTGCGCTGAGCGGTCGGAGAGATGTGTGCTGAGCGGGGGGAGAGATGTGTGCTGAGCGGTGGGGAGAGATGTGTGCTGAGCGGTGGGAGAGATGTGTGCTGAGCGGTGGGTGAGATGTGCGCTGAGCGGTCGGAGAGATGTGTGCTGAGCGGGGGGAGAGATGTGCGCTGAGCGGTGGGAGAGATGTGCGCTGAGCGGTCGGAGAGATGTGTGCTGAGCGGGGGGAGAGATGTGTGCTGAGCGGTGGGAGAGATGTGTGCTGAGCGGGGGGAGAGATGTGTGCTGAGCGGTGGGGAGAGATGTGTGCTGAGCGGTGGGAGAGATGTGTGCTGAGCGGTGGGTGAGATGTGTGCTGAGCGGTGGGGAGAGATGTGTGCTGAGCGGGGGGAGAGATGTGTGCTGAGCGGTGGGAGAGATGTGTGCTGAGCGGTCGGAGAGATGTGTGCTGAGCGGGGGGAGAGATGTGTGCTGAGCGGTGGGAGAGATGTGTGCTGAGCGGGGGGAGAGATGTGTGCTGAGCGGTGGGAGAGATGTGCGCTGAGCGGTGGGAGAGATGTGTGCTGAGCGGGGGGAGAGATGTGTGCTGAGCGGTGGGAGAGATGTGTGCTGAGCGGTGGTAGAGATGTGTGCTGAGCGGTGGGAGAGATGTGCGCTGAGCGGTCGGAGAGATGTGTGCTGAGCGGGGGGAGAGATGTGTGCTGAGCGGTGGGGAGAGATGTGTGCTGAGCGGTGGGAGAGATGTGTGCTGAGCGGTGGGTGAGATGTGCGCTGAGCGGTCGGAGAGATGTGTGCTGAGCGGGGGGAGAGATGTGTGCTGAGCGGTGGGAGAGATGTGCGCCGAGCGGTGGGAGAGATGTGTGCTGAGCGGTGGGAGAGATGCTGAGCAGGGGGAGAGATGTGTGCTGAGCGGAGGCAGAGATGTGTGCTGAGCGGGGGGAGAGATGTGCGCTGAGAGGTGGGAGAGATGTGCGCTGAGCGGGGGGAGAGATTTGCGCTGAGCGTTGGGAGAGATGTGCGCTGAGCGGAGGCAGAGATGTGTGCTGAGCGGGGGGAGAGATGTGCGCTGAGCGTTGGGAGAGATGTGTGCTGAGCGGGGGGAGAGACGTGAGCTGAGCGGTCGGAGAGATGTGTGCTGAGCGGGGGGAGAGATGTGTGCTGAGCGGTGGGAGAGATGTGCGCTGAGCGGTGGGAGAGATGTGTGCTGAGCGGTGGGAGAGATGCTGAGCAGGGGGAGAGATGTGTGCTGAGCGGAGGCAGAGATGTGTGCTGAGCGTGGGGAGAGATGTGCGCTGAGAGGTGGGAGAGATGTGCGCTGAGCGGGGGGAGAGATGTGCGCTGAGCGTTGGGAGAGATGTGCGCTGAGCGGAGGCAGAGATGTGTGCTGAGCGGGGGGAGAGATGTGCGCTGAGCGTTGGGAGAGATGTGTGCTGAGCGGGGGGAGAGATGTGAGCTGAGCGGAGGGAGAGATGTGTGCTGAGCAGAGGGAGAGATGTGTGCTGAGCGGTGGGAGAGATGTGCGCTGAGCGGGGGGAGAGATGTGTGCTGAGCGGGGGGAGAGATGTGTGCTGAGCGGTGGGAGAGATGTGTGCTGAGCGGGGGGAGAGATGTGTGCTGAGCGGTGGGAGAGATGTGAGCTGAGCGGTGGGAGAGATGTGCGCTGAGCGGGGGGAGAGATATGCGCTGAGCGGTGGGAGAGATGTGTGCTGAGCGGTGGTAGAGATGTGTGCTGAGCGGTGGGAGAAATGTGCGCTGAGCGGTGGGAGAGATGTGTGCTGAGCGGGGGGAGAGATGTGTGCTGAGCGGTGGGGAGAGATGTGTGCTGAGCGGTGGGAGAGATGTGTGCTGAGCGGTGGGTGAGATGTGCGCTGAGCGGTCGGAGAGATGTGTGCTGAGCGGGGGGAGAGATGTGTGCTGAGCGGTGGGAGAGATGTGCGCTGAGCGGTCGGAGAGATGTGTGCTGAGCGGGGGGAGAGATGTGTGCTGAGCGGTGGGAGAGATGTGTGCTGAGCGGGGGGAGAGATGTGTGCTGAGCGGTGGGGAGAGATGTGTGCTGAGCGGTGGGAGAGATGTGTGCTGAGCGGTGGGTGAGATGTGTGCTGAGCGGTGGGGAGAGATGTGTGCTGAGCGGGGGGAGAGATGTGTGCTGAGCGGTGGGAGAGATGTGCGCTGAGCGGTCGGAGAGATGTGCGCTGAGCGGGGGGAGAGATGTGTGCTGAGCGGTGGGAGAGATGTGTGCTGAGCGGGGGGAGAGGTGTGCTGAGCGGTGGGAGAGATGTGCGCTGAGCGGTGGGAGAGATGTGTGCTGAGCGGGGGGAGAGATGTGTGCTGAGCGGTGGGAGAGATGTGTGCTGAGCGGTGGTAGAGATGTGTGCTGAGCGGTGGGAGAGATGTGCGCTGAGCGGGGGGAGAGATATGCGCTGAGCGGTGGGAGAGATGTGTGCTGAGCGGTGGTAGAGATGTGTGCTGAGCGGTGGGAGAGATGTGCGCTGAGCGGTCGGAGAGATGTGTGCTGAGCGGGGGGAGAGATGTGTGCTGAGCGGTGGGGAGAGATGTGTGCTGAGCGGTGGGAGAGATGTGTGCTGAGCGGTGGGTGAGATGTGCGCTGAGCGGTCGGAGAGATGTGTGCTGAGCGGGGGGAGAGATGTGTGCTGAGCGGTGGGAGAGATGTGCGCTGAGCGGTCGGAGAGATGTGTGCTGAGCGGGGGGAGAGATGTGTGCTGAGCGGTGGGAGAGATGTGTGCTGAGCGGGGGGAGAGATGTGTGCTGAGCGGTGGGGAGAGATGTGTGCTGAGCGGTGGGAGAGATGTGTGCTGAGCGGTGGGTGAGATGTGTGCTGAGCGGTGGGGAGAGATGTGTGCTGAGCGGGGGGAGAGATGTGTGCTGAGCGGTGGGAGAGATGTGCGCTGAGCGGTCGGAGAGATGTGTGCTGAGCGGGGGGAGAGATGTGTGCTGAGCGGTGGGAGAGATGTGTGCTGAGCGGGGGGAGAGATGTGTGCTGAGCGGTGGGAGAGATGTGCGCTGAGCGGTGGGAGAGATGTGTGCTGAGCGGGGGGAGAGATGTGTGCTGAGCGGTGGGAGAGATGTGTGCTGAGCGGTGGTAGAGATGTGTGCTGAGCGGTGGGAGAGATGTGCGCTGAGCGGTCGGAGAGATGTGTGCTGAGCGGGGGGAGAGAAGTGTGCTGAGCGGTGGGGAGAGATGTGTGCTGAGCGGTGGGAGAGATGTGTGCTGAGCGGGGGGAGAGATGTGTGCTGAGCGGTGGGAGAGATGTGCGCTGAGCGGTGGGAGAGATGTGTGCTGAGCGGTGGGAGAGATGCTGAGCGGGGGGAGAGATGTGTGCTGAGCGGAGGCAGAGATGTGTGCTGAGCGGGGGGAGAGATGTGCGCTGAGCGGAGGCAGAGATGTGTGCTGAGCGGGGGGAGAGATGTGCGCTGAGCGTTGGGAGAGATGTGTGCTGAGCGGGGGGAGAGATGTGAGCTGAGCGGAGGGAGAGATGTGTGCTGAGCAGAGGGAGAGATGTGTGCTGAGCGGTGGGAGAGATGTGCGCTGAGCGGGGGGAGAGATGTGTGCTGAGCGGGGGGAGAGATGTGTGCTGAGCGGTGGGAGAGATGTGTGCTGAGCGGGGGGAGAGATGTGTGCTGAGCGGTGGGAGAGATGTGAGCTGAGCGGTGGGAGAGATGTGCGCTGAGCGGGGGGAGAGATATGCGCTGAGCGGTGGGAGAGATGTGTGCTGAGCGGTGGTAGAGATGTGTGCTGAGCGGTGGGAGAGATGTGCGCTGAGCGGTCGGAGAGATGTGTGCTGAGCGGGGGGAGAGATGTGTGCTGAGCGGTGGGGAGAGATGTGTGCTGAGCGGTGGGAGAGATGTGTGCTGAGCGGTGGGTGAGATGTGCGCTGAGCGGTCGGAGAGATGTGTGCTGAGCGGGGGGAGAGATGTGTGCTGAGCGGTGGGAGAGATGTGCGCTGAGCGGTCGGAGAGATGTGTGCTGAGCGGGGGGAGAGATGTGTGCTGAGCGGTGGGAGAGATGTGTGCTGAGCGGGGGGAGAGATGTGTGCTGAGCGGTGGGGAGAGATGTGTGCTGAGCGGTGGGAGAGATGTGTGCTGAGCGGTGGGGAGAGATGTGTGCTGAGCGGTGGGAGAGATGTGTGCTGAGCGGTGGGTGAGATGTGTGCTGAGCGGTGGGGAGAGATGTGTGCTGAGCGGGGGGAGAGATGTGTGCTGAGCGGTGGGAGAGATGTGCGCTGAGCGGTCGGAGAGATGTGTGCTGAGCGGGGGGAGAGATGTGTGCTGAGCGGTGGGAGAGATGTGTGCTGAGCGGGGGGAGAGATGTGTGCTGAGCGGTGGGAGAGATGTGTGCTGAGCGGTGGGAGAGATGTGTGCTGAGCGGTGGTAGAGATGTGTGCTGAGCGGTGGGAGAGATGTGCGCTGAGCGGTCGGAGAGATGTGTGCTGAGCGGGGGGAGAGATGTGTGCTGAGCGGTGGGGAGAGATGTGTGCTGAGCGGTGGGAGAGATGTGTGCTGAGCGGTGGGTGAGATGTGCGCTGAGCGGTCGGAGAGATGTGTGCTGAGCGGGGGGAGAGATGTGTGCTGAGCGGTGGGAGAGATGTGCGCTGAGCGGTCGGAGAGATGTGTGCTGAGCGGGGGGAGAGATGTGTGCTGAGCGGTGGGAGAGATGTGTGCTGAGCGGGGGGGAGAGATCTAAAAAAGGGGAGGTAGAGGACTGCTGCGCCTCAGAGAGCTGCAGTAGGGATACCAACAGATGATCACTCAATCACCCTGGAACACAATGCACAAGAAAATAAGGGATCCCTTCTGCGCTCATCCAACAACAATAAACAGTAATGCAATAAATGATAGGTTCCCAATGGATAAGTCTATGACTAAATTATAGTCTCTTTTAGTTCTTATACAAAGCGGAAGTGCTGGATGTAGGGAGACTCAATGCATACCGTACTCACAAGGAGTCGTGGTATGTCCCGCATGTAGAGGTGTCTTAAGTCGCTTGGTTCTTCTTTACCTTCTCCGAGGTGGAAAGTTCTTATCCTCGTAGTTGGATGACCTTAAATGCAGAGATCTGACCCATCCAGAATGAATTTTGTCTTATGATTTGAACATGGAGAAAACCTGGCTCCGCTACCGGTTCGCCCTCCCTGCCGTCCCCGGCTGCTGCTGCTGCGGGCGGTGGCACTGACTGGACGGGTCGCTGTATCTCCGAACTTGTTTGAGATGTGTGCTGAGCGGGGGAGAGATGTGTGCTGAGCGGTGGGAGAGATGTGCGCTGAGCGGTGGGAGAGATGTGTGCTGAGCGGGGGGAGAGATGTGTGCTGAGCGGTGGGAGAGATGTGTGCTGAGCGGTGGTAGAGATGTGTGCTGAGCGGTGGGAGAGATGTGCGCTGAGCGGTCGGAGAGATGTGTGCAGAGCGGGGGGAGAGATGTGTGCTGAGCGGTGGGGAGAGATGTGTGCTGAGCGGTGGGAGAGATGTGTGCTGAGCGGTGGGTGAGATGTGCGCTGAGCGGTCGGAGAGATGTGTGCTGAGCGGGGGGAGAGATGTGTGCTGAGCGGTGGGAGAGATGTGCGCTGAGCGGTCGGAGAGATGTGTGCTGAGCGGGGGGAGAGATGTGTGCTGAGCGGTGGGAGAGATGTGTGCTGAGCGGGGGGAGAGATGTGTGCTGAGCGGTGGGGAGAGATGTGTGCTGAGCGGTGGGAGAGATGTGTGCTGAGCGGTGGGTGAGATGTGTGCTGAGCGGTGGGGAGAGATGTGTGCTGAGCGGTGGGAGAGATGTGTGCTGAGCGGGGGGAGAGATGTGTGCTGAGCGGTCGGAGAGATGTGCGCTGAGCGGGGGGAGGGATGTGTGCTGAGCGGTGGGAGAGATGTGTGCTGAGCGGTGGGAGAGATGTGTGCTGAGCGGGGGGAGAGATGTGTGCTGAGCGGTCGGAGAGATGTGCGCTGAGCGGGGGGAGGGATGTGTGCTGAGCGGTGGGAGAGATGTGCGCTGAGCGGTGGGAGAGATGTGTGCCGAGCGGTGGGAGAGATGTGTGCTGAGCGGTGGGAGAGATGTGTGCTGAGCGGGGGGAGAGATGTGTGCTGAGCGGTGGGGAGAGATGTGTGCTGAGCGGTGGGAGAGATGTGTGCTGAGCGGTGGGTGAGATGTGTGCTGAGCGGTGGGGAGAGATGTGTGCTGAGCGGTGGGAGAGATGTGTGCTGAGCGGGGGGAGAGATGTGTGCTGAGCGGTCGGAGAGATGTGCGCTGAGCGGGGGGAGGGATGTGTGCTGAGCGGTGGGAGAGATGTGCGCTGAGCGGTGGGAGAGATGTGTGCCGAGCGGTGGGAGAGATGTGTGCTGAGCGGGGGGAGAGATGTGTGCTGAGCGGTGGGAGAGATGTGTGCTGAGCGGGGGGAGAGATGTGCGCTGAGCGGTGGGAGAGATGTGTGCTGAGCGGGGGGAGAGATGTGTGCTGAGCGGTGGGGAGAGATGTGTGCTGAGCGGTGGGAGAGATGTGTGCTGAGCGGTGGGTGAGATGTGCGCTGAGCAGTCGGAGAGATGTGTGCTGAGCGGGGGGAGAGATGTGTGCTGAGCGGTGGGAGAGATGTGCGCTGAGCGGTCGGAGAGATGTGTGCTGAGCGGGGGGAGAGATGTGTGCTGAGCGGTGGGGAGAGATGTGTGCTGAGCGGTGGGAGAGATGTGTGCTGAGCGGTGGGTGAGATGTGTGCTGAGCGGGGGGAGAGATGTGCGCTGAGCGGTGGGAGAGATGTAAGCATTGCTATTGTTCTTATGAACTGTGAATTTATAGAATGAAACAGATTTTTAGAATTTAATAGGTTATAATAAAAAATTGTTTTAGACCTGATCCTGTTTTATTCTAAGTATGAGTAATACTGTACATTAGGAATATGCTTCTGACATCTTAAATAACAATATCCTGCAGATATTTCTAAACATGTAAAGTGACCCATGTAAAAATGAGATAAAATGACCATCTATTTGGTGAAAGACTAAAAGTTAAAAAGTCAGACAATTTAATGAGCATTTCCCTAATGTGTGATGAATTACAGTATCTGTGTGTACCTGTAAGTTTATGCAGCGATACATTCTACTGTACTTACACGGCAGATGAAAATATTGTATTTCTTCTATAATTCGTTCTTGAAAATGTCTTTGAACATCAGTAGAATTTTCTATCAATAATGATATTTTCTTCCTGAGAATATTATGTTAGATGTAATTCTCTCTGTAACAAGGTGACGGCCAGGCCTGCAGCTTTTTGTCCCAGACCTGCAGAGCGCCACACGCAGGATCAGCAATCAAAACAAAATAATTAAAAGTTCTGACCCATTGTTACAGAAAATCAAGTGCATTTGAAAAGGTTTTTCCTCTTTCCTATAACAGCACTGACAGCTGCACAAGCGTATTATGGAATATTCAGGATGTAGGGAACAGAGTAGTCACTTAGAGCTTTATATTCTTTGTAATTTACTCTTTAGTCAAGAACTAGTAAAAATAGAATAGTGTAAATAGAACTGTAAAATAATATAAAGTAAAAAAAGATGCAACACAAGGGACCATTACATATAGAAGGGGTTTTATGGTTTTTCATATCATAGTATATTGAATGTCTCAAACAATTGTATTAAACAAAGGATTAAATGGAATTAAAATAAACTAATATACAATCATAGCCAAATGTAACATTAACCTGATACAAATAATATGGTAGCCAGATGGAAGATATACAGTAAATAGATAGTTAATATGTCGGCACCAGATGATCAACAGTCAGTAGGTCAAAAGGGTCAAATGGTCAACATGGTCAAAAGTTTGAAGCTAAATGGTCGACAGAATCAAAAAGTCATCATGTTCAAAAGATCAACATGTAAATTGTAGACACATAAAAAGTTTGATACATGATTTTTCATGATTCAGGCAATTGGGGGAGGGTTAGGGTTTGGCTGCCAGATGGGATCGTTAGGGTTAAGCACTTGGTGGAGGGTTAGTGTTAGGCTGTGGAAGGGGATGGTTAAGGTTAGGCACTCGGGAGAAGATTAGGGTTAGGCACCAGTGCGAGGGAACCACAAGGAGGAAGGTTAGAGTTGGGTTTAAGGTATAAAAGCAAAAAATGTGTTTTCCTGTAAACCTTTTGAACCTTTTTGACTGTTAACCATCTGGTGTCAGCATATTGAATGTCTTTCTATATAATATACTGTCGTTCTTTTTTTTTAATCCACACCCAAATAATATTGACCACTTCCAGTCTTGTAAAAATCTGCATATTTTATTAGTGACAAAATGTCTACAAGACACATACTGTAAGGTAATCAAGGACATGCAATTCTCAAAGAATATAAAATAAGATTAATTCCCAATAGATCTCTCCTCTCTTTCATCTACTGTTAAATGCAGTGGTGTCTCACCACAGAGCAGAGAGGCTGTGGCAGATAATATAGGGCAGCATGAAGCATGGTGTCTACTGTGGGACCAGGAATCATCCAGCAAAGGCATACTGTCAGGAAAGGTAGAGTGTTATGAGATGGACTGTGGGTAGTGCTTATCGCATCCAGTGTGGTGTGTGGCACAGCCAGTCGTGCTTTCCCCCTCAGCAGCCAGCATGGTGCTGGCTCCTCCTCTGCTTCCAAGTGGTCTAATGATCCTGTGTTAGTTGTAGTTTCAGGGAACAGCCAACCAATTCCCCGTTTGAAGACTCCGGTCATGTGACTAATTCTAACCAATCTATTGGACCTCTATTTAAACCTCACAGTGCTGCCAATTTTGCCAGGTCTTCTTCTATCCTTCTTGCATTCAGTCTACTGGCTTCTGGTGCTCCTGACTCTTTAACATCCTCAGACAGATATGGGTGACCCAGAGAGGTGAGAGATAGGTAGCTTGAATTGGATCCTGAAGGGGAAGGTGAGATAGTGTAGGGCATGTAATAGTGAGGAAACAGACATAGCGTGCTTTAGAGAAAGATGAGCCAGGCAGCAGCATGAAGGACATATTGGAGTGGAGAAAGGTGGGATACTGGGAGGGCTGATAAGAGGAGATTACAGTAGTCCAGTCTTGAGATGACCAGAGAGTGGTGAGGGTTCAGGGTGAGAAAAGGTCTGGTACTGGAGATATTTTTTAGATGGAAAAGGCAGGACTCTAAAAGGTAGTGAATGTGTGGTTTGAAGGAGGGGATGGAGTTAAGAATTATTCCAAGACAGTGAACTTGTGGGCTACAGGAGATGGTGGTGCTGTCAAAAGATAAATAAATTGTGGGAGGTGAGATTATTCAGGAGGATGGGAAGATGATCAGCTCATTTTTAGACACATTACATTTATGAAAGCTCTGGAACATTGAGAAGGAAATAGTAGTGAGACAGTTGGAAATATGAGAGAGGAGAGAGGGGGAAAGGTGAGGGGAGAAGAAATAGATCTGTCATAAACCAAGTACTATCAGTGCTGTTCTGCTGGGTACTCTCTTACCTGACCCAGTGCAGCATGGCAGGGCCACGTGTCTCTTCTGGTGGAAATGGGCTGTGGTTCATCTCCTCACTCAGAGGCCACTGATCGGCGTTCCACATGGACCAGGTATCGCCATCTTGATTCCTGCCAAGTAGTTGTGGAGTACCAATGTGAAGGTGCAGGAAGTTGAATCATTTGGAAACAGCTACTGTATGACAGTGCAAGACCAGCTGATTGGGCAAGAGTCACCCAGCAGTCAGATGACATCCAGAACCAATCTTCTGGAACACCAAGGGCAGGTCCAGTGACAGGGGGGTCAAAGGGGACACCTGTACTGGGCCCCAAGGATCAGAGGGAACCCAAGGCTACAACATGGATGTGAGCCTTCTTGTTCAGCTGTAGGCGGTGTGGGCGCAGCCCTAGAGTGACAAGAGCCTCTCACACACAGTGACTGTACAGCGTGAGTGTGTGCCCACTATTCCATGTCCAGCGCTGTTGCTAGCAGTTACGGGATATGGCAGCAGCTCCGCTTCTCGTGGGGTCTGCTTGCAATTTTTGGGTCTGAGTACTCGGGAGTGCAGTGCAGGTAAGTCTCTCCTTGGGGTAAGAATGGCTTGGTGAAGGGATACAGGGCTTTAGATAGATATATGTATATATTTATTAACAGTTTCTTAGATAGTGCAACAAAATCTGTTGCGCTTTAATATATAATCCGAGGGGGCCCCAGAGATATCACTGTACTGGGCCCAAAGATTTCTGTTGCCAGCCCTGCCCAGGGGTAGAAATATCATGTGAAAGCACTTCCTAGTTGTCAGTGCTTTGTTGTTGTCCATAGCCCTGCTAGGCTGCTACAGTGTTCTGCTGTTCGTTGTTCCTGCCTAAGGACTATAGTGCTGTATCAACTGGCACTCACTGACTCTTCCTGTTTAGCTGTGCTCCAGATTTCCTGCAAACCAGACCTGCTCCATAGTCTGGTATCAATTACTGCAGACATATCCCGCCTTTCCTGCAAACCAGACCTGCTCCACAGTCTGGTATCAATTATCTAGCCATATCCCAGCTTTCCTGCAAACCAGACCAGCTCTGCAGTCTGGTATCGAGTGTCTAGCCATGTCCGGCTTTACTGCAAACCAGACCTGCTCCACAGTCTGGTATCTACTGTCAAGCCATGTCCCGCCTTTCCTGTGAACCAGACCTGCTCCACAGTCTGGTAACAAGTGTCAAGCCATGTCCTGGTTTTCCTGCAAATTAGACCTGCTCCACAGTCTGGTATCAAGTGTCTAGCCATATCCCAGCTTTACTGCAAACCAGACCTGCTCTGCAGTCTGGTATCAAATGTCTATCCATGTCCTGGCTTTCCTGGGAACCAGACCTGCTCCACAGTCTGGTATCAAGTGTCTAGCCATGTCCAGCTTTCCTGCAAAACAGACCTGCTTCACAGTCTGGTATCTGGTGTGAAGCCATGTCCCGCCTTTCCTGCAAACCAGACTTGCTTTGCAGTCTGGGAACAAGTGTCAATCCATGTCCTGGCTTTCCTGCAAATCAGGCCTGCTCCACAGTCTGGTATCACGTGCCTAGTCATGTCTTGGCTTTCATGCAAACCAGACCTGCTCCACAGTCTGGTATCAGGTGTCTAGTCATGTCCCGGCTTTCCTGCAAAAAAGACCTGCTCTACAGTCTGGTATCAAGTGTCTAGATGCATCCCAGCTTTCCTGCAAACCATACCTGCTCCGCAGTCTGGTACCCAGTGTCAAGACATGTCCCGGCTTTCCTGTGAACCAGACCTGGTCCACAGTCTGGCATTGAGTACTGTAGCCATGTCCCAACTTTCCTGCAAACCAGACCTGCTCCACAATCTGGTTTCAAGTGTTTAGTTATGTCCCGGCTTTCCTGCAAACCAGACCTGCTCTACAGTCTGGTAACAAGTGTCTAGCCATGTCCTGGCTTTCCAGCAAACTAGACCTGTGCCACAGTCTGGTATCAAGTACTGTAGCCATGTCCCAACTTTCCTGCAAACCAGACCTGATCCACAGTGTGGTATCAAGTGCCTAGCCATGTTTCAGCTTTCCTGCAAAGCAAACCTGCTCCACTGTCTGTTATCAAGTATCTTGTCATGTTCCTGCTTTCTTGTGAACCAGACCTGGTCCACAGTCTGGTATCTAGTGTCAAGCAATGTCCCACTATTCTTGAAAACCAGGCCTGCTCCACAGTCTGGTAACAAGTATCAAGCCATGTCCTAGATTTCCTGAAAACCAGACCTTCTCCACTGTCTGGAACCCAGTATCAAGCTGTGTCCTGGCTTTCCTGCGAACCAGACCCACTCCACAGTCTGGTATTGAGTACTGTAGCCATGTCCAGGAGGAAACCTTGAAAAAGCTGCCACAAAGAGCAGCAAAACGTGTTGGATTTCTACTCCATCCACCCACAGAGTATCAAACAACCTGAACCAGCTCTGGAACAGCCTAAGAGAAGGTGCACTGAGTGCCTAACCAAGTTACAACCTATACCACAAAGGACAAAGACCACAAAAAATGTGAGGATCCCAGCTCAACTAATATCAACAGGCCTATTGGGAAGCTACTCCTCAAGTGGTGAGCACAAATCTGCATGTGTGAAGTCCCATTGTACTAGGCACAACACTCTCATCAAAGGGTGATCACCCCAGGACACTCAAACAGCACCATATGTGATACAAGGAGTTAGTCTTCTTGACACCGGCAGCACGAAAGAAACAGGTTGTAAAACTCACTGGACTATGTGATATATATCGAACCTTAGTGGGTGGAAATTTTGTCATTTTAGGAACATAATATTTAGAATACATGTTTTAAATGAAGTCTATATGAGTTTTTATAACAAAATATTAAACATATCATTGAATGAATATAAATAATCGAGTGTATACATATATCTGAGCGCTGCTCCTCTATTGCTTTCCTGCAAACCAGACCTGCTCCACAGTCTGGTATCAAATGCCTAGTCATGTCCTGGCTTTCCTGCAAATCAGACCTGCTCCACAATCTGGTATCAAGTACTGTAGCCATGTCCCGGCTATCCTGCAAACCAGACCTGCTCCACAGTGTGGTATCAAGTACCTAGCCCTGTTCCGGCTTTCCTGCAAACCAGTCCTGTTCCACTGTCTGTTATCAAGTGTCAAGCCAGGTCCCAGCTTTCCTACAAACCAGACCTGCTCCACAGTGTGGTATCAAGTGCCTAGCCCTGTTCCGGCTTTCCTGCAAACCAGACCTGCTCCACTGTCTGTTATCAAGTGTCTAGCCATGTCCTGACTTTCCTGTGAACCAGACCTAGGGCCTAATTCAGACTGGATCGCCTCTGCCTGTTTGGCAGGCAGAGGTGGTCGCAGGGTGGGAGGAGCTGTGCCATCTGCGTTAGAAATGTTGTTGGCAGTTTGTGGTTCGGACAATGCAGGCATGTCCAGATCATTGCGGGGGCAGGCCGCGGTGGCTGAATGACATCACACACAGATGCTGCAACCCGGGATGCGGTGGGTATCCACCTGCCAGCACAGCTAAGCTGTGCAGGAGCTGCGCTGGCAGGGAGCTACTCAGCGGGTGCCCTGTGCTGGGCATCCTCCCGCATGTCAGAGAATCTGATCGTAGATGTGCTATATTTAGCACATCTAAGATCAGCTCTGATTCACCCCCCTAATCCACACTCTGGTATCAAGTGTCTAGCCGAGGCCTGGCTTTCCTGCAAACCAGACATGCTCCATAGTCTGGTTTCAAGTATTCTAGCCATGCCTTGGCTTCCCTGCGAACTGGTCCTGCTTAGCATTCCCATTCCCTAGAATTCCCAGCCATGTTACAGCTATCCTGTTGTCAGTTTTTGCCCACTTTCCTGCTTCTACTTCCAAGCATCACCACAGTATCCCATAATCTTCCTTCTCCGGTGCTGTATGAGGATGTACCTCTCCCGTGGTCAAACCTAGTCTGCATCCACAACTAAAATAAACCTGACAAGAGCTGAGTAGCATCAGTATTGAAATGACATTGGATGCCAAAAGAGCTAATGAGCTCACCTAAAGGAAATTTCTAGAGAATAGGAGAAGTCCATGGACAGAACATTGGGAACACCTACTGGGCATAGAAGTGGGGGAAGAAGAGGAGTCTTTAGATGAGATGGATAAAGAATGGTTAGAGAGGTAGGAGGACAGCCAAGAAAGGACAGTATAATGCAGCACAAGGGAGTGAAGGACTTGCTGGAGTGTCAAAAGCAACAGAGATGTCAAGGAGAATGAGCAGAAAGTACTAGCCTTTGGATTTGACAGCAAGGTGGTCACTGCTGACATTTTAAGACAAGGGGAGACAAATGCATCCTTGAATGCTGAGGGGACAGTGCCTGATGAGAGTGATAGATTGAATAGATGGGAAAACTAGGCACACACAACAGGATAGAGGGACTGGAGGAGAAGGGTTTGGGTAGGGTCAAGAAGGGGAAAGACTGGATTAAGGTAATTAATTCATCTCTAGATAATAGGGAGAAATAAATCTGAGTTGATAAAATGGATGGAGAATATGCAGGCTAGGAAAGAAGGGATGGTGTGCTGAGGGTCTGATGGGACGTGATGTCCTGACGTATGGATTCAATATTGGATGTGAAGTAGGCGGCAAAGTCAAGGACAGACAGTGAGGAGCAGAGGCAAGGATGGGGCATGCAGAGTACTAAGTTAAAAGTGGTGAAGAAATGATGAGAGTCAGAGGACTGGGAGGAGATAAGTATCTTCTTAAAATAGGACTTTTTAGAGGAAGAGAGGTCAGCTCTGTTGGCTGAGAGCAGAAATTTGAAATGTAGTAATTAAGCATTGGAGTGTGATTTCCTTCACTGTTGCTTGATGGTTCGTGAACACTTTTGCAGGTATATGGTGCATTTGGAATGCCAGGGTTGAAGTATGGATCTACAAAGGTGAGAGATGATTTCTGGAACAATATAGTCAAGAGCAGAATTAAGGGAAACAATGTTTAGTAAATGACTAGATCAAGGCTGTAAATAGACAAAAGGGGAGAGAAGTGAGTCAAGCAGTGAGGATAAGGATACGGTGTCAATAGTCTCAAGGCTATTTCCATCATTACACTTAGTGATGGTAGCTTTGAGAGGCAAAGGTGGAAAAATTAGAGATAAGATTAAAGAGAGGAAATAATTGGTGAAATTATAAATATCACAATGGTTAATAAAGATGAGGTCAAGTGAGTATCCAATTACATAGGAGGGTGAGGAGGTCCAATGTGAGAGAACAAATGATGATATGATGGTAAGAGTTTAGAGGCAGAGGGGTCAGTAGGGATATCAATAGGTATATTGAAGTCAGATGATGAAGGGAAGATCTGCAGAGAGGAAGTAGGGTAGCCATGAAGCAAGGTTAAAAAGGCAATTTGACATTGGTGCAAAAAGGAGAGATGAATTGAAAAAAGCAATAACTAAGCACAGCAAGAAATCATTGACTTACCCACATTTCTCATGTACAAAAAAGATTGCTTCACTTTTCTAAAATCTTTGACTTGTGAAATAATTATTTTCACATGCCCGACACATTCACAATTTGTTGTAACTTGGTGCAATATATTAATTGCACTATGCATGTATATATCTATTTGGTGATAGCATAATATATGTGCAATACATGAATTGTCTATACATGTGCATATCTTTTTTGAGGTAACATAAAAACTGTGCAATATACAGTAAAAACAAATAAATTATGCATGTTGTTAATGTCTTTTTGGAGATACAGTAGCATACAAAATATTTCTTGTGGGAACTATTATTCCTGTAACAGAAAAGCTACATTTGTGATCCAAGTGATCTCAAAGAAACATAGAATTTGATGGCAGATGACGAAGATAGATGCATTTAGCTTAAGCAGTGGCAGCCATTTTGTTATGCAGCAGCCATGATGTAGTGAGTAAGAAGTATGCTTTGCTGGAGAAATCATAATAATGCTGACATTTCATAGTTAAGTACATTCTGTGCGAAGCAAGGTCATAGCTATAGTCTTGAAAACAAGTTATTAGACAGTCTCTTGTGTTTAGACTTCGTGTGAAGGACACGTAGGAGGGTGTCAGCCTGAGAGGAGTTAAGAGAAGAGATGCATTATTTTTTTTAAATGTGACGTGTATCAAGTATTCATGCAAGAACCTTTTTTTTATATAACTCCCTGCTGAATAAAGTGGAGCCAGTCTCATTTTGATGGACATAACTGGCGTGTGGTGTCTGCTTTCTGGGATTCCCAATTGATTGGTAAACAAAGGCTAATGAACAGACAATTGAAGGGGATTGATAGTAGGAGGCTTATCTCTGACCGTTACATGGGGCTATTGTTCCAGGATCGATGAGCTTATCAATATCAGATGATGACGCGACTGCAGGATATGTGTGCAACTACTGACATACCCGGGTAAGTAATCTGAGGCTTGATCATTATATATCAACCGTATTACTTTGTCAGTACTTGTACAGTCATGTGGTCTGTTCATCTGATTAGGTAAGCAATACTCGATTATATGGACTCAATTGTCTGTTTGATAAACATTCATTATTTGTCTGTGTGCGCTGATAAAGATTATAAGTTTTAGCTTCACTGTTGCAAGGGAAAAATGTGGTTTTATTTTAAAGTTCTAAGTTTCAGTTTCACTTTTGCAAGGGGAAAAAAATGTTGTTTTCTTTTTAAATGACGTGTCAGAATTTTTGTGGTATAATCCTGCTATTGAGTCTGAATATTGTAAATTTAAAGGTTTATTACAAAATAGTGATTTCAGTTTTGTAAGGAACCTAAGACAGGTTTTGCAACAGTTGTGGGATGTCATGTTGATAAGGTGGTGATAGAAAAATTTATTGGTGATTAATTTCTGTATTGTCTTGATAAATTAATCACCTGTTAATTATATACTCCTTGGTCCCAGAGCTATAGTTGGTGAAGGAACTCCTACTGTCTATAAACAATGTTTAATCAGATGGCATAGACTTAGGTTAAGGCATTTAAAAACATACTCAGTCTTTACAATCCAGTACAGCCAGGTGTGTGTGTGTGTGTGTGTGTGTGTGTGTGTGTGTGTGTGTGTGTGTGTGTGTGCACTCGTATTCCTATCCTTATGGGGACACAGACCGGACAGCACACCAACACTGGAGGGACTTTCAACATGGTGGGGACCTGAAATGAGGTCCCCACAAGTCAGACCACAGGAGGTGATAGTAAGGGCATGTCCCAACTACCCAGCATCAAAATCGGGCATGTCCTCGGGAATCACATTTGCCAGACCATGCTGTGTGTATGTGTGTGCAATGCAGATTGTATTAAAGCAACTGATTGGTTCTCTAAAAAATATAGATTTATATATTTTAGGGGCCCACTGCAGTTCCACCAGGCAGCCACCGGGGGTGCCACACATTCCCCCTTTCCCTTAAGGAGCAGCAGACAGGGTGCCTCCCTGTAATTTTGGGGACCCGGGAGGCCTTCTAATAATTTTGGGGCCTCGCTGCAGTTATGCCCGGCGGCCACCGGGGGGCGCCGCATGTGCCCCCTCCCTCTGCCCCCTACAGGAGCAGTAGTTAGGGTGCCTTCCCATAATTTTTAGGGCCCCACTGCAGTGTCACCTGGTGGCCACCGGGGGGCGCCGCACGTGCCCCCTCCATCTGCCCCCTGCAGGAGCAGCAATCAGGGCGCCTCCCCATAATTTTGGGGACCCGGGGTGCCTCCCATAATTTTTAGGGCCCCGCTGCAGTACCACCCGGTGGCCACCGGGGGGCGCCGCACATGCCCCCTCCATCTGCCCCCTGCAGGAGCAGCAGACAGGGCGCCTCCCCATAATTTTGGGGACCCGATGCGCCTTCCAATAATTTTGGGGCCCGCTGCAGTTCCGCCCGGCGGCCACCGGGGGGCGCCGCGCGTGCCCCCTCCCTCTGCCCCCTACAGGAGCTGTAGTCAGGGTGCCTTCCCATAATTTTTAGGGCCCCACTGCAGTTCCGCCTGGTGGCCACCGGGGGGCGCCGCACGTGACCCCTCCATCTGCCCACTGCAGGAGCAGCAATCAGGGCGCCTCCCCATAATTTTGGGGACCCGGGGTGCCTCCCATAATTTTTAGGGCCCCGCTGCAGTACCACCCGGTGGCCACCGGGGGGCGCCGCACATGCCCCCTCCATCTGCCCCCTGCAGGAGCAGCAGACAGGGCGCCTGCCCATAATTTTGGGGACCTGGGGCGCCTTCCAATAATTTTGGGGCCCCGCTGCATTTCCGCCCGGCGGCCACCGGGGGGCGCCGCGCGTGCCCCCTCCCTCTGCCCCCTACAGGAGCAGTAGTCAGGGTGCCTTCCCATAATTTTTAGTTCCCCACTGCAGTTCCGCCTGGTGGCCACCGGGGGGCGCTGCACGTGCCCCCTCCATCTGCCCCCTGCAGGAGCAGCAGATAGGGCGCCTCCTCATAATTTTGGGGACCTGGGGTGCCTTCCCATAATTTTTTAGGGCCCGCTGCAATTCCACCCGGTGGCCACCGGGGGGCGCCGCACATGCCCCCTCCATCTGCCCCCTGCAGGAGCAGCAGACAGGGCGCCTGCCCATAATTTTGGGGACCTGGGGCGCCTTCCAATAATTTTGGGGCCCCGCTGCAGTTCCGCTCGTCGGCCACCGGGGGCGCCGCGCGTGCCCCCTCCCTCTGCCCCCCTACAGGAGCAGCAGTCAGGGCGCCTCCCCGTAATTTTGGGAACCCAGGGTGCCTTCCCATAATTTTTGGGGCCCACTGCAGTTCCACCCAGCGGCCAACAGGGGGCGCCGCACGTGCCCCCTCCCACTTTCCCCAGTACGGGCTCTAGCCGGGGCCCTTCTTATAGTTTTCACGGGCGCTGGAGAGGAGCTATTCGACTTATCTCGATAAAAAGTGTTGAATTTCCCATTCTGGAACTCCCCCAAATGAGTGTGGACGTGTATCCCTCGTGCCTGGACACGTTTCCAGGAGCTAGGGTAAAATCTGAGCATGGCTCACTAGAATGACGCGCGCTCCACCCGATCTGCTACCCTGAAAAGAACCCCTCGGGCATATTGATATGGCCAGATCTTCAGGGGATGGTGATGTGGATGAGAGGCTGGAACTGCAGTTAAGGATCTGTGCCAAAAATGCCTTGGAGCTCAGAGACTGGATACAGGCTGAACAATAGAGAGAGGTCTTCTTCCCTTTCAGAGGCAACCCAGCCAGAGCTCCGATGCTGAAATGGGGCTCCTCCGGGCATCGGTTGGAGCCCGCGGACCGGGCTTGGGCCGGCTCCCTCTCCCCTGGCGCAGCGCCCCCCTGTGGCAGATGGGGGAAGCGCAGTCTCACCAGGACTTCCAGTCTCCCGTTCCTCCGATCTCCCCTCCGTGGCTGAAATGGGGCTCCTCCGGGCATCGGTTGGAGCCCGCGGACTGGGCTTGGACCAGCTCCCTCTCCCCTGGTGCAGCGCCCCCCTGTGGCAGACGGGGGAAGCGCAGTCCCACCGGGACTTCCAGTCTCCCGTTCCTCCGATCTCCCCTCCGTGGCTGAAATGGGGCTCCTCCGGGCATCGGTTGGAGCCCGCGGACTGGGCTTGGACCAGCTCCCTCTCCCCTGGTGCAGCGCCCCCCTGTGGCAGACGGGGGAAGCGCAGTCCCACCGGGACTTCCAGTCTCCCGTTCCTCCGATCTCCCCTCCGTGGCTGAAATGGGGCTCCTCCGGGCATCGGTTGGAGCCTGGGGACTGGGCTTGGCCCGGCTCCCTCACACCTGGTGCAGCGCCCCCCTGTGGAAGATGAGGGAAGTGCAGTCTCACCGGGACTTCCAGTCTCCCGTTCCTCCGATCTTCCCTCCAAGGCTGAAATGGGGCTCCTCCGGGCATCGGTTGGAGCCCGCGGACTGGGCTTGGACTAGCTCCCTCTCCCCTGGTGCAGCGCCCCCCTGTGGCAGACGGGGGAAGCGCAGTCCCACCGGGACTTCCAGTCTCCCGTTCCTCCAATCTCCCCTCCGTGGCTGAAATGGGGCTCCTCCGGGCATCGGTTGGAGCCTGGCGAGTGGGCTTGGCCCGGCTCCCTCTCCCCTGGCACAGCGCCCCCTGTGGCAGATGAGGGAAGCGCAGTCTCACCGGGACTTCCAGTCTCCCGTTCCTCCGATCTCCCCTCCATGGCTGAAATGGGGCTCCTCCGGGCATCGGTTGGAGACTGCGGACTGGGCTTGGCCCAGCTCCTTCTTCCCTGGCGCAGCGCCCCCTGTGGAAGATGGGGGAAGCGCAGTCTCACCGGGACTTCCAGACTCCCGTTCCTCCGATCTTCCCTCCGAGGCTGAAATGGGGCTCCTCCGGGCATCGGTTGGAGCCTGCGGACCGGGCTTGGCCCAGCTCCTTCTCGCCTGGTGCAGCGCCCCCTGTGGAAGATGGGGGAAGTGCAGTCTCACCGGGACTTCCAGTCTCTCGTTCCTCCGATCTTCCCTCCGAGGCTGAAATGGGGCTACTCCGGGCATCGGTTGGAGCCTGCGGACTGGGCTTGGCCTAGCTCCTTCTTCCCTGGCGCAGCGCCCCCTGTGGAAGATGGGGGAAGCGCAGTCTCACCGGGACTTCCAGACTCCCGTTCCTCCGATCTTCCATCCGAGGCTGAAATGGGGCTCCTCCGGGCATCGGTTGGAGCCTGCGGACCGGGCTTGGCCCAGCTCCTTCTCGCCTGGTGCAGCGCCCCCTGTGGCAGACAGGGGAAGCGCAGTCCCACCGGGACTTCCAGTCTTTCGTTCCTCCGATCTCCCCTCCGAGGCCGAAATGGGGCTCTTCCAGGCATCGGTTGGAGCCTGCGGACCGGGCTTGGCCTGGCTCCCTATTCCTGGGAGCAGCGCCCCCCAGTGTGCTGAACTGGTTACTGCATTTTGTGGAAGTCATGCTGATGAGTGTGTACGGCTGAACCCTCAGGCTGGGAGTGGTTCCAAGAGCCTGGGTAAAATAGGAGAGTGTACTGCAAAAGTGTCGCGCGCATCACCTGTCCTGCTACGTCCAAGAGAACCAAGCTGAGAGATTCACAGGATGAGAACAGTCCAGCCAGGAAAAAGATGGGTTCTCGATAGAAAGTCCTCTTTTCTTTGTCCTGCAAACCCGATCGATGTGGCTCCCTGCGCCCCTGTGGAAGATGGGGGAAGTGCAGTCTCAACGGGACTTCCAGTCTCCCGTTCCTCCGATCTTCCCTCCAAGGCTGAAATGGGGCTCCTCCGGGCATCGGTTGGAGCCCGCGGACTGGGCTTGGACCAGCTCCCTCTCCCCTGGTGCAGCGCCCCCCTGTGGCAGACGGGGGAAGCGCAGTCCCACCGGGACTTCCAGTCTCCCGTTCCTCCGATCTCCCCTCCGTGGCTGAAATGGGGCTCCTCCGGGCATCGGTTGGAGCCCGCGGACTGGGCTTGGACCAGCTCCCTCTCCCCTGGTGCAGCGCCCCCCTGTGGCAGACGGGGGAAGCGCAGTCCCACCGGGACTTCCAGTCTCCCGTTCCTCCGATCTCCCCTCCGTGGCTGAAATGGGGCTCCTCCGGGCATCGGTTGGAGACTGCGGACTGGGCTTGGCCCAGCTCCTTCTTCCCTGGCGCAGCGCCCCCTGTGGAAGATGGGGGAAGCGCAGTCTCACCGGGACTTCCAGACTCCCGTTCCTCCGATCTTCCCTCCGAGGCTGAAATGGGGCTCCTCCGGGCATCGGTTGGAGCCTGCGGACCGGGCTTGGCCCAGCTCCTTCTCGCCTGGTGCAGCGCCCCCTGTGGAAGATGGGGGAAGTGCAGTCTCACCGGGACTTCCAGTCTCTCGTTCCTCCGATCTTCCCTCCGAGGCTGAAATGGGGCTACTCCGGGCATCGGTTGGAGCCTGCGGACTGGGCTTGGCCTAGCTCCTTCTTCCCTGGCGCAGCGCCCCCTGTGGAAGATGGGGGAAGCGCAGTCTCACCGGGACTTCCAGACTCCCGTTCCTCCGATCTTCCCTCCGAGGCTGAAATGGGGCTCCTCCGGGCATCGGTTGGAGCCTGTGGACCGGGCTTGGCCCAGCTCCTTCTCGCCTGGTGCAGCGCCCCCTGTGGCAGACAGGGGAAGCGCAGTCCCACCGGGACTTCCAGTCTTTCGTTCCTCCGATCTCCCCTCCGAGGCCGAAATGGGGCTCTTCCAGGCATCGGTTGGAGCCTGCGGACCGGGCTTTGCCTGGCTCCCTATTCCTGGGAGCAGCGCCCCCCAGTGTGCTGAACTGGTTACTGCATTTTGTGGAAGTCATGCTGATGAGTGTGTACGGCTGAACCCTCAGGCTGGGAGTGGTTCCAAGAGCCTGGGTAAAATAGGAGAGTGTACTGCAAAAGTGTCGCGCGCATCACCTGTCCTGCTACGTCCAAGAGAACCAAGCTGAGAGATTCACAGGATGAGAACAGTCCAGCCAGGAAAAAGATGGGTACTCGATAGAAACTCCTCTTTTCTTTGTCCTGCAAACCCGATCGATGTGGCTCCCTGCGCCCCGGCGGGGAGGGCCATTCGCTTGGCCGGAACCCAGGGGTCCCGGCCAGCTCCAGGCGAACAAGGCCCTCCTTCTGCCCACGGCGTGCCTGGAAACCCTCCACTGTAAGGGTTTACTAGTCCCCAAATGTCCGCCCAGTGCTCTTGGCCAGAGCTGGGTGGGCCTTGTTTCTGACTCCAGTCAGTATGGTCTGCTCTGTCTATCAGCCCAGCAGGTGCCTGACAACACCAGGGGTGCTGGGGAAGTGTCCCCATCACCTAGCAAAGCTCACCATTGGACCCTGGTGGAGCACATGATTTCCCGGGAACTGCACAAGTGCCACCATGAACCAATGATGCGGTCTGTCAATGGCCGCAGGTGGCTGCACGGAAGGGTTCAGCTGTGGGGTCCTGCGGAGAGAAGAGCCAGACAGGATGGAGGTAGAGTGAGATAGAAAGTGTGCGAGAAAGGGGAGTCTCTTATGGCGTGAGAGAGAAGCACAGGCTCTGAGCAAAGCTGACTGGATTACGTCAGTAGAAAAAGGGAGAGTGGGAGGCCCCTTTGGAGGGATCCAGTGGAAGCTGCGCACAGAGTGGGCCTGGGACTACCCATGTATCATTGACGGTATCCTGGAGAGTGGAACAGCCCTTTACAATATGAACCTTTCACCCCCCATGACAAGATGAAACCAGTCAGGTGTAGATCGGGATGTGATGGGTTGGGGGCAGCGGGGTTCCCTGGGGGCCGACGGCTCACCCTCGCCTCGACCGGCGGGGACCTGGGTTGGGAGGCCTGAGGCGACCTTTTTAAATCGCTGCTTACCCAAACTGTCCCCCAGGGTGGCTTGCACTGGTTGCCTAGTGAACAGGTTGTCGGGTGAGGAGAAAAATGTGAGATCGAGTGGGTGCTGTTCCCCTTTATCTGGGGGCTGATCAATGTGCCTGGTGCCTGGGTACCACGGAGAGCGGGCCCCACTGTCCATCTGACTCTGAACTTCTCACTTGGCCCGCACTGATGGCCATCCACTGGGCCTACTCCTCTTGTTGGTTGCCTGCTTGGTGTGTGGCTCCTTCTTCTCTGTGGGGTTTCCTGCTGCTTTCGAGATGGCGGCTGGCTCACCCCCTGTCACCGCTGGCTACTGAGAGCTACCTTGTTGATCCTGCCAGTAGCCTTCCGCATCAATGCAGAAACTGGAGGGCTGCTGTAACCCAAAATGCTTGCCCTCAGCTGAGTGGTACAGCTGGGGGCTGTCGCGGGAGGTTTTCAGGTCCCCCTCCATTATGGAGGGGGGGGGGTGATAACCACTCTCGTCCCCCCTTAGGCGGCGGGGTGCGGGACAGGCTCCGCAGGGCGGTGATGTCGGCCGGAGGGGTCACCTCCACCGGTCGCTGCTCCGCCCTGTCTGCAGCCTCCCCCCGCATCACCGCAGGATCCGGAGGGCTGCCGGATTCCCCAATGCTTGCTGGCGGCTGAGCGGCACGGGTCGGGGATGGATTGAGGATGTCTGCCCCCCTCCATCCAGGAGGGGGGGAGGGGACAGCCACCCTCGTCCACCTTAGGCGGCGGGGTGCGGGACAGGCTCCGCAGGGCGGTGATGTCGGCCGGAGGGGTCACCTCCACCGGTCGCTGCTCCGCCCTGTCTGCAGCCTCCCCCCGCATCACCGCAGGATCCGGAGGGCTGCCGGATTCCCCAATGCTTGCTGGCGGCTGAGCGGCACGGGTCGGGATGGATTGAGGATGTCTGCCCCACCTCCATCCAGGAGGGGGGGAGGTGACAGCCACCCTCGTCCACCTTAGGCGGCGGGGTGCGGGACAGGCTCCGCAGGGCGGTGATGTCGGCCGGAGGGGTCACCTCCACCGGTCGCTGCTCCGCCCTGTCTGCAGCCTCCCCCCGCATCACCGCAGGATCCGGAGGGCTGCCGGATTCCCCAATGCTTGCTGGCGGCTGAGCGGCACGGGTCGGGGATGGATTGAGGATGTCTGCCCCCCCTCCATCCAGGAGGGGGGGAGGGGACAGCCACCCTCGTCCACCTTAGGCGGCGGGGTGCGGGACAGGCTCCGCAGGGCGGTGATGTCGGCCGGAGGGGTCACCTCCACCGGTCGCTGCTCCGCCCTGTCTGAAGCCTCCCCCCGCATCACCGCAGGATCCGGAGGGCTGCCGGATTCCCCAATGCTTGCTGGCTGCTGAGCGGCACGGGTCGGGGATGGATTGAGGATGTCTGACCCCCCTCCATCCAGGAGGGGGGGAGGTGACAGCCACCCTCGTCCACCTTAGGCGGCGGGGTGCGGGACAGGCTCCGCAGGGCGGTGATGTCGGCCGGAGGGGTCACCTCCACCGGTCGCTGCTCCGCCCTGTCTGCAGCCTCCCTCCGCATCACCGCAGGATCCGGAGGGCTGCCGGATTCCCCAATGCTTGCTGGCAGCTGAGCGGCACGGGTCGGGGATGGATTGAGGATGTCTGCCCCCCCTCCATCCAGGAGGGGGGGAGGGGACAGCCACCCTCGTCCACCTTAGGCGGCGGGGTGCGGGACAGGCTCCGCAGGGCGGTGATGTCGGCCGGAGGGGTCACCTCCACCGGTCGCTGCTCCGCCCTGTCTGCAGCCTCCTCCCACATCACCGCAGGATCCGGAGGGCTGCCGGATTCCCCAATGCTTTCTGGCGACTGAGCGGCACGGCACGGGTCGGGGATGGATTGAGGATGTCTGACCCCCCTCCATCCAGGAGGGGGGGAGGTGAAAGCCACCCTCGTCCACCTTAGGCGGTGGGGTGCGGGACAGGCTCCGCAGGGCGGTGATGTCGGCCGGAGGGGTCACCTCCACCGGTCGCTGCTCCGCCCTGTCTGCAGCCTCCTCCCGCATCACCGCAGGATCCGGAGGGCTGCCGGATTCCCCAATGCTTTCTGGCGACTGAGCGGCACGGGTCGGGTTATGGATTGAGGATGTCTGCCCCCCCTCCATCCAGGAGGGGGGGAGGTGACAGCCACCCTTGTCCACCTTAGGCGGCGGGGTGCGGGATAGGCTCCGCAGGGCGGCAATGTCGGCCGGAGGGTTCACCTCCACCGGTCGCTGCTCCGCCCTGTCTGCAGCCTCCTCCCGCATCACCGCAGGATCCGGAGGGCTGCCGGATTCCCCAATGCTTGCTGACGGATGAGTGGCACGGGTCGGGATGGATTGAGGATGTCTGCCCCCCTCCATCCAGGAGGGGGGGAGGTGAAAGCCACCCTCGTCCACCTTAGGCGGTGGGGTGCGGGACAGGCTCCGCAGGGCGGTGATGTCGGCCGGAGGGGTCACCTCCACCGGTCGCTGCTCCGCCCTGTCTGCAGCCTCCTCCCGCATCACCGCAGGATCCGGAGGGCTGCCGGATTACCCAATGCTTTCTGGCGATTGAGCGGCACGGGTCGGGTTATGGATTGAGGATGTCTGCCCCCCCTCCATCCAGGAGGGGGGGAGGTGACAGCCACCCTTGTCCACCTTAGGCGGCGGGGTGCGGGATAGGCTCCGCAGGGCGGCGATGTCGGCCGGAGGGTTCACCTCCACCGGTCGCTGCTCCGCCCTGTCTGCAGCCTCCTCCCGCATCACCGCAGGATCCGGAGGGCTGCCGGATTCCCCAATGCTTGCTGACGGATGAGCGGCACGGGTCGGGATGGATTGAGGATGTCTGCCCCCCTCCATCCAGGAGGGGGGGAGGTGACAGCCACCCTTGTCCACCTTAGGCAGCGGGGTGCGGGACAGGCTCCGCAGGGCGGTGATGTCGGCCGGAGGCATCACCTCCACCGGCTGCTCCTCTGCCCTGTCTGCAGCTTTCCCCCGCATCACTGCAGGATGCGGAGGGCTGCTGGATTCCCCAATGCTTGCTCGAGTCTGAGTGAGAGGTATGGCTGGGGGCTGTTGCGGGAGGTTGTCAGTTCCTAATCCATCTTGGAGGTGGGGTGATATTCACCCTCGTCCCCCCTTAGGCGGTGGGAGTGTGGGACAGGCTCTGCAGGGCGGTGATGGTGACTGCAGGGTTCTAAGGTTTGCTGGTTCCTTTACTTATTGGCCATGGTTGAACGTCATTGCTGTGCAAGGTTTTCGTAACCCCCTTCACCTTGGAGGTGGGGGGGGGGGATCCGCTGTCATCATTTCTCACTTTGGTGTCAGGTTGAGATATTGGGCGCTGGTGGTTAGGTTTGTGTCGGCCTACTGATGATGTGTTGTCACTATTGAAATTCTCTATAAGAGAGTAACTATAAGATCAGACATTTGCTGCACATGTAAAGCTGAGAAACTAGAGGAGCCTGAGCTACTATCTCTGATATTATGACCGAGTGCCACGAAATCAGTCAATATTTGGCTGACAGCGGGGGTGGGCATATGGGGCGTCCTGTGCCCACGCACCCGAAGCTTCTTGCTCGCCTAGGCCGCGAGCAGTGTCCCGTCCCGGGGACTTGGCCGGGGACAATCAGTTCGGCACGAGGGCCAGCGCCTCCGCCGGCCGGGTGGGTCGGCGGAGGCGCCTCTCCCCTGGTCCTCCCGGCCCCCGGTGGCTGGTCCCTCCCTGGGCTTAATGCCCGGCCGGAGCCCCCGCTCCCCGGGCTCAATAGTCGGGGGCCGGCGGCGCGAGCAGTGTCCCGTCCCGGGGACTTGGCCGGGGACAATCGGTTCGGCACGAGGGCCAGCGCCTCCGCCGGCCGGGTGGGTCGGCGGAGGCGCCTCTCCCCTGGTCCTCCCGGCCCCCGGTGGCTGGTCCCTCCCTGGGCTTAATACCCGGCCGGAGCCCCCGCTCCCCGGGCTTAATAGTCGGAGGCCGGCGGCGCGAGCAGTGTCCCGTCCCGGGGACTTGGCCGGGGACAATCGGTTCGGCACGAGGGCCAGCGCCTCCGCCGGCCGGGTGGGTCGGCGGAGGCGCCTCTCCCCTGGTCCTCCCGGCCCCCGGTGGCTGGTCCCTCCCTGGGCTTAATACCCGGCCGGAGCCCCCGCTCCCCGGGCTTAATAGTCGGGGGCCGGCGGCGCGAGCAGTGTCCCGTCCCGGGGACTTGGCCGGGGACAATCGGTTCGGCACGAGGGCCAGCGCCTCCGCCGGCCGGGTGGGTCGGCGGAGGCGCCTCTCCCCTGGTCCTCCCGGCCCCCGGTGGCTGGTCCCTCCCTGGGCTTAATACCCGGCCGGAGCCCCCGCTCCCCGGGCTTAATAGTCGGGGGCCGGCGGCGCGAGCAGTGTCCCGTCCCGGGGACTTGGCCGGGGACAATCGGTTCGGCACGAGGGCCAGCGCCTCCGCCGGCCGGGTGGGTCGGCGGAGGCGCCTCTCCCCTGGTCCTCCCGGCCCCCGGTGGCTGGTCCCTCCCTGGGCTTAATACCCGGCCGGAGCCCCCGCTCCCCGGGCTTAATAGTCGGGGGCCGGCGGCGCGAGCAGTGTCCCGTCCCGGGGACTTGGCCGGGGACAATCGGTTCGGCACGAGGGCCAGCGCCTCCGCCGGCCGGGTGGGTCGGCGGAGGCGCCTCTCCCCTGGTCCTCCCGGCCCCCGGTGGCTGGTCCCTCCCTGGGCTTAATACCCGGCCGGAGCCCCCGCTCCCCGGGCTCAATAGTCGGGGGCCGGCGGCGCGAGCAGTGTCCCGTCCCGGGGACTTGGCCGGGGACAATCGGTTCGGCACGAGGGCCAGCGCCTCCGCCGGCCGGGTGGGTCGGCGGAGGCGCCTCTCCCCTGGTCCTCCCGGCCCCCGGTGGCTGGTCCCTCCCTGGGCTTAATACCCGGCCGGAGCCCCCGCTCCCCGGGCTCAATAGTCGGGGGCCGGCGGCGCGAGCAGTGTCCCGTCCCGGGGACTTGGCCGGGGACAATCGGTTCGGCACGAGGGCCAGCGCCTCCGCCGGCCGGGTGGGTCGGCGGAGGCGCCTCTCCCCTGGTCCTCCCGGCCCCGGTGGCTGGTCCCTCCCTGGGCTTAATACCCGGCCGGAGCCCCCGCTCCCCGGGCTCAATAGTCAGAGGGCCGGCGGCGCGAGCAGTGTCCCGTCCCGGGGACTTGGCCGGGGACAATCGGTTCGGCACGAGGGCCAGCGCCTCCGCCGGCCGGGTGGGTCGGCGGAGGCGCCTCTCCCCTGGTCCTCCCGGACCCCGGTGGCTGGTCCCTCCCTGGGCTTAATACCCGGCCGGAGCCCCCGCTCCCCGGGCTTAATAGTCGGGGGTCGGCGGCGCGAGCAGTGTCCCGTCCCGGGGACTTGTCCGGGGACAATCGGTTCGGCACGAGGGCCAGCGCCTCCGCCGGCCGGGTGGGTCGGCGGAGGCGCCTCTCCCCTGGTCCTCCCGGCCCCCGGTGGCTGGTCCCTCCCTGGGCTTAATACCCGGCCGGAGCCCCCGCTCCCCGGGCTTAATAGTCGGGGGCCGGCGGCGCGAGCAGTGTCCCGTCCCGGGGACTTGGCCGGGGACAATCGGTTCGGCACGAGGGCCAGCGCCTCCGCCGGCCGGGTGGGTCGGCGGAGGCGCCTCTCCCCTGGTCCTCCCGGCCCCCGGTGGCTGGTCCCTCCCTGGGCTTAATACCCGGCCGGAGCCCCCGCTCCCCGGGCTTAATAGTCGGGGGCCGGCGGCGCGAGCAGTGTCCCGTCCCCGGGACTTGGCCGGGGACAATCGGTTCGGCACGAGGGCCAGCGCCTCCGCCGGCCGGGTGGGTCGGCAGAGGCGCCTCTCCCCTGGTCCTCCCGGCCCCCGGTGGCTGGTCCCTCCCTGGGCTTAATACCCGGCCGGAGCCCCCGCTCCCCGGGCTTAATAGTCGGGGGCCGGCGGCGCGAGCAGTGTCCCGTCCCGGGGACTTGGCCGGGGACAATCGGTTCGGCACGAGGGCCAGCGCCTCCGCCGGCCGGGTGGGTCGGCGGAGGCGCCACTCCCCTGGTCCTCCCGGCCCCGGTGGCTGGTCCCTCCCTGGGCTTAATACCCGGCCGGAGCCCCCGCTCCCCGGGCTTAATAGTCGGGGGCCGGCGGCGCGAGCAGTGTCCCGTCCCAGGGACTTGGCCGGGGACAATCGGTTCGGCACGAGGGCCAGCGCCTCCGTCGGCCGGGTGGGTCGGCGGAGGCGCCTCTCCCCTGGTCCTCCCGGCCCCGGTGGCTGGTCCCTCCCTGGGCTTAATACCCGGCCGGAGCCCCCGCTCCCCGGGCTTGATAGTCGGGGGCCGGCGGTGCGAGCAGTGTCCCGTCCCGGGGACTTGGCCGGTGACAATCGGTTCGGCACGAGGGCCAGCGCCTCCGCCGGCCGGGTGGGTAGGCGGAGGCGCCTCTCCCCTGGTCCTCCCGGCCCCCGGTGGCTGGTCCCTCCCTGGGCTTAATACCCGGCCGGAGCCCCCGCTCCCCGGGCTTAATAGTCGGGGGCCGGCTGCCCCTTCCCCAGGGCTGAACAGCCGGGGAACACCCGCCGGCCGGCGGGTCAATGGCGGAATGCAGATGCTGGACAGCCCCAGCTTGTGGATTTTTTTCCCATTTTTTTGGGGGGAGGGGGATTATTGGGGGAAGGTTTTTATTTCTCCCCCCCCTCCCATGGGCTGGACACACCTGCTGCCAGCCCATGTTTTTTTTTTTTTTGTTTGTGTTTTTTTTTTTTATCTACGCAGGCGCTGCAGCGTCAGCGGATGGGGATTCTTGGCATTTACCGACGCCGCCACAATTATTTTTCCCGTGCTGGTTTTTTTTCTGGAGGGGGGGTTTGTTTGTTTGTGGTTTTTCTTTTGTTTTGGAATTTGTTTTGGAGGGGGATAAGGGGGGGTGCTTTGTACTTGTTTAATTTTGGGGGGGGGTCTGTTTGTTTTTGGGTGTGTTTTTTTTTTTTTTTTTTTGGGGGGGGGGTCTTGTTCTTGCCCCAGGCACTGCAGTGGCAGATGGGGATAATGGACAAACCCCACTGCCGGACAAGTTATTTTTCCAGTACTTTTTATTTTGGGGGGTCTTTTTTTGGGTGGGGTGCTTTTTTTGTGGGGTGGTCTTGTTCTTGCCCCAAGCACTGCAGTAGCGGAAGGGGATATTGGACAAACCCCGCTGCCGGCCAATGTATTTTTTCCCGTACTGTTTATTTTGGGGGGGGGGTCTGTTTGTTTGTTGGGTGTTTTTGTGTGTGTTGTTTTTTTGTTTTGTTTTTTGGGGGGGGGGGCTTTGGTCTTCTTTATTATTATTTTTTGGGGGGGTCTGTTTGTTTTGGGTGTTTTGGGGTGTGTTGTTTTTCTTTTATTTCAGGGTGATTTTTTTTTTTTTTTTTTTTGGGGGGGGGGGTCTTGTTCTTGCCCCAGGCACTGCAGTGGCAGATGGGGATACTGGACAAACCCCACTGCCGGACAAGGTATTTTTCCAGTACTGTTTATGTGGGGGTCTTTTTTTTTGGGGGGGGGGTTGTTTTTCTTTTGTTTTGTTTTTTTTTTGTATTTTTTGTGGGGGTGGGGGGTCTTGTTCTTGCCCCATGCACTGCAGTGGCGGATGGGGATACTGGACAAACCCCGCTGCCGGCCAAGGTATTTTTCCCGTACTGTTTATTTTGGGGAGTCCTTTTTTGTGGTTTGAAAAAAAAAATATTTTTGTGTGTGGTTTTTATTAGGGGGGGGGGGGGTTCGTTTTGGTTTTGCGTGTTTTTTTTTTTTTTTTTTACCCCTTGTGCTGCAGCAGTGGATGGGGATATTGGACAACCCAGCTGCACTTTATTTTATTTTTTTTAAACTGGGCAGGGTCAAAGCACACAGCATCACATACTCCCAGAAGTCCTTGGTTTGTCTCCCACCCCCAGAAGTTCACCATTATATATCTCTCACTCCCAGAAGTCCTCGGTCTGTTTTCCACTCCCGGAAGTCCCTGGCTTGTTTCCTTAAGACAATGAACGCGGATGGGGCAGACAGTAAAACGGATGGCAGTGATGAAGACTATCTCCCCGACTCATCTGAGTTGAGCAGTTCAAATGACAGCAGCGCGGAAGAGACATCTTTTCACAGGAGACAGGCGCTGGAAGAAGCCGAGGCTTCCTCCACAGACGGCGGCCTGGACCGACGGACACATCACGGCGTGTCAGTCCAGGTTCTTACCCAAAAAGGGGATGGTTCCAGAACATATAACAAGAAGAAAAACTTCTGCCTATGGTGTGAGAGGCCATATTCCAAAATTGCGAGGCACGTGGAAGCCGTCCACCGCAGTGAGCAGAAGGTAGCAAGGGCACTGAGCTTTGACAAGAACTCCAGGGAAAGGTCAGTGCAGCTGGACCTAATTCGCCACCGGGGGAACTTTGCACATAATATCGGTGTTCTCCGCGAGGGCAGCGGTGTCCTACTACCTTGCAAGCAGCCGGCCAAAGCAGCAGCTCCCCAAGATTTCATGCACTGCGCACACTGCCAAGGTCTGTTCTCCAGGCGACACCTGTGGCGACATGTGAAGAGGTGCCCTCTTCATAAAAGGGGTGGCCACCCCAAACCTGGTAGAACTCGGGTCCAGTCCCTGTGCACTTACGCCACACCCATTCCGCCAGGTGTTGGCACCGGCCTGTGGAAGTTGTTGAGCCAAATGAATTATGATGATGTGGTACCTGTGATCAAGGGGGACAGCTGCATCATGCAGTTCGGGCAGCACCTCTACAACCGACTGGGGTCTGATGTCGGCAAGCACGAGTACATCCACCAGAAGCTCCGGGAGGTGGGTCGTCTCCTGCTGCATGCGATGAAGGTCACTCCATTGCGGAGCATGGAAGATTTCATCCGCCCACCCAACTTTTTCCATGTGGTGCATGCCATCAGGAGCCTGGCTGGCTACGATGACAAGACCAACACATATAGGGTCCCCTCGCTGGCCCTGAAGGTGGGCCACAGCTTGCAAAAGATTTCCGCCATGGTTGAGTGCCAGGCGCTGATGGAGGGCAGTGCCCTGACAGTGGAGAGCGCACGGAGCTTCAGGAAACTGTACGAGGCGAGGTGGAGTGAGCTCATCTCAACTGCTGCCCTGAAGACCCTACGAGAGATAAAATGGAATGCCCCACTCCTCCTACCCTTCACTGACGACGTGAAGCGATTGAACCTGTACCTCCTTGACCGGCAGCGGGAGTACTTGGATGGGTTATCTGCCCACCCTTCTCCAAAGCAGTGGTCAATGCTGGCCAAGGTCACCCTCACACAGTTGATCCTCTTCAACCGCAGGAGGGAAGGTGAGGTGTCCAAGATGCGGCTATCCTCATTTGAATCACGGCACACAGCTGACCTGCAGGGTGACGTGGCCCAGGCCCTCTCGGAGATGGAGAAGGCTCTCTGTCACCACTTCACCCGTATTGAGATACCTGGTAAAAGAGGCAGGAAGGTTCCCGTCCTGTTATCCCCATGCATGCAGAAAGCCATGGAGATCCTGACCGAGAAGAGGGCAGAGTGTGGTGTCACCCCTGAAAATTTCTACATGTTTGCCAGGCCAGCCGCCTTATCACACTTCAGGGGATCCGACTGCATTCGTCTCTATGCCCGGGAGTGTGGGGCCAAGCATCCCGAAGCACTGTCCTCCACCCGCCTCCGGAAGCATGTAGCCACCCTTTCCAGGGTCCTCAACCTAAGCGACACTGAGATGGACCAGCTAGCCGATTTCCTCGGACATGACATACGGGTGCATAGACAGTATTATCGTCTTCCAGAAGGTACCCTGCAGCTGGCCAAGTTAAGCAAGCTCTTTGTGGCCCTGGAGCAAGGGAGAATGGCTGAGTTCAGGGGCCGCAGTCTGGAGGAGATCTCCATTGATCCAGATGGTAAGTATCACTGGACACGTGTCTCCAGGGACTGACACTGTAAGTGGGCTGGTGTGACGGGGTTTACTGTCTTTCTCTATTTCCAGAACCAATCCAGGTGGCAAGTGATGACTCTGGGGATGAGCCAGAGAGGCAAGCCAGTGAGGTGACAGTGGTGCACACCGAGAAAGAAGCAAACAGTGTGGCAGTGGAGGGAGCCATTCCTAAAGGTGGGTGCAACCTTCCATGCTGGTGAGGGGGGGGGGGTGTGGGGGTGTGGGGGGGTGACCTTGGCTGGTGATGGCCTTGCAGGGTGACTGACCTTTCCTCTCCCACAAAGGTGACAGCAGAGGTGCTAAGAGAAAACCATGGACCCCAGCGGAAGTTAGAGCCGTTGAAAGACACATGATGCGGTTCATCCACTCCTGCAAGGTTCCGGGCAAGAAGGATTGTGATGCGTGCCTACGGGCTGAAACCCAAGCACTGAAGGCTCGGAACTGGCTTTCAATTAAATTCTACATAAAGAACAGAATAACTGCGATAAAGAGAAAGAACATGAACTAAATAAATAATAAATAAGTAAACAAACACATGCATCCATACACAAATAAATAAATAAATAAATGAATAAATAAATCAATACATAATAAAATGTGGGTGCCATTGCACCCGTTGGCCACCTGGGGGGAGGGTGTCACACATAAATTGATCCATATATTATGTCCCCATGGTCCCCTCCCAGGCCACGCATGCCCGCACCCTCTGTCCCCTTGCACAGGCTACAGGCTGGGCCCTTCCAGGGGTAAGGGAAATGGTGTCCCCATGAGGGATGTTCCATACATGGGTCCCGATGAGGTCACAAAAACAAGTATGTGTGTGTGTGTGTGTGTGTGTGTGTGTGTGTGTGTGTGTGTGTGTGTGTGTGTGTGTTAATACAAGAAAACTGCTGTCTGTTTTACATATAAGATATGGTAATAGTGGTCAGTTTTTCATAGAAAAGAGCACTAGCTGATAAATTGCAGTATATTGTCTACGCTTGTCCATCTATTAATCACTTGTCACCAGAAATTATTCCTGTCTGTTCAAAGAGTTTAAAATTATTAGAAGAAAAACGTTAAATCTATTGTTGCCAAAGGTAATTAATTTGCATATGAGAAAACATATGACTCAGTGATTTAAGAAGTCTATGTGACTAGATGGTTTTAAGTCAGTAATAACAGATTTTGGTTTGTTGTGTCAGAGGATTAAAAATCCAAGTGGTTTGCTTCATTTGGTGATGAATACAGAAAACACTTAAATAATATAAGTGCAACGTTTAAGTCTTTGAAACTGAAGTATTTTCCTAAGAATACACTTAATCCAAGTGTGATGTTTAGAATCTAAACTGAGAGTTCCCTAGGAGACACTTATTACTGTAAGTGTGATGCTTGAAGGAGTAAATCTTTTAAGCTTAGGTATATACTGACTTGTTGTTTTGATACTGTGCAGTACAAGTAAAGGTGCAGCCCCAAAGGATTTCGCAAAGTGAATTGATCAATCACGCAAAGGGACCACAAAATAACTTGTCAGTACTAGGGAAGGAGAAATAGGCACTTATTGGTGCAATTTGTGTAAGGGGAAAACTTCCTAGAGGAAGGGAAGTGTTTACTAATGAGGGAGATTTGAAGCAAACAACAAACACTGAATTGATAAACAAGGTTTTACTGACACTGTTAAGAATTTGACAAACTGTTTCAGGGGCATAAGGTTTAATACATCACCTGTATGAATAAGTAGTTAAAAGCATATACACATGTCGACAGAAGATGTATGCTCAGAATGTTTGTGTGTGGCATTTATAGAAAAGAAAGGGCAAGGCCCTTTTATATTGAGAGCCATTTTGTTCTGTGCTGAACCAGGAGTGTGGAGAAACACTACGGACTCAGTAGAAAGTGTTTTTATATTGATGGGGTGTCACTTTATTCCAAAACCAAGTGATATCGGTAGAGAGTGGCTGAGTTTCCTTGCTAGTTCAGGAAATTGAGCACATAGCTGCATATCCTAAGATCCTTTGGATCCTGGATATTGATACCTGGAAAAGTACCTAAGTGTTAAATGTTACCCAACCTCCAGAATAGTTTTATTATGTCATCCACAAGAACAGTGGATCCAAATTGTTCCCTGGTTTATACAAAAGTACCAGAATGGAAATGTACAAATGTACAAATAGAGATTGTCAAAATTGTAATGTTCCTTGTTCTGGAAAAAGCAGAACTGATAAGTCTGGCATACTGCTAGAAGCGGTAATAAGAAAAAGCTAAAGGTTACTCCCTATAAGCAAGGTTCCTGGAAATGTGAATGTTCTCAGACCAAGTTATGCATAGCACTACATCGTCTAGATTGCAATAGCATAGAGAAAGGTACGGCTACAGCCCGTCTATGTTGTAAATCCCTCAGGGAAACCACAAAGCCTGATTCCATATTACCAAAGTACTAGTGTGTAAATCCAAAATATTACAAAATCTGAACAATACATAATTGATATATCAAAGTTTATCGTAGTAGTAACATTGTCAATTGTAATCTGTTGTTCTGTGCTCTGTAAATATACAGGCTGCAGATGGGATGTGAGGTAACAATTCACCTGTTAGTTCTATGTGACTAATGACATGCGGATGTACAAATGTTTATGACTATGGAATATGGATAATATAATATAATTGATATAACATAACAGTAAAGAAAAATTACATTAGAAAAATAGTGGTCATTTTATTCCTGAATGCCTTAGAAGGTTTAAAAGATAATTAGAAAGCAATAAGTTTTATAGAACATGCTACTGCAAAGTATATTAATGGGTGACTACGCATAATTATGCAGATTTATATATATTTCCATAAAGTCATTTTTTCACATATGCAATGTATTTTAGTTTTGGGTTAGAGAATAATTCTCAGCTGTCAGGTAGCTGAAGGATAGTAACCATAGTGCTCATTATTACAGTGCTTTATTATTATTATTATTATTATTATTATTATTATTATTATTATTATTATTATTATTTAAAATACTAAAAGCTTTGTGATGCAGTCTTGATACAGGGGAAAAAGAGTTAGACATTGCAGCCCCAAACATATTGATTGAGAACATTACATACCATGGTGTCAGTCAAATGTGTTGGGAATTGTAAACAAGTTGCCAGATATGAGGGAATAGAATCCTGCTGCATTCTTTGAGTAAATACATGTATGATGTATGATAGATATATACAGATGTGTCAATATACATCTTTGCTATATCCCGCCATGTATGGCACAGTTTTGCATGCCATACACTCAGAGATTTAGCCATGCCTTGTCATTTTTCTTAATTTTCTTCTTTAATATGTTACTTTATACATATTCTATTATGTCAAACAAAAATTTTAACATTCATCCACTCGCTACTCGTGTAAAAACAGCTTAGCCGTATTTTGCATGTGGTGCCAAATTGGTAAAAAAGCAAAGATGTAAGTGGACACATCTGTATGTATGTATATATACTTTTATCCTGACGAAAATGCCGTTATGACATTGAAACGTTGATAAGAACATCAGACTTGCCTGTCTGTCTTTATTTCTACGCCGAGAGTGCCGCTCGATTCTGCATCTCATATTGGACACAGCGCTGCTGTTACCAGGGAGGGCACCGGCTTCATTACTATGTCATATTGATTTTTGGGAATTGGAGTGCCGTGGACCTTGTGCTCATATATATATATATATATATATATATATATACCAGTTAAGTAAATTTAGTACAGGTTTTAAAGGCACGGCAGCAGGTTTCTTATCAGCCATAGGTTAGTCAGCACACACGAGATGATAGAATGTGAGGGTGTGCAGCCCATGTGTCAGCAGCAAGTGACTTTACCCACAGGAGACACAAAAGTTTCAAGAGCTGTTTTTATGAACAACCAGATTCCTCCACATTTACTTACAGATATGGCCATCGCAACAACTGGAATGGGAGGTTAAGCCCTACCCCTGCAAGAAAGCAAGATGTACCTACAACATTCCAGCAAAGATGTAACCTGAAATAAAAGCTGCTATACAAGCCTACCTCTCACAGGAAAAGTAAGACAAAGAGGAACAGCAACTCCCAGCATGGACATCATTATGTTGAACACCAGCATGGGTGGACTTGGACTAAGAAGATGACATGCCAGCAGCAGTGGGAAAGAATATGCAAGTGAAGAAAGGACAAAGGATGTAGGATAATGGATGAATCATAAGGAGAGGTGATTGGTATATAGAAAAGTTGAGAAGCAAATTTGAAGGTCCCATGAAAGTTTGGAGACTAAAGGAAGTCTGCTTTAAGAAAGACAAAGAAAGACATCTGACAAGTGGTCAGTACTACATGGCAATATTACAGAGATGATGCCATGATTAGAAGATTTAAAGCACCAGCAGCTCCAGTGTTAAAGCAAATAATAAGGAACAAGACAGATAAAGTCCCAGAAGACAAATTAATGATGCTTCTTCTGCCAATATGAAGTACAAGCTTCTTCAGGTACTCCCCAGTGAACATAATGTCTCCAGAGGAAACAGCAGAAGTTATGATTTCAGTCACCTTGCCCACTGGAGAAGGAGGTTTGTGTCTAATGAACACTGGAGCCAGCACACGCAGAAGACAGCAGAAGGCGATACCACAAGAACTGATGATATCAGAAATACTTAAAAGGACAGGAGATGCAACAACTACAGTCATCAATACCAGCCCAGTTCTTGACCTTGGAGTACATGTCCAGTGGCTTTGCTGGAGCACAATGTACTGAAGCTTATCCAAGCGAGAATACAGTACACACCAGCAGAAGTTGAACTTTCCAGCAACTTATCAAAGGAAAGTACAGAACCATTAAGAAGCAAGTTAGAACAGAAGTTCAGTATTGTCTCATTCCCGCAGTACCAGTTGTGGAAGAGAGTAAGCAATACTACTGGACCAGGATACCCCAGGGAGGGGCTACAGCACCCAGTGATTTATCTAGAAGACACAACTAATATAGTCTGTGAATGGCCTACTGATTGCCACCACCACTGAAAGAAGTACCAAGAAGGGACAGTGTCCTTATTGAAGTTTCTGGAAGAACAAGACTGCAGAGCCTCAGAAGGAGAAATTGCAGCTAGACAAGCAAGAGGTAATCTTTCTAGGACACTCAAGGTACCCAACATCTAACAGTAGAGAGGGAGAAATTCATACTGCAAGCTAAGATGCCAACTAGTGTCAAGCAAGTCAGATGATCATTCTTGGGCCTAGTAGGATACTACAGAATGGATACCTCTAGCACCAGTCTACATGCAAGCATTGTATGACAACACTGAAAGGGAGGAGGGTCCGCATCCTACATGCAGCAACAGGTTAATGAAGCAATTGAACAATTGGAAGCAGCATTTGCTTCATCTCAAGCCCTAGAACTAACTGACTATTGCAGAAGGAGGTCATACATAGAAGTCCTTAAGCAAAATTATGGACTGAGGCGAAGACCAGTGGCCTACCACTCAAGCAAGCTTGACAGCAGTACTCCAAGAGCAACTACCGGCATCAGAGCAGTGGTGGCAGCAGCAACAGTCCCAGAAGAGGACAAGAGCTCAGACACAGTGCTGAATCAGAAGTCCTAGAAAAGGACAAGAGCACAGGCATAGTGCTGAAGCATGAGCTTATCATCCAGGTACCACATGCAGGTACAGAGAAGCTTCAACAAGCAAGAACCAACCAACCACCTGTCAGTGGCAAGGCTGACCATGTATGAAGAAGCACTGCTAAAGTGCGACAAGTATCCATCAGAAGATGTACTAACCTCAACCCAGCAACCCTTTTCCAGCATTAATCAATAAAGGTGTTGAATCTCAAGATTCAAAAGGAGGTAAAAACAGATTATCTACTGATGAATCGGAAAGCAAGAAGTTGATGATAAGGACCAGGAAGGTGGTCCAGAAGAGCAAGATAGAAACATATCATCATGGATGCAGGACCAGAGGGATGGTCCAGAAGAGGTAGAGAATAATTCTAGTAATCAAAAATTTTCCTTTTCCCTGTGTGGCGTTAATAGAACAAGAACCTCAACTTGCCATATGTTACATACACAGCCCTACCTAATGCTCAGCATGAGCTATATGTGGATGTATCAAGGTACCATGAGGATGGAATTCCTTATACAGGAGTAAGTGACCACTGAACATGGAGTTGTGGATTCAGGATCCTTACCATCCCAGTACAAGAGTGTGGGCCAGATATGGAAAAGCAGAGGCTTCAAGAAGGCAAGTGGCGAAGACATACAACATGCTTCACTGATCAGACACCAGTTCTGAGCTTTGCAAGGGCCACAGAAAAGGTTGCAGTAATGAAGATCCAGGCACATGCAAGAAATGACACTCCTGAAACAAGAAGCAACAATCTGGCAAGATGCTGAAGCCAAAAGGGCAGCAAGGTGCCCCCAGCAGGAAAGGCAAGCCTATACAGTAACCATTCCAGTGCCAGACCAGATGCCTGATTATGATACGCTGATTGAACTTCAGAACCAAGCAGGAGAGAGTGAGAAAGTAGCCTGTGGATAAAGAAAGCAACCAAAAAACCAGTAAAGGTAGCCATCTACACAACACATACAGAAGTAACAGAAAGAAGCAAGGCCTCAAATGCCTGATCTACAGGATTTGAAGAAATTTCAGGAACAAGCAGGTCCTGAAGAAAAAGCAGCATGGCAGAGAAGAGGGGCCAGACAAGAAGAAGAAACAGGCTTATGGAAATTAGAAGAGAAGTTATACTTACCCAGAAGCTTATATCCACTTATGTGTTCAGTAAGCCATGGACTCACACACCTGGGAGAGGATCAAATGGAAAATTTTGTTAAAAGAAGATGGATAGCTCCAGGATGTTATCCAGCCGCAACCAAGTTTGTACAAGCCTACTAGATATGTAGGCCTACTGGAAATGTCCAATCCAGGACAGAAGGTCAAGTCAACCCTTGGAGCAATCCCCAAAAGTTATTTTCCATTTCAAAGACTGCAAATTGACTATATCTAACTGCCAAAGATGTATTGGTAGCCACAGACATTTTCAGTTATTTGCCAATGGCAAAAGCCACAGCAAAATCAATAGCTAGAAAATAAGTTTCAGAAGTTATGTGCAGATATGAAGTACCAGAAGTTATAGTAGCAGATAGCGGTATTTATTTATTTATTTAATTAAATAAATAATGTAGTACACAAGGTATGATTTGGGAATACAACAGGCATTCCATGTATCCCGCACAGGTTAGTGGTAGAGATGAGTGGGTTCGGTTCGTCGAGATCCGAACCCCCCCGAACTTCACGTGTTTTACACTGGTTCGAGGCAGCCTCGGATCTTCCCGCCTTGCTCGGTTAACCCGAACGAGGCCGAACGTCATCATCCCGCTGTCGGATTCTCGCGAGATTCATATTCCATATGAAGAACCGCGCATCGCCGCCATTTTCACTCGTGCATTGTAGATTGAACGGAGAGGACGTGGCTACGTTCTCTGCCTGAAAAGCTCAATATCTGTGCTCAGTGTACTGCATTGTGGTGACCACCAGTATATTATAGTAGTACAGTACAGTAGGCCATTGCTGTATCTTGCAGCTCCGTGTCAGACTTAGTTCTAGTATCCTGATCAGTGCTCAATATCTGCTGCATTGTTGTGAGACAAGTATATACTATATAATAGTACAGTGCAGCATTTTGGTGACCACCAGTATATAGTAGTACAGTACAGTAGGCCATTGCTGTATCTTGCAGCTGTGTCTCTTCAAGTATCCATATCTGTGCTGCATTGTTGTGAGCAGTATATAGTAGTACAGTGCAGCATTTTGGTGACCACCAGTATATAGTAGTACAGTACAGTAGGCCATTGCTGTATCTTGCAGCTCTGTGTCACTTCAAGTATCCATATCTGTGCTGCATTGTTGTGAGCAGTATATAGTATTACAGTGCAGCATTTTGGTGACCACCAGTATATAGTAGTACAGTACAGTAGGCCATTGCTCTATTTTGCAGCTCTGTGTCTCTTCAAGTATCCATATCTGTGCTGCATTGTTGTGAGCAGTATATAGTAGTACAGTGCAGCATTTTGGTGACCACCAGTGTATAGTAGTACAGTACAGTAGGCCATTGCTGTATCTTGCAGCTCTGTGTCACTTCAAGTATCCATATCTGTGCTGCATTGTTGTGAGCGTATATAGTAGTACAGTGCAGCATTTTGGTGACCACCAGTATATAGTAGTACAGTACAGTAGGCCATTGCTGTATCTTGCAGCTCTGTGTCACTTCAAGTATCCATATCTGTGCTGCATTGTTTTGAGCAGTATATAGTATTACAGTGCAGCATTTTGGTGACCACCAGTATATAGTAGTACAGTACAGTAGGCCATTGCTGTATTTTGCAGCTCTGTGTCTCTTCAAGTATCCATATCTGTGCTGCATTGTTGTGAGCAGTATATAGTAGTACAGTGCAGCATTTTGGTGACCACCAGTATATAGTAGTACAGTACAGTAGGCCATTGCTGTATCTTGCAGCTCTGTGTCACTTCAAGTATCCATATCTGTGCTGCATTGTTGTGAGCAGTATATAGTAGTACAGTGCAGCATTTTGGTGACCACCAGTATATAGTAGTACAGTACAGTAGGCCATAGCATTATCTTGCTGCACCATGTCACTTCTAGTATCCTGATCAGTGCTTAATATCTGTGCTCAGTGTCAGTGCTGCATTGTTGTGACCAGTATTCTACAGTACAATAGTCCAGTGCTGTTGTCGCTGCTTAGTGTCAGTTCTCCGTAGTATCATCAGTGATCAGTACAATCAGTTCTCAGTATAATCAGTGCGCTGTTAGACGTGCGCCCGTTTTCCGCCATGAGTGCATTGGGATTTTGACAATTGATGAAGTTATTGTGTCCCCGGTACAAAATCCCATCTAGATTCCACTTCACTAGGCAGGCAATAGTGAGATTTTACCAATTAATATCAGTGATTTATAATTATTAATTACAGTGATCTTGCCAAATAATTACAGTGATTTTGTCATTTTCTTCCAGTGATTTGGACCAATAATACCATTGATTAGAACAAATAATTCCTGTGATATTGAGGTGTTTGTGTCGCTTAGCTTAGCCATCCAGCGACCACAGTGCACCTCTTTTTCTCTTTTCTTTGCATCATGTGCTGTTTGGGGACTATTTTTTTAAGTACCATCCTGTCTGACACTTCCGTATATGTCCAGTGGTACTGCCATTTGATATAATTCCCGACATTACTGCCATTTAATTCCTGTGATTTTGTCATTTTCTTCTAGTGATTTGGACCAATAATACCATTGATTAGAACGAATAATTCCTGTGATTTTGTCATTTTCTTCCAGTGATTTGGACCAATAATACCATTGATTAGAACGAATAATTCCTGTGATTTTGTCATTTTTTTCTTCCAGTGATTTGGACCAATAATACCATTGACTAGAACGAATAATTCCTGTGATTTTTTTAATTTTCTTCCAGTGATTTGGACCAATAATACCATTGATTAGAACGAATAATTTCTGTGATATTGAGGTGTTTGTGTCGCTTAGTTTAGCCATCCAGCGACCACAGTGCACCTCTTTTTCTCTTTTCTTTGCATCATGTGCTGTTTGGGGCCAATTTTTTTAAGTGCCATCCTGTCTGACACTGCAGTGCCACTCCTAGATGGGCCAGGTGTTTGTGCCACCCACTTGGGTCGCTTAGCTTAGTCATTCAGCGACCTCGGTGCAAATTTTAGGACTAAAAATAATATTGTGAGGTGTTCAGAATAGACTGGAAACGAGTGGAAATTATGGTTATTGAGGTTAATAATACTATAGGATCAAAATTACCCCCAAATTCTATGATTTAAGCTGTTTTTGAGGGGTTTTTGGAAAAAAAAACACCCGAATCCAAAACACACCCGAATCCGCCAAAAAAATTTCAGGGAGGTTTTGCCAAAATGCGTCCGAATCCAAAACACAGCCGCGGAACCGAATCCAAACACAAAACCCGAAAAATTTCCGGTGCACATCTCTAGTTAGTGGGTGTATCACAGAAACCAGAAAGGGTTGCTAAAGTGTTTATTTGTAGTACTGGTTAATAGTAGGACCATATTCAGTAAAACCATAGGTTATTCACCTTTTGAAATATTGTTTGATAGCATACCTTAGATAACATGTTATTATCCATAAGAGTTACAGCATAAATATGGTAATTTGACTGCATATGCTAAAAAGTCTTACTGAAGAAACTGACACTTCTGTATTTTCTAGTTTGCCTTTTTCCCAGATTCAGGAGCAAATCTGAATCCCCACAAGCTTTAACCAGGAGATCGGGTGTATCTGGAAAGACACGTGAAAAAGTCATTTGAGCCCAGATTTGATGGTCCATTTCGAGTGTTGCTGACCACGCCCACGTCTGTGTCAATTAAGGAAAGAGAGACTTGGGTTCCACTGCAAATTTGCTCAAGTTAAGTTTGAACAATGAAATACACATGCAAAGGCAAATTTGGTCTAAACTAGACAGACCACTATGGGTCATTATATTAGCAACTTCAGTACTTATTGTAATCATAATATACTCTATATCTCTCACAGGAGAGGGCAGGAACTGACATGTCCACCAATCCAAAGTTACGTACTAGTGTTTAGTATATATATTTAGTATATAAGTATACCTGTATACTTCTTATATACTGTATGTAGTATATGTAGTTTGTGCTTCTTCTATATATAGTATATAAGAAGTGTGGTATCACACTAGATCTTGTGTTAGTCAAGTTAAAGTAAAGATCATGAAATCTCTAGAAGTTCAAAGATACCCATTAATTAAGAAATGCTGGACTCACATGGGCCCACATCTGGAAAAGGAGGGGAATGGACATCTGTCCCCACTACATATAAGCGTATAAGATTTTTTTATTTTTTTAAAGCAAATACATACTATTAAATAGAGTGTAACATTTTTTAGAATATGTATGAAGAGAACTCCAAAAATGAGTTATATGTTTATTATTAATGAAACAGACAGTGCGCAAGAAGTGGTTTAGAGAAATGTCCTGCTTAAACCCAGTTAATTGGTTTAGCGGGATCAAAGAGTAGATTGTTGAAATAGTGATGTTTTTATAAAAAAAAATGTTGGCTTAGCAATTTGTATATATCTGTGTTTTAAGATGCTATTTTGTTTCCTTTCCTTTCAGCTTGAAAGAAATCTGTAAACTCAAAGATGTGAAACCTCCAAGTTTAAGAAACTACAGAAGAGATTGGCAAGAAGGTGCCGCGAACAGTCTACCTTGATGGATATGATGCGAACGGTTCTCTACCTTCCGTGGGATAGAGTGACAAGCACGGTCCTATGGGAACATAGCCTTTAGCACCATTATAGCTAGACTGTTTGCTTAGTCTCTTGTAGGTAGAGTTTGTGTGATGCCTTGTAGCTCAACTGTAATGTCATTTTATTATGAAAAGGAGGGACTGATGAAGATAGATGTTTTTAGCTTAAGCAGTGGCAGACATTTTGTTAAGCAGCAGCCATGATGTAGTGAGTAAGAAGTATGCTTTGCTGGAGAAATCATAGTTAAGTACATTCTGTGTGAAGCAAGGTCAAAGCTATAGTCTTGAAAACAAGTTATTAGACAGTCTCTTGTGTTTAGACTTCATGTGAAGGACACATAGGAGGGTGTCAGCCTGAGAGGAGTTATGAGAAGAGATGCATTATTGTTTTTAAATGTGACATGAATCAAGTATTCATGCAAGTACCTTTTTTCTATATAACACCCTGCTGAATAAAGTGGAGCCAGTCTCATTTTGGTGGACATAACTGGCGTGTGGTGTCTGCTTTCTGGGATTCCCAATCGATTGGTAAACAAAGGGTAACGAACAGACAATTGAAGGGGATTGATAGTAGGAGGCTTATCTCCAACAATAGCTTTGGGTAAGGGGGTGTCAGGCAGCGGCTACATCTCATCATTGAAAGGGTCCGGACCCCATCAATCTTGCAAACAGACAGTAGGTTCCTGGGTCGGTCAGTGCTAGGGCACAGTCCCCCCAGATTGCACAGTCAGAGTCTCTGATGTCTGCCAGATACTGCACAAATAGATGGAGAATGAGAATGTTTCTTACTCCAGGGTCCAGTCAATTCGGGACCACAGTATAATGGATGCACCTTATTAAAAAGGTCCACTGATGCAAGGATTCCCAGGAGGCCAGGATACTGGGGCTTCAGTAGGAGCAGCAGGGTTCAAACATGGGGAACAGGCAGATGGAGGGAGTGGGAGCACCCCAAATACACTGGACTCACCTCCTGTAGAAAGGAAACGGCAGGGTCACAGCCACAAGTCTGCAGGTCAGTGAGCAGCAAAAGCCCATCCAGGGGACACCAGGCTTGGACCAGCCAATATCTGCAGCACTCTGGGAGCTGGCTAGCAAGCTGAGGAGACGGCCGTATACAGCAGGGATCACCCGGGAGAGAGAGCAGGAGGCTGCGGGTGGACCCGCACTTCCGGTTCCGGATAACAGCGGGGTACGCAGAGGGAGACCATCACAGCGCACTGCCCAGCGCTAGGTGGACAGCGAGAGGTGCACAAGGGGATGGCAGCAACAGGTACCCAGGAGGGCATAGAGGCAAACTCCTGAAGGTCCGCCGCGGAGGTGCCGGTAGCTAGTCCTCACTCGAGGTCCCAGCATCAGAGGTGTGAGAAGGCCGCAACCTGCAGGGACGTTGGAGACAATCCCCCGGCTCTGCGGATCCCCACACTAGGTGAGCACTGATTGTATAGGGCAAATGTGACCGGCCAGTAGTCCCCTATAGTCAGCTGTAGGCAGAATGTAGGGGTTATTGTATATGCCAGCCAGTAGCATCAGAGTAGCACGTCCGCCCAGGGTGCTTGCCAGGCCACGCCCCCCAACATCAGATTTTTTTTTATTGCAAAACAAAAAAAGATTTAATTACTTATTACTTAGTGGTAAGGCAGGTTTATACTGAGCAGCTTGCAGCCACCTAGGTAAAGTTAATCCCTCCATTTGTAAGGACCTTGATGATGAATGCAACACAGCCCCTATCTCTTTCTTAGAGTAATTTCCACCTCACATCCTGCACCAGTACCTGCTTATTCCACAATAGAATAAAAGGAGTTGATTAAATTTGAGAAGGATTTACAGTAATTAATACTAAGTGAGGCTATTGTGTGGCAGTCACTAATAAAGGCCAGTACCCACGGGCCGATGGCAGAGAGATGTGTGCTGAGCGAACCGCTCAGCACACATCTCTCCCGGCGCTCAGCACAGCGCGATCTGTGCTGAGCGTGCGGGGGGAGACGGGGGGGCCGCTCACTTCACCCAGCGGGTGAAGTGAGCGACCCGCTAGATTGGCCTGCATGCAGGCCAATCTAGCAGCAGCGATAGCGATGCGCGGGGCTGCGCATCGCTATCGCTAAGGGGGCTACACACGGAGCGATTGTGCTTAAAATCTAAGCAATCTAGTCAGATTGCTTAGATTTTAAGCAGCGATCGCTCCGTGAGTACCCCCCTTAATATGTTCTAATATATCAGTAATTAGGATACTCTATACATTATATTTCAGGCATTAAGATGCTCACTGCATTGTACAATTAATAATAATAAATGCATTTACTGTTTTTCTCCAGCAGGACTCATATACAAGCTTCAGAAACATAGCATAGAGGTTGGTACTGCATCACAAAGAAAGCAAACTGAAAAAAAGTCACCATAATGGGCACAATGAACTTAAAGGAGGGTTGGTGCAGTCATGGGTTAAAGAGGACCGCAAAGGGGCGGAACTGCATTCTGTCAGTTATATTTGAAGGCGGAATGCCTACTTAGTCCCACTGTCCCTGCTGTATGCTGCACTGCGCCGCAACCTCCCAAATTGACAGAGGGGGCCGGCAGTGATAGACAGTGCTTCCACCAGCCAGTCCCTCTCTGAAACAATGTGAATGAGACTGCAGGGATGCTGCCGCGGAAAGAGGAGCTGCTCACATGAGAGACCATAAGAAAGAGGAAGGCATGCTGGATGTGGGGCGGAAGGCATGTTTGATGAGAGGAGGGGGGCACATGAAGGAGGACTTTACGGATGAATGGGCACATGAAGGCAGACACGCAAGATGGGAGTTCACATTTGGGAAGACCTGATGGATGGAGGTGTGGCACAGGAGGGTAGACATGCTATATGAGAGGGGCATTTGAAAAAATATAAACTGGGGGGACACATTAGGGAAGACACACTGCATGTGGTATACACATAAGGGATAAGCAGTGTCGGGGGAGAGCTGTGTGAGGGATAAGATGTGTCTGGGGAGAACTGTGTGAGGGATAAGCGGTGTCGGGGGAGAGCTGTGTGAGGGATAAGATGTGTCTGGGGAGAACAGTGTGAGGGATAAGCGGTGTCGGGGGAGAGCTGTGTGAGGGATAAGATGTGTCTGGGGAGAACTGTGTGAGGGATAAGCGGTGTCGGGGGAGAGCTGTGTGAGGAATAAGCAGTGTCAGGAGGAGAGCTGTGTGAAGGATAAGATGTATCAGGGGAGAGCTCCATGAGGGAGTGTGTGAGAGTAGCAGGGGGTGAGATGGGTGGAGAAGGGGGTGAGATGGGTGAGTGAGAGGATCAGGGGGTGAGATGGGGGAGTGAGAGGAGCAAGGGGTGAGAGGTGCAGGGGGTGAGATGGGGGAGTGAGGCACAGGGAATGAGAAGTGTAGGGGGTAAGTAAAGGAAAGAAAGTTGCAGGTGATCATCAGACACAAAGAAGAGGATATAGGGAGTAAGAGGGTTACCTAGGATGAAGATATGGACACACGAGGACTGACAAAGGAAACCTAACAAAGCAGAGTGGATACATGGAAGACATAAGAGAGGTGAGCAAAGGTTGTTCAACATATCCTGCTACATTGTGCACCACATCTATGGGCAATGTGTGTGTGTAAGCGGCACTACTATTGTGTGCATTGTGTGTGTAAAGGGCACTGCTACTGTGGGCATTGAGTGTATAAATGGCAATAGTATATGGGGCAATGTGAATAAGTTTGTGCTACTGTGATGTGTAATTTGAATTGGGGGTACTATTGTGTGGCCACGCCCCTTCATTGTGAGGCCACACCCATTTTTGTGGTGCGCATGCTTTTGACGCGCACTCAGGGGGAGGGGTGTAAGGGTAGATGAGTTCCCTCACCTCTCCTGGACCACTTTAAGCCCTGGGTGCAGTCATATTAAGTAACAAGTTCCACAGGTTACCTCAGCCACTTACGAAAGGTACAAGACAAGCCAGCCATTGTGACTAAGATTCTCTATGTATTGAATTCCTGGCACAAAGATATTCCCTATATTGTACACTAGTCAATAGGAAGCACTGTATATTTTATAAGGGTATCTGTGATGCTCTTTATACTGAATTTCAGGCACTAGAATGCATTGTATGTCAGTCACTTGTACAGTATGTCACTTGATAGCTCTCTGCATATATGGCGGTCACTGGGAAGCTATCTTTATTGTAATACAATCTTAGACAACCAGTGCCTCTTTGTGGTGGTGATTCACATTGATTTCTGCAGTCAGATTACAAAAAAGGCTTTTGAAGTGACAGGTTGCATATAATGATGTAAGGTATGCTATTATTGTGTTAGCATATGGTGTTTTTAGCCCATAGTCACACCCTGCTTGTGTAAGAGAGACAATAATTGTAACCATTATCAAATAAACATTAAAAACAACAAAAATAATTATTCTTTATATTTTACCATTGTAATTGAAACTAAAGCTAACATGGGCCCTCATTCCGAGTTGTTCGCGCTGTAATTTTCTTCGCATCGCAGCGATTTTCCGCTAATTGCGCATGCTCAATGTTCGCACTGCGACTGCGCCAAGTAAATTTGCTAAGAAGTTTGGTATTTTACTCACGGCATTACGAGGTTTTTTCTTCGTTCTGGTGATCGGAATGTGATTGACAGGAAGTGGGTGTTTCTGGGCGGAAACTGCCGTTTTATGGGAGTGTGTGAAAAAACGCTGCCGTTTCTGGGAAAAACGCGAGAGTGGCTGGAGAAACGGGGGAGTGTCTGGGCGAACGATGGGTGTGTCTGTGACGTCAAACCAGGAACGAAAATGACTGAACTGATCGCAGTGGCAGAGTAAGTGTCGAGCTACTCAGAAACTGCAAAGAAATTTCAATTTGCAATTTAGAGAATCTTTCATTCGCAATTTTGCTAAGCTAAGATTCACTCCCAGAGGGCGGCGGCTTAGCGTGTGCAATGCTGCTAAAAGCAGCTTGCGAGCGAAAAACTCGGAATGAGGGCCATAGTTCTAGCTTATAATTGTAAAGCTAATAGTTCCTGATGTTATCCTGTTATATTCATGCGATGTGTTAAAGATAATTCATTTACTAATAAAACCAGTGATGATGCTTTAATCCATGAAGAATTTGTGTTTTATCTTTTTATCTAAGGGCCTAATTCAGACCTGATCACAGCAGCAAATTTGTTAGCAAATGGGCAAAACCATGTGCACGGAAGAAGGGGGGGGGGTTGCAGATATTATATGTGTAGAGAGAGTTAGATTTGTGTTGTGTGTGTTTAAACTGAAATCTAAATTGCAGTGTAAAAATAAAGCAGCCAGTATTTACCCTGCACAGAAACAAAATAACTCGCCAAAATCTAACTCTCTTTGCACATGTTGGGTGACATGTAATAGGATGAGATTTTTAGACTTTTGAGACCTTTAGTCAAAAAATGTCCGAAATCGCCTGTTTTGAGTAAATCGCAAATGTAATAGGATGCGAATTGCACTCTAATTCGCATTTTTCCCAGAGAAAATTGCATATTTTCACCTGTCGATTTAATTTCACACTTCAAATCGCATTCAGATGTTTTCCCATTAAAAAGTATACAACTCGCAAATGTAATAGGATGCGATTTTGGAAATCGCACTTAAAAATTGACTAAAGACCGCACACAAAACAGACCAGGTAGAGATAGGCGATTTGGAGTACTTTCACCATCCAAAAAATACAAAGGGTTACATTTTGCACAGGTGAGCCATACTTTCATCAGAAACACACTTACAAATACCCCTACATCATCCAGGGCACCTGTGAGGGATTGCGCAATAGAGTTTTTGCAGTCAAGAGTTGAGCTGTGTGTATGTGATATTGTGCGTTTGGAGGAGCTGCGTAGGAGAAGGTCGCAGGCTGCACACCAGATCCAGGTCCCCAGACCACTTCATGCTTCATGTAGGTACCATGCGAGGGTGTACCTGGACCTCCTCTCAGATCAAGAGGTGATGGAGATGTTTCGGCTGAACTGCACAAACATCTTGAGCTTATATGAGCAGGTGAGACATGATTTGGAGCCATATGGCTCTGCCAACTATGCAGTGTCTGGGCTGCAAAAATGAATGTGTGGCCTGCACTTTTTTGCCACAGGCACCACTCAGTCTGTGAGCTCTTGGTCGCTGGGGGTTACACAAGCCACTTTCTCAAGGCATTTAACTCAAGTGTTATATGCCTGGAAGAAGCTGTGGCGCACATATATCACATTCCCAAGTTCTGAGTCCGAGTGGCAGGACCTGAAGGTGGCAATCCCGAATATGCTAGGGGCCATAGACTGCACCCACATTGGGATTCGGGCACCACACGTGATGGTGTATGTCTTTGTCAATCGACATGGGCATCACTCCCTCAATGTGCAGGTGGTATGTGATGCTAACCTTAGAATTCTCAGTGTGGTTGCAGGTTACCCAGGGTCTTGCCATGATGCTTATATCCTGCATCACTCATCCCTTTGGGAACACTTCCAGCAGCACACCATGCCTGAGGGATGGCTACTTGGTAGGTACATTCAAGTTATCTTTTAATGTGTTTCCTAATATGTCCTTTTAAAAGTACTGTTTTAATGCTTAACAATGCAGCATGACCCTGACCCATAATGGTGTGCTTATTTGGTCAGTAACACACTTATTTGTGCCATGAAGTCAACTTACATTCCTCTAATGATTGTGCTTATGTGTAGTAATAACTGACTGTTAGGGTCTAGTAATTAACTATACATTAGTGTGTAACAAATACCTGAAAACAACTGTAATTAATCATTCACAACCACAACTTAAGTTTTGCAGGGGATTCAGGGTACGGGTGTCTACCGTGGCTCATGACACATCTGCCTGATCCACAAGGCCCTTCACAGCACCAATATAACGCTGCACACATTGCCACCCGCAATGTTGTGGAACGCACTTTTGGGGTGCTGAAAAGTCGTTTTAGGTGTTTGGACCGGTCATCAGGTACACTACTTTATCAACCAACTAAAGTAGTGATGATCGTCCAGGCTTGCTGCATGCTGCATAATATTGCCCTGGGCCAAGACAATTATGCAGAGGACGCACATGGCGACCACTGGGAGTACGCCCTGGCATAGGGCCTTCCTCACCCTCCTCATCCTCCTCACCTTTCTCTGCGGCCTCCTCCTCAAACTGGCCCCCATCACCCTCCTCCTCCTGCCAGTCGACATGACTAAGGAGAGGATCCTCCATCTCTTCATACTGCTCCCTTTCAAAATCCTCCTCCTCTGTCAGTTTGCCTGCTTCCAGCACCAGCCTCCCCCTGCTCCTCATGCTGAGCCTGCTCCTCCTGACTCCTCCCAGCCACTGCCCTCCTTGCCACCATGCTGCCTCTTTCCATGCTGCTCTCTCTGCATCTCTTGGTCACTCTCCTCTCCATCTTACACTCCTTCCAGCCTAACAAAGGGCAAAATGGCTCTGGAGCCCTTTATATAGGGTTGGTTCTAAATCGGAGTGGGAGAAGGGACCTTTTGATGTTACCAGGGGAGGAGACATGTCACCAGGGGGAGGAGCTATGGCTGAACAGGGTACCCAAAAAGTACCCTCGAGGGCTTGCTTCGCTCGCCACGCTTACTAAAGGTAAATAGTTGGTGGTGTGGATAGTAGAGGATCTATCCTGCTGGCCTAGCTCCTCCCCCTTGTGTCTTGGCTCCTCCCTGACGTAAAAGGTCCCTTAGGCCACTTGAATCTAGCATCAACCCTTTATATAGGGTGTGTGATGCAGATTCCAGGGGACTTAGCTCAGCCAATAGGTGGGGTTCTTTGCTTGTGTGTAATGGTGGTGTTGTAAACCGCATTCTGGTTGGTCATAAAAGCGCACATTACCGGGTCATAATATCGCGACAAATCGCATGACATCGCATGTTTTACTCCCGAATTTGCATCCTATCACATTTGCGAATTCGACAAAAAAATTAACGCTTTCAAAACATGCGATAAGGGGTGATTTCGGAATCTTACTAAAATTTGCATCCTATTACATCTCACCCGTTAAATCTGCCACACCCATTTACTAACAAATTTGCTGTTGCGATCAGGCCTGAATTAGGCGCTAAGTAAATACATCTGAAAATTTTAATACATGATAAGGTTGTAATAGCACTTTGACAGTACAAAAAAAAATACACTATAATTGTAACAGCATTAATATGAATTGAGTTAATTTTGAGTAAAGTTAATTCACTAAGGAACATAATAGTTGCTATAGACACATTATTTTTATTTTTTTATTTCTTTGTTGGTTTAGGTGCTACAGTATTTCACCGGCCGTAAACATGGAGTATGCAGAAGTAATACAGAGATGCACAGAACATATTTATAAGTGTGGCTGGCAGGAAGGCTGGCCCGCTATCGGCGGGTAAACACATGTGACAGAAAGTCGGAGGCGCTTCCGGTGTTGGCGGGCAAACATGTGTGGCTGGCAGGGAGGCCGGTCCTTTCCTTGGAGGTAACATTAAAAGATACACCCACTTGAAGGAGGGATTAGGGTGAAACCCGGAATATGTATTAGAATAGGAATATGGTTGTCTAGTTATAGGGCATTATGTGGAATGCATGATATGACCCCTTAACTGGGAAATGATTGGATAATCCATACAGGAAGTGGTATAAATAGGAGTATTTGGGCAAGAGACCCTTATACAGTACCTTGAAAAAGATCCTGGTGAGGATCAAAATGCGTTGGTGGGACTTCTGACTTTTATCTTGTGGTGAACATACCTGGAACAGCGGTGAGATACTTTCCCTTTTTTTGGATCCTATAACATCTGGGAAAAGACTCTCCATATCTTGGTATGAGATTCACCCATTTTACTATGTGAAATTTTTATGGACTTTTTGTCTTTTCTTATTTGTGGAAACGATTCTGTTTTCTGCGGAATAAATTGTTATTATACTTACCATTGGTGGTCAAATTCAGTAATAAAAACTGAGCCATTTTTTGGAACCTGAAAGAAGTAATCCTGGAGTATTTAATTACATGCAGACGTTACAAGTGGAACACAGTGAGCTGATTGCAGAGGGGGCAACCCCGTCACACTTTACCTAGTGGTGCTGACATCTAATAAAAGACATTTGGAAGTGCCTTAAAACAGCAATATAGCTTTGAGTGCAATGTGTGGGGGGCAACCCCGATAATTTTGTTCCTAGGAGAGGTGGTGGCATAATCTCACATATCCATCAAAGTGCTAATTGGATTACACATATATTACCTTGGATTACTCATTGTGTTGTTGTAACAGTATTACACTATTCTATGTTGTCTCTTCTTTTCTTTATATGGGTTTGAACCATTGTCCGGAAGGACAACAAAGAATACAGTTTTACAGGGGAGTTAGATTTCCTTTATAATATATCTATCCATAGCGCTGTCTTTTATCCAATCATTTTAGATATTTTGGTTGTGTGGAGTAATTGGTGTATTGCCCAGATTGGTGAAGTGGCTGCTTTGGTTTGCGCACAGTAGGAAGCTCCAATTGTTTCTATATTTATAAGTGCTGCATATATGAACATAAATACTAAATTCAATAATTGCTCTTGCAGAAATATAACACACCCGCTGTTGTCGCTGGAGGCTGCGTTACTCAATATGTGAGTAGGCCTGTACTGTATATGTGCAAGAATGTGCTTTTTCTATATGTGCTTCTTTTAAGTGTAAATTACAATAATTTTGCATCAGAATCAGGGGAAGATGTATCAAGCTTTAGAGATTGATAAAATGGAGACGTTTCCTGTAGAAACTACTCAGCTTCTGTTATTTCTCTGGCACAGTCTTTGAAAAGACAGCAGCTGATTTGTACAGTAGTGTTGGGCAACTTCTCTTTATCTCTCATCTAGACTTAAAATCCCACCTTCCCCCATTGTCTTTAGGTGTTATTATTATATTACAAAACATAGAAAATGTATTAAAGGCAAACAAATTATATTATAAGGAATTGTTTTGTATTTGCTGAACTAAAAGTATTTTTCTGGATACTTCAGGTCTCCTCAGTAAATAGTAACATTTAGGGAAAAACATGCAGCCTAATATCCCAATACACGAGGCTAATATAGCAAACACCTCTACAATCACCATATTTTTCCCATTACTGCTCAGATAGGCCGGAATGGCACAGACCCACACACTGCAGAACACCAGCATGCTGAATGTAATGTATTTGGCCTCATTATAGATGTCCGGTAATGTTCTCACCATGAAAGCCAGAAAAAAGCTCACAGCTGCCAGGAGTCCCATGTAACCCAACATGAAATAAAAGGCCAGCACAGAACCCTCATTACATTGGATGATGATAGTCCCAGGATATGTGTCCATGTTAAACTCTTGAAATGGAGGAGAAACTGACAACCAGATGACACCATTCAGGACCTGGACAGATGAGCAGATCAGCACTAAGGAATATGGTAGTTTGACTCCCATCCATTTTCTCCAGTAGCTTCCTGGTCTTGTGGCTTTAAAAGCAATGCAAACCATGATAGTCTTGGCCAGGACTGAGGACACAGCGATAGTAAATATGATTCCAAAGCAGATCTGCCGCAGCATGCAGGTTATATCCACTGGGCGACCAAGGAAGAGTAATACACAGAGTAAACTCAACTTTAGAGAGATGAGGATAATAAAGCTTAGGTTCCGGTTATTAGCTCTGACAATTTGGTTGTTCCGGAAGAAAATAAATATTCCAGTAATCAAATCAACTATAGCGGAAAATAATACAGCTGTTACAGAAAATACTGAGGTTATAGTGTTCATTTCATATGATTGAAAGTCTTGAACTTTGGCAATACATTGGTTTCTTGCTTCATTAGGCCATTCAGTATCACTGCATTTCACACAATTTTCATTGTCTATTGAATAAAAATGTGACATAAAAAAAACATTTAATCAATAATGTACTCAATCACTTTCTCTCTTCCTTTCTCCCACCTCCAATCTCCCTCTCTCTTTATGCCTTCCTCTCTCACTCAGAGCATTATGTACTAAACCTTAAAATGCAGCCAAAACTCCGCAAAAATATGTTTTATGAGTTTAGGCCACATTCCTATATGCACCAAGCTCTGCAATGTGATACATTCTGGAGCTTGGACCCGGTAGGCAACATCATCAGTAGATGATATTGCCCAATAGAATCCTATGGGCTTCTATTTCATCTGAGAGTGATCCAATCAGAATCCTCCCAGTATCCCCTGTGACATGTGCAAAAGAACTCCCAGGTCATAAACCTGTAAGTCCTTCATTGAAAAGGGAAGCTTGCGTACTTAACTCTGGTATGTACCTGAGGGATGTATCACATTCATGATTCAATGCATAGTACATCCTGCCCTTAGTCTTTCCATTTCTCTTCTCTTCCTCCCTCCCTTTCTTTTTTTCTCAGTTTTTTGTGAACGTTTATCTTTTTTCTCTAATTTTCTCTTTCTCGTTCCTTCCTTTCTTCATTTCCTTTCTTGCCCCTTCCATTTTTATCTCTCCTACATTTTAGTTAATCAAATTACAAAAATTTTTGGTCAATTCAGAAGATTGCAGAATAGTTTTCTCATATGCTGTTAATGATATTACCAACAGTCTCAAAATCAATAGGAAATACAGTATTCATGACAAGACATGAGATGTCAGCAACCAAAGATTGCTTTTTTGACATTCTCTATTAAATGTACTAAAAGCTCAGTAAACATATTGATGAACTAACATAACACTTGTGGTGATTATAGAACTCATAAAATAAACCTAACATGTGCTCTTAAGATCTCATATAAAGATCAAAATGTGTTTGCTGTTACTTTGGATTTTTCTTCTTTCAATGGGGGTCATTCCGAGTTGATCACTCGCTAGCAAGTTTTTGCAGTGCTGCGATCAGATTAAAACTTGGCAAAACTGCGCATGTGTATGCACCGCAATGTGCAGGCGCATCATATGGGTACAAAGAGGATCCGTGCTGGGCGATGGATTTTATGAAGAATCCATTCGCACAGCCAATCGCAAGGTGATTGACAGAAAGAGGGCATTCATGGGTGGCAACTGACCGTTTTCTGGGAGTGTTTGGAAAAACGCAGGCGTGTCCAAGCGTTTGCAGTGCGGGTGTCTGACGTCAATTCCGGGACCAAAAAGACTGAAGTGATCGCAGCGGCTGAGTAAGTCCAGAGCTACTCAGAAACTGCAAAAAGCTTTTTTGTGCCGCTCGGCTGCAAAAGCATTCGCACACTTGCAAAGCTAAAATATACTCCCCCATAGGCATCGACTATCTGATCGCAGCGCTGCAAAAAGTTGCTAGCGAGCAATCAACTCGGAATGACCCCCAATGTCATTTTCTACATTACACAAATGCCCTATCATGTTAAATCACGATACTCATAGGTGTTTCTATAATGGGACCAAGGAGTGCAGTCCAGGGGGTCACACACCACACACCCTGCACCCATATATTATACTTACCCCTATGGACTCCCATGGCAGCACTGCACTGCAGACACATCATTTGAAAAATGGGCACTTGGGCCGTTTCTAAGTGATTTGGCCGTGCGCACTGAAGATGTCCCTGGAATAAGGTGCTGGTGCCGTGTTCCCAGACACCTGCACATGCGCTGAAGACTCTGTCATAATACCAGAGTCTACTTGCTGCCAGAGAGGAGTGGGCACGCAATGAAGGCTGCACGTGGGCCCTCTCCTCTCTTAAAACGCACCTGACCATACTGTTGATGACAGAAATAGTAGTAGATGAGCAAAGTTTCATTTTCCATCAATAAAAATATGGAGCCGTATTCAGGTTTGTTAGCAAACAAAAAAAAACACACTAATGGGCAAAACCATGCTGCACTGCAGGTGGGGTAGATGTAACATGTGCAGGGAGAGTTAGATTTGGATGGGGTGTTTTAAAACTAAAATCTAATTGCATTGTAAATATAATTCAGCCATTAATTATCCAGCACACAAAAAATATAACCCACCCAAATGTAACTCTCTCTGTACATGTTACATCTACTCCCTCCGGCAGTGCACATGGTTTTGCCCATTAGATTGATTTCGGTTTGCAAACAAACCTCAATAACCCCCTTTATCCATTGAGTGATTCCCATAAATTCATAATAAAGTGTGCAAAAAAGTCCTCACTGGTTTGTTTCTTCACCCAGAAAAGTGTAATCTGTAGTTTTTTCTGACCTAGTATATAACTTGTTGCTGTTTGTCTATTGTGTCATTTTTGTCATTTCCATGTGCAAAAATGGAGATGCTTGTGCACAATTCTGAGAAAACACAAAAATTAAAAGTTACTTTGAGCTGGGAAAAGAAAAATCACTAAACCAAAAAAACTCTTTGTTTCTTTCCTAGTGATTAGGTCTGGCACCATTTTGGTTTTTTCCCCTTAAAGGAATCAATTACTGTAATTGTTTTTGGTAAAATATTGGTGTGAAATTCAAAATACTGCTTAATTTCATACACCAAGATAATACTGACCAAAACATATGATAACCAATTTGAAGGACTGTGAAATTATTTTCTCTACACATCATTTGCACATAAATATATTGTACATATACCAGACTTATTGGATATTTCTCCTTCTGAACACGGAACACAGTTATAGCAACATGCATAGTATCCTTCCCTTGGTGCTTTTCTATATCCATCAGAACACTTTTCAGAACACTGTCCTTGTGGTATCTGTTAAAAAAAGAATTGGAGATTTATAGCAACTTATCCTTCCACCAAAACCTACTATAGTATTTTAACATGCTAAAAGCTAACGTATAGTAAATTATACAGAAATATTGAAAAGTAAGAATATATTAGATAAGTGCATTTTTATGGAAAATGTGTTTAGCCAATGTTGAGACAGAAAATAAAATAAAAAATAAAAAAATAAATAATTTTCATAAATTTTCCTCTGAACTTGTGAAACCTAAAACTAAAGGCTCACAAAAAAAGATTTCCATCATTTAACCCAATGTGTAACTACAGATACTGTATGTGGACATGTAGTATTACTCAAACTAAAGAGTACATGCAGTGGCGGTTCTTGCCACGGGCAAGCGGTACTTTTGCCCGGGGCGCCGCCTTCCGGAGGGCGCCGGCGCCATCCGGAGGGCGCCGCTCCAGGGCAAGATCCGCCACTGTGCCCCCCGCAGTGCCCTGCTGTGCCCCCCCCCCCCCCGCTTTGAAGGGAACCAGACGCGTAGCGTCTAGTTTCCCTTCATTGAGAGGACCTTAGTTGTGCGGTGCGCGATGACGTCATCGCGCACCGCACAGCAAAGGTCCTCTCCATGAAGGTAAACTAGACGCTACGGTCTAGTTTCCCTTTGTGTAGAGGACCTTTGCTGTGCGATGCGCGATGACGTCATCGCGCACCGCACAGCATAGTGGCACAGACACTAGGGGTCATAATTGACCTCTAGTGTCTATGCTGTTCTATGGGAGAGACGTAATAACGTCTCTCCCATAGATCGAAAAGAGAAGAGGAGAAGAGCGGCGCCGCCGGCGGAGGGGTCTGCAGCGGTCTGGATCAGGAACGGGGATGGTAAGTATGCTTTTTTTGTATTTATTTTTTCTTTCAGCGTCATGGCCACGCCCCCATTTGAAGCCACGCCCTATATTTTGCCCGGGGCGCCACAAGGCCAAGAACCGACCCTGAGTACATGACTATAACAGTCAACTGGATAGATGTGTCACCTTCTGCAGAGGCGGCCGTATCTAACACACAATGCCAGCTCATTCACTCAGGCTGCTTGTGTCAATATGTTGAGAACACTCTGTAATGTGAGAGCAAAATGGCTTATCCCAATAACACTACCCTGGATTTTTCATTTCCAAAAATGCAAGTAACATTGTACAAGCATTACAACTGGGTGAATTTCAACATATATCATGTTTTGTGTACACAATAAACTTGGTGGTTAAGAATTTCTTACAAAATTACTGTGAGGGAGGTGATGATGAGGATAATTATGATATCTTCCAAATATAATGATGATTAACAAATCAGTTTAAGGATCAGTTTGTTATTAAAGTAACTACTGATACTAACAGTATCAACATCGACTACGGTGTGCCTTGATTGAATCTCTTGCATTATCCTGACTTGTATTGTCCTTGTTTAGAACCCAAACAAAAAACACATGGGTTCACGCATAGTTGGTGACTTCCCGTATGCTAAGAACTTCACTTTTACTCCATGATAATTGTGAAATTATTTTGACTATCAGTATTCTTAGCATAGAGTGTACATATCCACTTTTCTCTTTTCTGTATGGTACTAAAAGTCTCAGCATGGTAGCACATTTTATTATGTTTAAAATAAGGTGTGCAGCCCAAGTCTTTCATTGACACACAGTAATCTACCATATATTACATCCATCAATCCTGTACATACACAGTCACATTTATCAGGAAATGGCATAATTTTTATGCCATATAAAACTGGATTTGTTAAAACAAATAGTTCTCATTATTAGTTCAGATAATTATATGACCTGAACTAATACAAATAAATGAAATTGGGAAAATATTGTACCATGTACTAATTACAGTTTAATAAGAAAAATATTAAACAATAAAAAAGAAACCAATAGTCATATCATTATTTGTTTGTTCTATCATTTTGTATAACCATTTTGGGATAAATCCAATTAAATCCATTTAAATATGATGATTAAAACATTTTGTTTTAATAATTAAAATTATATCTACATAAACATACAGTATCAATATTATTTTAGAGAAAACCTTCCAGGGGAAAGAGAAATTAGTAGATTTACAAAATAATAAAAAAATGTAAGCACTCACAAGCAGGACCCTCTACCCTCATGTGCTTTTCATTCTCTTACTTAAACCATCTTCGATGGCTCCAAATCTCTCAGTTTGATATTTATTTCAGTGTCATCTTCTGATGCGGCTGTGTTTATGTACCTTGTACTTGTCCTATATTGTCTTCAACTATAAGTTACTGTTTTGCTGTTTTGCTTATTTATGTACTCTGTAGCAGAGCACTGTGGATACCTTGTGGCACCATATAAATCAAGGATAACAATAACAATAAAGAATACCAAGGATTGGGTTAATAATGGTACAGTACACAAATTATCCTGCTGTGCTGGTCTCTTTCAATATCTTCCATGTGTCAAGCTTGTTACTAATATTTGTTACTATCAAAAAGTTATTAGTGTCTTTAAAAAGGGGAGTTTTAATGGAATGTTCATATAAATATTAATTATAGGCTATAGCACGGAGCACCAAGTTAAAACATTTTTACAAATGTACTTTTATTACATACCCTTCCATTTCTCCAATGTATTTCCCATGGTTTAATGTAAAGCTGCTTATCATCTGGAACTGATCCGTCAAATGTTCCCACATTTTTACTGTAATGCTCAATTTTTCCTCCTGTATCACTATATATCCAGTTTACTATATCTAAAGGAGAATGCAATTCTCTATTTCCATTATAAAATATTTCTTTGCCATATTCATCTTTATAATTTACCTTTGTTATGAATAAGTGAAGCTTTTCGATACAAAGAGAGAAAGAGCAAGAGAGAGAGAGAGAGAGACATATTAAAAGTGCTAGAGATACTGTAAAACCCATTTGTTAACACAACTACTAATGACAATTTTGCAGTTGTAAAAAAAGGGAAGAAAAGAAACTCTTTTTTTGGGGGGGCACATTGTCTATGTCTAAAATGTAACTATTAATAGGTATACGTTAAAATATTTAGCCGTCCCATCCATATATGGGAAAAATTCATAGCGGTTAGATAATTGTAAAGGTTCTAGGTGAAAATATGAAGGATGCAAATTAGTGTACTATGACTCAAATAAATACCCATATGCAGTCTTGAGGATTGGGTTGTATATACAAGCCCAGAACCTGGCGATAAGTCTGCCTGAATTATTGTTGCCGACGGCAATCACAATATATCCCAATAAGCATTCCTTGGTTACAACAGTAATGTGCCAATTTGTAGCTTAGAAACACCCCTCATGCATACATAGGTATATGCAAAATAACCGTTATCTTCATAAAGGTATGTATCACCATTGTACAATATACATTCTGACAAGAGAAAAAAAACATTTTATCAACATACAAAGAATATAGGGGGCCATTCCTAGTTGGTCGCTCGCTGCTGATTTTCGCAGCGCAGCGATCAGGTAAAAAAAACGGCAAAACTACGCATGCGTATGCACCGCAATGCGCACACGCGTCGCACCGGTACAAACAGCATTGTTGCTGTGCAATGCTTTTAGCGACGAATCCATTCGCACAGCCGATCGCAAGGAGATTGACAGGAAGAGGGCGTTTCTGGGTGTCAACTGACCGTTTTCTGGGAGTGGTAGGGAAAACGGAGGTGTGACCTGGCATTTGCAGGGCGGGTATCTGACGTCAATTCCGGGACATCCGACGCTAGAATCATCGCACAGGATAAGTAACTACAGGGCTGGTCTTGTTTTGCACAAAATGTTTTTGTTTCGCTCGGCTGCATATGCGATCACACACTTGCAAAGCGAAAAAACACTCCCCCGTGGGCGGCGACAATGCATTTGCACAGCTGCTAAAAGTAGCTAGCGAGCGATCAACTCGGAATGAGGGCCATAGTATATTATCAACTAGCTGTTCTACCCATTTTTCACACAGGAGTTTCTGATTTTCACGGTTGTAAATATAAAAATTTGGTAAATCTATAGGGATGTAAATTTGATATGTCTTAATTTAAGTTAATATTATCCCATGGTTCTTGGCTTTACACGAGGAGCACCCGAAAAAAGTGACAAGAGCATTTTTTTAGTTTATTAAATTCTACACACTGGAGGCGCAATCCAAATTTTTATCCAATTGTCTGCAAAAATCGCCACCAAAATGGCTTGAGCGCATGCGCACTTGGGATTTAGACTCTGGAACATGGCAGCTGCCATGTTTCCAGAGTCTACACATGTGCAGTAGACTCTGGCATAATGGTAGTGTCTACTGCGCCGCTAAGAGGAGAGGGCTCACTGGAAGCCTGCACACAGGCCACATACTCTGTTGAAATGCCCCTGCCTAGAACGGATATGCAGATAAAAGTATGCCAGTTACACTGAATAGGAATACTGTTGCCATGGGTTTGTGAGAACAACTCCCAGTGAACACTGGTGAGCAGTTCACAGACACATCCCTGGTGTACATACAGTAACAGTAATAGTGGGGCAGGACAGATGTGCATGAGAGGTATCGCAATGCCCTGTTGCTTATTGCATTGCAGGGGCATGCAAAACTACCAAAACATACTGGCTGCCAGGCTCCTATAAAAGAGAGCTACCTGATTCCTGCGTGTGACAGATAGGTGCAATGCCTGCAGACTGCTGTGGGTAGAAGGAAAAGGGGAGCGGGAGCCTACTGTGCATGGCGGGGCACCTTGGATCTGAGGCATACGCAGTTGTATCAAAATCTCTGTCTGTTAATACCCAGTATTGTTTTATTGTTGTTACCTCTTCCTAATTGCAAAGTGCAAGAGAATATGCTGGTACTATAAAAGTAACTGTTGGCTACTCTCTTCTCTTTAGGTAAATGAGCACAACATACATCTTTGCTGATGCAAATAAACAATCATTATTTACACTCACTTTGTATTCATTTATTTCAAAGTTGTTCCTCGTTTCATTATTGCTTAGAAATAAATACATATCATGCAAAGCTTGGGCCATGTTAAAGACAGCAATGTATACTCTGTAGGGTATTGCATCCCTAGAATAATTGAAATAGCCTTGAAATCTATCCTTCATACTACAGTTTCTAAGGCGTACTGGAGTTAGCACTGTCATAACAACATTTTTTAACTCATTTCTAGTCTTGCACCAGAATTCAGTTATCCAGATATCCTCCATTAGTGGGTCAGATGAGAGGTGTGGAGGATTAACATCATCTAGGAATTCCTGCACTCCGGGGATGGTACATATAGGCAGTGAAAATACAAGAGTGCAGTTAACCGGCAGTCTTGACTCATAGGGCAATGCAATCTCTGGCATAGATGACCACAATGCTGGAAAAAGAAATGTCCTATTGACAGTAAATTGTGCGAAACTACGGATATAATTTACAAAGGGTAAGGAAATTGTGCCACAAATGATAATAATTTGAGCAGAAGACTTTTTAATAATTTCTGTAAATAATGAAGTTAACTTTTTATTTTTAGGCATATACTGAATCTTGAATTCAATGCATATTCCATATGCAGTTAGCTGGCTGCTCAGCTGTTGGAGCTCCCGCTCTCCACTGTCATCCTCTGATGAAATAATCCCAACCCAGTTCCAATGGAACACTTTCAATAACTTTGTAATTGCCAAAAATTGCATCTGGTCATTGTGAATTGTTCGAAAAAAATGTGGGTAAATCTTTCTGTCACTCAGCGTGGGGTCTCTTGCTCCATAACTGATCTAAAATTGACATTAGTGTATAGTTTAATCGTTATTTAAAACAATTTTTATTCCAAATTATGGAAGGAAATGTATCATACTACTACTTTCATCTAAAGTAGCAATTGTTACCTGTGCTCTAACGTACTATACAATATTTATGTTCTGTGGCTTTGTATGGCATTAAATAGTACTCTTAAAACCTCTGACCTGATGTGGTCACATCAAATGGCGCTATGCCATGCTGAGCTTTCTCTGACATGATTGCATCTGATCCAACCAGTCAAAAGTTCACAGCCAAGCTCAGAGTCACTTCCGCCTAGTGATGGCTCCAGCTGTAGGGCAATCCAAAATTCAAATAGGAGAGCTGCACCAACTGCCAGTGAATCCCGGATGGTTATGTTTGGCAGCATTTGGGATGGCAGTTGGTGTGGCTCCCTTATTTTAATTTAGAGCTGTGTTGCAGCCCCACTTCTGGGACCACCACTGCTCCCACTCACCCTGCACCACTGGATACTCTCTCAATGCATGCCGACCACTGCTGGTTGCAGAGATTGTCAGCTTCCCTCCCCCACCCAGCAGCTGCACAGTGGAGCAGCCACCATGGAAATATAACTTCCAGCTCTGCCTCTACTGTATATAAGCATATCAGAACTGCATATCAATATATTGATGTGTCGCTGAATAAATATATTTGGAAATATTGACAGTAATTATCACAGTTATATTTTTTTATTCTCTATGGTATACTATGCTTCAATTTTTTTAATTTTTTTTTATACACAATCTTGTTAGGTTTCAAATAGAGGTTTAAAATCTAATTCCATCATGAAATAATTAAAATTTCTAAATGATTTTTAGAAAAAAAAAATACTAGCCAGTTAAGATCATAGAGTGAAAAATAATAATAAGTTTCAATCTCAAAGAACAATCATGAAATACAGTACAATGGTGCATTTAAAAATGCAGAAATTAAGCACATATTTTGCTGAGAATTTATTTTTTGACCATATGTTCAGAAATATACAGTACTGTACGTGCCCAATACTATTCAGAATTGTGGATACGTCTCTGAACAGATACTTCATATGAACATTTACATTATCAGGAACATTCTGAGATGCTACAAAATGTCCATGGAATTGTATGTTTCTTTTGTCAAATTTGTTGATTACAATTATTTTTAATACATTGGTAGTGCACCTAGACAAAGCAAAATGCACTCTTGAAATGATAGTATAAATAATTAGCTGCACAATCTATATCACACATATTGGGGGTCATTCCGAGTTGTTCGCTCGTTATTTTTTTTCTCACAACGGAGCGATTAACCGCTAATGCGCATGCGCAATGTCCGCACTGCGACTGTGCCAAGTAAATTTGCTATGCAGTTAGGTATTTTACTCACGTTTTTTTCTTTGTTCTGGTGATCATAATGTGATTGACAGGAAGTGGGTGTTTCTGGGCGGAAACTGGCCGTTTTATGGGTGTGTGCGAAAAAACGCAACCATTTCTGGGAAAAACGCGGGAGTGGCTGGAGAAACGGGGGAGTGTCTGGGTGAACGCTGGGTGTGTTTGTGACATCAAACCAGGAACTAAATGGACTGAACTCATCGCAGATGCTGAGTAAGTCTGGAGCTACTCAGAAACTGCTAAGAAGTGTCTATTCGCAATTTTGAGAATCTTTTGTTCGCAATTTTGATAAGCTAAGATACACTCCCAGTAGGCGGCGGCTTAGCGTGTGCAATGCTGCTAAAAGCAGCTTGCGAGCGAACAACTCGGAATGAGGGCCATTATATCTATCTATCTATCTATCTATCTATCTATCTATCTATCTATCTATCTATCTATATATATATATATATAAACATTTATTATGCAATGCACAATATGCAATCATGATATAATAATAATTTATCGTCAAATCCCCATAGTGAGGGGACAAGGAAAAGAAACCAGTTATAACTGGGGTGCACACAACCCAACTAACATTAAGAGAATTGATTTAATTGAAAATCACCACAGGGCTCCCCTGTGTTATTATAGTCTAATAAAGGCTCAACGTCCACATATCACTAATAATATTAATCCAGAAAGGTAGTTATGTCATATTGGGACTTGAATTGTCTTTTAATCTTTGACGAGTGAAGTATTAAAATAAAAGAAAATGTGAAAAGGAATAGAAAAATACATACAGTGAATAAAGATTAAAAAGCAACAGCAAATGTATTCATTCCTCCGTGTATTATATATGTTTATTTCTATGCACATAAATGAACCTTAAAAATGTGATTACGTAGGATGCTGTGACAGCACTACTACATTAAATCTGATCTGTAATTATCCCGTAGGAATGAGTTGTAAAATAATAAACTGATATCATGAAGTTGAAAGGTGTCGCTATCCACTAGTTACTGGTAGTCTCACTACCAGCAACTATAGTGGATAGCAACACCTTTACACTGCAATCAACTTGCTACGTATACTAAATAAAGGTACCCCCAACTCTTTCATCATCATAGATTTTACGTATATATCTTGGTGCGGGTTACTATCCAGAGATGATGGGAATTTAATCTCTTCACCCCTGGAATCATATAAATGGTATAATAATAAATGTAAAAAATAAAATAAAATAAAATTGAAAATATAAAAAATCAAAACATCACAAATGTTATAGAAAATATACAATCACAGCATAAAAATATTTATACAAAATGAAGGAAATAAAATTTAAAATATTAAAACATCAAAACACCACAAATTATAAGACTCAATGATTATCTACTTATGATCAATTCTGAACTGGACCATATATATGAATTACATTAATAAAGATAGATAGATAGATAGATAGATAGATAGATAGATAGATAGATAGATAGATAGATAGATAGAGAGATAGATAGATAAATAGATAGAAAAATCAAACTTACGGGCCAAATCGGACAGAGTGGGGGATGAATATGTGTTAAAAAAAATAAATGGAGTTTAGGATTTGGGTTAGCATGGTAGGACTGGGTAAAGGGCATTTTTGGTGTGGTATGGTGGGATGGTGTAAGTGTGTTTATGCTGTGGTATGGTGGTAGGTTGTGATTGCACATGAACTGCTGGGAGTGGGTGGCTTTGGTGGGTATTGTGAGAAGAGGAGAGGATTTGGGTAGCTGTTGATAGATTTCAGGTAAGGGAAGAAACAGTAAACTTGTAAGTAAACTGGCAATTGATCCATTATGTTTCCATGTGAGGGTAGTTCAATAAGTAAGTTAACAAGATCAGGTAGAACACTGCTTTCCCTTACAGCCATTATACTGTGCCTCATGTCAGTCATACTGTCCCAGAATTAGTTGTAAGATGGTGGGGCTGGTGGAAACATGGGCCTTCATTCCAAGTTGTTTGCAGCACAGCGATCAGGTTACTATTGCACATGCATATGCACCACAATGTTCATGCGCATCGTACGGGTACAAACAGCATAGTTGCTGTTCAATGCTTCTAGCAAAGAATCGATTCGCACAACTGATCGCCAGGAGATTTACAGGAAGAAGGTGTTTGTGGGTGTCAACTGACTGTTTTCTGGGAGTGGTAGGGAAAGCGCATGTGTATCCAGGTGTGTCTGACATAAATTCCGGGCCCGGACAGGCTGAAGTAATCGCAAGTGCTGTGTAAATTCAGATATCCGACAACAAGAACTGAAGAAGGATCTGCACTCTCAAATTTCATATAGAAATTACTTAAGTGAGAAAAAACTCACATGGTAACCCCAATAAATATAATGAAAAAATTCCTATACATTTATCTCGGGGGTGCTACCTAGGACAACCATTAAGACACACAATTCAAGAAAGAGAATGGGGTTGTACTAATAAGGTGCACAAAAGATATGTATTAAAATATAACTTTTATTATTATGTTAAAAAGGCCGGTAATCAGTCAGCATGCGAAATATAGGGATAAAATCAAATAGAGAATCCAGAAATGTGCTCTAAGATAAAAAAGTGATGAGAATTAAAATTGTCCGCTCCGTTGATTGCACTAACACTTGTATAAAATATGATGTTTTGTAGATCAAATATCTGGTTGATATGTTGTGTGTACCACAAAATATAATAAACACAAATTTATCTGTTCCATTTTGGGTGCCCACAGCTAACAGCTGCTAGTTTATTTGGCTTCAAGTGTCCTATGAAGCGTAGGTGTACACCGTTTGCCAGTGTCAAGTTAATGAAGCATCCAATTGCACAATTTTGGGTGAAACAGACTACAGTTATACAATATGGTGTCCAATTGGGTCAGAAAATGACTGCTCCTTGCCTGAATCACTATGCTCCATAAATGGATGACCAGCGGCTATGCATGATAACTAGTGCTGATGCTGTGCTAACAGTGACTTCTACTTGTAACCCTGAGTCTCGTGGGGATAACTACAAATAATTCACTATGTTACATAAACCCTTTGGTGTCCCGTATTGAGTACCAATGACACGAAGTGGCAATAACTAATCCGTCATTTCCCACTAGATTGATGATTGTTACAAGAATTTAGCAATTCACAATGAATAACAGCTTCATGCTTAGTTTAGTAAGTGGCACAAGCAAGGTGCTTACTATGATTGACTGGTGTGCGGAGAAGGTTTTTTTTATCTGTATATGTATAACCACCCTACGTCTCTGGTTACGGTGGTAACGGGCTGGGCTATTATCAACTCTAGCACCCATCTGTGCAGACATCCACTGGAGTTAAAGTATACATAGTAATGCCAATGTTTAGGCAAAGGATGACTCACAGTACAAGTGAATAATAAGTTTTGTACCGCCTGTAATGTTCCCACTCAATCTGCACCAAGTTTGATATATTGTGAGAACAAGCTGTCAATACTAATCACCATGACCTGGGAGGGTGATTATAATGCAACAGCATGGAATAATCAGCATTTGTCTGATTAGCGGGTATTCCCGTGCTGGTTGTGCAGTAATCTGTCAATCCCTCATACATATAGTATACCAGGTATGATAAGAACTTTTCACTATTAGCTGTGAGAGCGACCACACTGCAGTGGTATATAACCAATGAACATTTTTCCGACTAGCGGGTATTCCCGTACTTGCCGTGCAGTGGCTATCAACCCCTGACGCACACAAAATACTTGATACCACTAATAATGGCACTGTTTGCTATAAGTTTCATGGGTGCCTATACTGCAACGGCATGTGATTAATCAGCATTTGTCCGATTAACGGGTATTCCCGAACTCGCCGTGCAGTAATACGACAACCCTAGGTATACACAACATAGTAAGGTGATTAATGAAGGAGCATCGGAGCAGAGAGAAATACCGATGCACGCATTTTCCAAACAACTTTTTTGAGGCTTGAAAAATCTGTTTGCGAAATGCGCGCATCGGCATTTCTCTCTGCTCCGATGCTCCTTCATTAATCACCTTACTATGTTGTGTATACCTAGGGTTGTCGGATTACTGCACGGCAAGTATGGGAATACCCGTTAATCGGACAAATGCTGATTAGTTTGACACCGCTGCAGTGTGGTTGCTCTCACAGCTAATAGTGAATAGCTCCTACCATACCTGGTATACTATATGTATGAGGGATTGACTGATTACTGCACAACTAGCACGGGAATACCCGCTAATCAGACAAATGCTGATTATTCCATGCAGTTGCATTACAGTCACCCTCCTATGTCATGGTGATTAGTATTGACAGCTTGTTCTCACAATATACCAAACTTGGTGCAGATTGAGTGGGAACAACCAGCCACATTACAGGCGGTACAAGACTTATTATTCACTTTTACTGTGAGTCATCCTTTGCCTAAACATTGGCATTACTATGTATACTTTAACTCCAGTGGATGTCTGCACAGATGGGTGCTAGAGTTGATAATAGCCCAGCCCGTTACCACCGTAACCAGAGACGTAGGGTGGTTATACATATACAGATAAAAAAATCCTTCTCCGCACACCAGTCAATCATAGTAAGCACCTTGCTTGTGCCACTTACTAAACTAAGCATGAAGCTGTTATTCATTGGAAATTGCTAAATTCTTGTAACAATCACAATCATCAATCTGGTGGGAAATGACAGATTAGTTATTGGCACTTCGTGTCATTGGTACTCAATACGGGACACCAAAGGCTTTATGTAACCTAGTGAATTATTTGTAGTTATCCCCACGAGACTCAGGGTTACAAGTAGAAGTCATTGTTAGCACAGCATCAGCACTAGTTATCATGCATAGCCGCTGGTCATCCATTTATGGAGCATAGTGATTCCGGCAAGGAGCAGTCATTATCTGACCCAATTGGACACCATATTGTATAACTGTAGTCTGTTTCACCCAAAATTGTGCAATTGGATGCTTCATTAACTTGACACTGGCGAACGGTGTACACTAACACTTCATAGGACACTTGCAGCCAAATAAACTAGCAGCTGTTAGCTGTGGGCACCCAAATTGGAACAGATAAATTTGTGTTTATTATATTTTGTGGTACACACAACATATCAACCAGATATTTGATCTACATAACATCATATTTTATACAAGTGTTAGTGCAATCAATGGAGCGTACAATTTTAATTCTCATCACTTTTTTATCTTAGAGCACATTTCTGGATTCTCTATTTGATTTTATCCCTATATTTTGCAAGCTGACTGATTACCGGCCTTTTTAACATAATAATAAAAGTTATATTTTAATACATATCTTTTGTGCACATTATTAGTACAACCCCATTCTCTTTATTGAATTCTGTGTAAGTTTAGACCTACTCAGAAACTGCAAAAAACATTTTCGTCCCGCACAGCTGCACATGCGATCACAGACTTGCAAAGCGAAAATACAATCCCCGGTGGGCAGCGACAATCTTATTGTTGCTCTGCAAAAAATAGCTAGCGAGCGATCAACTCGGAATGAGGGCCATGATCAAACATTGAGGTGCATTGTGTGATCCAATTTCTACATCCAAAAGGCACATCAGCAGCTTACATTCATCATAAACTTTAAATATCAGTGCAAGAAAAAAGTAATAAAACCTTGTGCAATAATTAAATTATATATTTATTAGTATAATTAAAAACAAATTTATTATTGAAAGGCTGTGAAATATTTAAAATGTATAAAGTGAATAAAGATAGGAAAATGTGTTTTAAAATATTCTAGACCTGTGACTGCTGATTGTTGTTCTTGTGTCTTAATAATGCAATTAAGGCGTAATAGCCGCTTGTAGTAATTATTTTGTGACTTTAACTTCATTTATATAACTGCCTTCTATTAATAAAGAGATGTTTACATCATTATTACTTGTGTCAAGCTTGATTATTTTCTGACCACAGTGCAATGTAACAATCTACAGTATACCGACACCTATTCTCCCCCCTGGGGGTCCACGACCCCCCCTGGAGGGAGAAAAAATAGCATGGTGCACGCAGCATGCCACCATGACTGCAATGGGCTCATTTGCGTTCACCCCGCAGTCAGAATGCCGGAGGTCGGGATCCCGATGCCAGTGTGCTGGCCGCCGGGAACCCGGCCACCGGCAAACCATACTATACCCGACACAAATATATCAATGGATTACAATTATAATTCCATATGGTGTAATTTGTGCTATATTAGCCAAATATGTTTATTTCAGAACATATTCATAAGAATCTATCTACTGCACATGTGCAGTGTAGATCGTATTCCAGTGTGTATTTCCTTGTTAGATATAAATATATGCAACGTAAAATAATGTGTTTAAGAGACTCTTCTCATTTATTCCTGTTTCATGTGTAGTTATGCACAGTTATTATATACAGGTTGAGTCTCCCTTATCCAAAATGCTTGGGACCAGAGGTATTTTGGATATGGGATTTTTCCGTATTTTGGAATAATTGCATACAATAATGAGATATCATGGTGATGGGACCTAAATCTAAGCACAGAATGCATTTATGTTACATATACACCTTATACACACAGCCTGAAGGTAATTTTAGCCAATATTTTTTATAACTTTGTGCATTAAACAAAGTGTGTCTACATTCACACAATTCATTTATGTTTCATATACACCTTATACACACAGCCTGAAGGTCATTTAATACAATATTTTTAATAACTTTGTGTATTAAACAAAGTTTGTGTACATTGAGCCATCAAAAAACAAAGGTTTCACTATCTCACTCTCCCTCAAAAAAGTCCGTATTTCGGAATATTCCGTATTTCGGAATATTTGGATATGGGATACTCAACCTGTACAAGTAATAATGTTATTTTCACATGGTATCTCAAGAGCATACCACTTTGTTAGTATACTGTAGTTATACAGTACCTTTATTATTTGCTATAAATAAGCACAGCTTAAAGGGATCACAATCAGGTGTGTTATTATATAATATCCAGTATAGTGTTATTTGACAATATTCGCAGCCACAAATAATCAAAATGACTCACCGTTTATCCCCACACCTAAAGTGTTCTGAGGTGCACGTCACACGGTCCTGGCTGTCCGGCCGCGGCACCCGAAGATGACATCACCATGCATACGGAATGCGTTGCAGTGATGTAACAGTGATGGGTAGCAGTGATGCATGCCATGCGTGCAATGACGTCATCTTTGGGTGCAGAGGCTGGACAGCTGGGACCGTGCGGCGTGCATTCTTTTTGATTATCTGTGTTTTTATCCTGAAGACAATTCCAGTGATTTGAAACGTCGATAGTACATTGTGCTGCTGTGTCTCATTTGAACAAGCTGTGAGTGCCGCTTCTACTTTGTGTATATTCATGCTGCCCAGCTTTTGAGGGCACCGGGTGTTAAGATATTGTGTATGAGTGTGCCTGTCCATTATCTCTTTTATATATTTATATATTTATATATATATATATATATGTGGCATATTGAGACTTTGTGTATGAGGACACATCTTTTAATTATATCATGTATTTGTAATTACATAATCTTTTTTTTTTTTTTTTTTTGGGGGGGGTGCATTTCAGATTTCTCAGTTTGCTCCATAAAATGTTCTTTGAATTATCTACATTAATAAATATATTAAACTTTAGTGACTCTAAGCAGATTTGTTAGCACTTACCTGTGAATACCCATATATATTTAACAGCTTTGCCATTGCAATGGTGGTGTGAGAGTTGAGATCTCCGATAAACCCAGCTACTTTACCATGTTCCATACACCTGTAATTAGGAACTGTATTTTTGTGTCCACACAAAATCTGTAAAACATCTCTCACAGCTTTATTCTCACTTCCACAAGAATCATACAAATGATAACCCAGAGTGATATTGGGCAGAATGTCTGGGTTCCTGTTGATCTGATTAATTGCAAAGATAAATGCTCTGATATGTCTGTATTCTCTACGGAGTACACTGTTAAAAAAATAAAAATAAACATAGAATTTGATGGCAGATAAGAACCACTTGGCCCATCTAGTCTGCTTCTTTTTATCCTATAGGCAATCTCAACCCTTAGTTCTTTATAAGGCTATTCATATGCCAATCCCAAGAAAGTTTAAATTGCTCTACTGTCTTAGCCTCTACCACTCTACCACATCTGATGGGAGGCTGTTCCACGTATCCACTACACTTTCTGTGAAGTAATTTTTTCTTACATTTCCCCTTCATTTTCAGTGTATGTCCTCGAGTTCTAATGCTTCTCTTCCTTTGATGATTGTTTCCCTCCTGTACTTTGTTAATACCCTTTGTATATTTGAAAGTTTCTATCAAGTCCCCCTTTTTCCTTTTCAGCTCCAAACTATACATGTTAGGATCTTTTAATCTTTCCAAGTAAGATTTGTGATGTAGGCCATGTACCATTTTAGTTGATGTAAAAGATGTTTTCAGTTATTTTTCATTATTTTCTTTTTTAGCAAATTGATAAATTTCACAGCATTATTTCAAATTGATTTTTTTTTTTAAAACACATTTTTATTGGGTTATCAGGATAACTGAACTTTTTTATATTTAATCGATTTATAGAATAACATAATAATAGTTATCAAAACTAGGAAGATGGACAACAACCCCCTTCTTTATTCTCTGAGTAATAGCCAATGTCAGAAAAACTTTTTCCAAATAGCCACGTGCAAAGAAAGAAATACTGTATACCCTGCATCAGTGGTGGCTCCAGAGGTGTAGCTGCAGCACAGTCCAAAATTCAAATAGCGGAGCCACGCCAACTGCTACCCCAAACACTGCCACACATCAGTGGCTGGGACTCACTGGCAGTTAGTCTGACTCCATTATTTGAATTTGGACAGCGCTACAGCCTAATTTCTGGAGCTGCTGCTGCCTTGCACTCATTGGGGTATATTTATTAAAGTGCAGATTTATAGAACTTGAAGTGGAGATGTTTCCTATTGCAACCAGATTCTACCTATTATCCTCTAGAAGGAGCTAGATAAATGAAAAGGACAATATGACTTGTTTCTATGGAATCTCCACTTCTATAAACCAACACTTTAATAAAAACTGTACACACCATACAGTGTATTTAGTGTTTATGTAACAGCCTGGATTTGGTGACAGGATTTCATTAAGTTTAACTAATGGAGTCTTAGCTCTTCTATCTATTAACCATTTGTTATGTTGATCTGGAGCTGATCTGTTTAGGTTGCTGCCTATTGCACCTGTCTCAAGATTACTGTAAGTGATACATATATGGCCACCAGGGGTTAAAGTGCAGGGGAATGGGGTGGAACGGAGTTCCACCACAGGTAATAGTAGGTGGAACTAGTTCCACCTCCTCCACAGCCCTGCACAGTAACTCCAGCAGAAAAGCCCACCCCACAACCTTTGTCAATAGATTATGTGGCGGCACAGCGTGACTGACAAGCTGCAGCTACCTCCCCCATACTCTGGTCCCGGCAACCTCATGGTCCTCTGCCTGTGGCCTGCCCCTTCTGGTACTCACATAAGCTGAGTCTGTAGCCACATTCAACCACTACCATAGGTCCTAGTGGCTCACTTTTCTGGAACAGTGTATGAGATATGATGCTATCACTGCTGCTGAAGTGAGGAAGAGCCAGAAAGAGGTGCATGCTGAAGACAAGGTTACTGGAGGGATACAGAGAGGTGGGGAATCTGCTAGAGGGACATGGGCAGTGAGCTGCTAGAGTGACAGATGCAGAGATGTGTATAACAGGCACTGCTGTGGGCATTATGTGTAAGGGGTACTACTATTGTGTGCATTATGTGTAAGGGGCACTACTACTGCAGGCATTGTGTATAAGGGACACTACTGTGTGTAGTAACATGAATAAGGGGCACTACTGTGTGGTGTAATGTGAATAATGGACACTACTACCTTTATGTGGTATAATATGAATCAGGGGCACTATGTACAGTGTAATGTGAATAGGATTGTTCTACAGTGTGGCATAATTTGAATTGGGGGTACTACTGTGTGACCACACCCATGCTAGTGAGACCACACCTTTTTTTGCAACCAAGAGGATGCCTAAACCCTAGCACTGGCCCTGGCTCTAGCACTGGCCCTGGCTCTGTCTAATGTAGGGGCAGTAGGTGGTAGGGTAAATGAGTTCCACCACCTCTCCAGGACCACTTTAACCACTGATGGCCACCATCATCCTGCAGCCACTTTGTAGCAAATATGATTCATTTGCAGTGAATAGTGTGCCCATGGCTCTGCATGGGCAAGTGCATATGTACCTGATTCTACAGGAATGCTTGGTGCATATGCATGCTGCTACTAGTCATGGTAGTGTGAATAGCCGCTGCCACAATGTGTACACACTCAGCATGTGGAGAAGTGTAAGCTCAGCATAAACACATCTGCATATGTGATAAATATTTTATATGTTGTCTTAGCACATGACAATAATGTGTAACCAGACAGGCTGCAGCCAGTAAGAGCAAGCATCTAGACAAGGTATATGGTTGTCAAAAGCCAAAAGTCATGTGCTATCCCATGGCACTGTACTAAATATTGTACTGCACAGGCTCTGGAGTAATGGCAGGATGTGAAGCCTCTGCGTTCAACTGGCTGACTGCAGATACAGGGATTCTAGAGACGCTGTGCTGTCTGCCTACATTCTGCTTTAGTCTAGCTTCAAGACTCACCAGTCCCAGCTAGGAACACCAACAGCTGTGCCGGGCCCAAGTAACCTGAGCAGGACATGACCAATGCAGCATGTGTGCTATGCTGGAGAGAGAGCAGTACCGGCACTGTCTACATGGGGGGAGGGAGGGGGGGGGGGGTCGGTAGCGGGACTCGGAACCTAGAACAGGCCCAGGTGAAGAGTACCTGCCATCCCTGTCTCAGCGCCACTGGTCCCAGCACAGTAGTAAGAAGAAGAAAAGGGAACATTAGCAGAGGGAGAGTCTTCTCTGAAGGTTCATGCATCATTCAGTAAGCCACCTCATGTGGAAAAGGGAGGCAAGAAGCACACAGTGAGCACGGGTGGGCACAGCCAGGGGAGTTGCTGACAAGAGGGTAAAAAACCCCTGTAATAAGTTCCTTGGGTCCCCCAAAGATTTTTTCTGGCCCTGGATACCCATTGCATTTAAAACCCCTATTCAGCCACAAATCGATTGAGAATCTGCTATCATTCTGTGGCAGATGTAAAGCACAAATGTTGAAGACTAACATTAATGTACAGTATGTACTCAGTAAGTATGTTAATTACCTTAGACAGATCAGTGATTGGATCCCAAATCTGTAATCAAATGCTGCCATCCAGCCATGAACAGTGAATATTCCACCTATAATGATATCTCCATCCTGGGAATATTTATATTCAAATCCATTTTTAACCACTGGAGAAAGATGACATCCGGGTGCTGGGTTACTGGATCTGCAGACTGCGATGCTCAGGATTAACAACCAAATCATTTGGTGTAAAATATTAAATGCAACTTCATATGGTCGAAAATAAATGTTGATTTTCTTCTGTTCTTTAAATATCAGCCTCATAATTCTATTGAGATATTTAAGAAACTGGTAAAGTGCAAAGAGACATTGGCATACATTTACACTTTTGCTATTAATTTCGAACCAGTGAGCATGGATGGTGGATTGCAGTCTAAAAAAACAATATGTACTACAGTATGCACTGGTTATACTGTCCTATTTTATCCAACACCCATCGTATTTGAATCTCCTATTCTGATTCAAATCTTCCATCAATCTGCCATCAATCAGCCACACATTTAAATCATTGCATGAATCTGGTTTAAAAATTGTTAAAAACTGTAAAATTAAAGAAAAACACTGCATGGTTTGTCTCATAAAATGATTACCAGCTTCGGGCATCTGAGCCTAGGGTAGTTTTAAAATGTGGTCTGTTAGTGGCAATTGTTCTAGTTTAGTGCTGTTTCTTGGAAAATACGGAGAACACCACATCATTTTTTACGTGGAGGCTGGCATTCGGGAGAGGAGGTCTATGTGTACACTCATAGACTTCCTCAGTACATGTGCTCTGGATATATATATATATATATATATATATATAGTCAAATACTGTGACAGAGACAACCTGCTGAAGGCCTAGCAGCCTTCCATATGCACTACTGGATAGTACGTGTATTATGCATGCACACGGGTGTAGTAAGGGTGACCGGCGGTCTCCTGACCGCCGGTCACCTTACCGACGCCGGGATCCCGGCAGCATACCGACGCCGGGATCCCGGCGGGGAGGGGCGAGTGCAGCAAGCCCCTTGTGGGCTCGCTGCGCTCGCCACGCTGCGCTCGCCACGCTGCGGGCTCGGTGGCGACCTGCGCTCGCCACAGGTTATATTCCCACTCTATGGGTGTCGTGGACACCCACGAGTGGAAATAGTCCCTGTTGGTCGGCATGCCGACTATCGGGATAGTGAGCCGTCGGGCTCACCGAGGAGGTCATGTGACTGTCGGTCAGCTGACCGGCGGTCACATGAAGACCACCCCATGCACACATATATTCATAATATCAAAGGTGATCTATATTCACCATTATAGTATAAATGCATACGAGAATACATTTTGTTTCTAGCTAGATGAGACAGCATATTCATATGAACTTTATACACAGTAAGAGGGACAAAAACAACTTTTTTGGCTAATATTAATTCCACGTATGCACATCCGAAGTCCAGTCTACTTCCTAAAAAGGAATACACACACACACACACACACACACACACACACTTTAAACAATGGAAAATTAGGAATTGGATATTTTAATATTATCAAGGACGTATGGTGACCACAGTATCCAAACCTGTGACTCTGACGTAGATTAAATATTTCTTGTTTGTTTGTGCCAATGTCCAAATATGACCATATTATCAGAAATCATGTGTTATCACAGTAGGCGTGAATAATGAAATGTATAATGAATATATTGAAATGTAACGCCCTGCTCGGGGCATTCTGACATTCTTTTTAGCCCAGAGATAACTGCCCTCTCTGTAAGGTGATCTGTTTTTACCAATACATTTACTTACTTATTTAAGAATTTGAATTCAGACTATTTGCTTGCAATAGCAACTCCATATCAATTATTATATTAGACAATTTGGGGGCTCTCCGTGCGACCTCGCATTGGTTCTTTCATATACTTCTCACAAAGGGTGAAGACGACTGGTCCAGATGAGCTGAGGACGGCACAAATCCGAACATCACTACTACGGGCACTGGTAAGTATAAAATATGACATGCTAATATATTATGCATGGTGCTTATATACTTGCTGGTTACCTGTGTGATGTACTTATTATTTTCATTACTGATTAGTTGTGTAGTTGTGACAAGTCGGTTGAAGGACTATGTGGCGAGGAAAAGTAACTTGGGAATGGTAATTGATAGGTGCTGTTGCATGTAAATGTGGTAAATTTAATCTAAAAGTTGTGATATTGAAAAAAAAAAATAGTAACCTCTGTTTTTCACCCTATGAGTAATTGTGTGAGTAAATGCTTTGAACCACCTTCACAGGGTTTGGATGAGTTCCAATCTGAGCTCACAGTATTACAAGCCCATGGTTAACGCTGCGAGTGACAGATAAGATAAGGGCCACAGTAATGTGAAAACACATAGAAACATAGAAACATAGAATGTGTCGGCAGATAAGAACCACTTGGCCCATCTAGTCTGCCCCTTATTTTTTTTTTATTTTTTTTATCACTAACCTTATTTGATCCTTATTTCTTTGTAAGGATATCCTTATGTCTATCCCATGCATGTTTAAATTGCTCTACTGTCTTAGCCTCTACCACCTCTGATGGGAGGTAATTCCACTTGTCCACTACCCTTTCTGTGAAATAATTTTTCCACAAATTTCCCCTGAACCTCCCCCCCTCCAGTCTCAGTGCATGTCCTCGTGTCCTATTGCTTCTCTTCATTTGGAGAATGTTTCCCTCCTGGACTTTGTTAAAACCCTTCATATATTTGAAAGTTTCTATCATGTCCCCCCTTTCCCTTCTCTGCTCCAAACTATACATATTGAGATTTCTTAGTCTTTCTGGGTATGTTTTGTGATGTAGGCCATGCACCATTTTAGTTGCCCTCCTTTGTACAGTTTCTAATGTATTAATATCCTTTTGAAGATATGGCCTCCAGAACTGAATACAGTATTCTAGATCACTTCCCTCTTGTATATACAGCTACATGTGTGCAAGAGTGTAAATGAGTATAAATAGGGTGATTACCCGAGGTTATAGTTGATTATAAGTAATTGATTGTCATTATACTGTAATACTGTGCTGCTGCTGATTGTTTTAACTATATATGGATTCTGTAAATAACGGAATCTGCGGACTAGAGTTTTTTTTCTGCTAACCTTGTCTATTGACATTGATTATTGTGCACAGAAGAATTGAGCAACTCTAAAGAAGTGTGTTGCTTTGTGATTATAGATGTATATACTGCTGGTTTCAATAGGTAGACGTACCACATTAGAACTACTTGCAGCTCAGGATGGGTGCGGGTTTTTCTACGTATGAAAGAGCAGGGAGAATTGTGCTTACTTTATAGTGGAACAATGTGACCCTGAGTATTGTGATCAGTGGGTAGCACTTACTAAGTTTGAAAAACGTTGTTTTCCTGTATGTGGATCATTCAATACAGAATGTTTGGACATAGTAAAAGAGAAAATTATGTCTGCAGTTAAGGCTCAGAATAGGTTAAAACAATTAAGATGCTTGCGCCAGTGGTATGCCATTGCTAATATGTATAAATTAGATAATACAGTTGGAGCAATGCCAAAGAATCCACTTGTAACAGATTGCCGTGATCAGCTGGCACAAGCTTCACAACTACCCTCAGCAACAACTGACTGTCGACCTCTAGCATATTGTCCATTGTATCCTCAGAATATTACCAGTATATCAGAGGATCAGTGGCAGGAGGAGCAGCAGTTAGCAGGGATAGCCTGTATGCTATCAAGACCTAGGGCAGCTGGGCGAATAGATAGGGCTGCAGCACCTTCCAGTAGCGCAGGACAAGCAACGGTTAAGACTAGTGATGAATCTAGTGACAGTAGCACAGAGGAGTTATTATCAGAACAGGAGGAGGTAGCAGTGAAAGAAACTCGCAAGGAAAAAGCGGATAGGTTGCGCGCTGAAGCTATAATTACTAAAGACACCTTGCGCAAACCTAAACCTACACTGGAATTGCAACCAGTTAGGGCAGAGGTTCTCAAACTTGGTCCTCGGGGGCACACACAGTGCATGTTTTGCAGGTAACCCAGCAGGTGCACAGGTGTATTAATTACTCACTGACACATTTTAAAAGGTCCACAGGTGGAGCTAATTATTTCACTTGTGATTCTGTGAGGAGACCTGCAAAACATGCACTGTGTGGGCCCACGAGGACCAAGTTTGAGAACCTCTAAGTTAGGGTAATTACACTGCCAGGGCAAGAAGCAGGGGAGGATCGGACTATTCCGATGTGGAGTCCCTGGAGGCAAACAGATTTGCAATCTCTAATACAGAATTTTTCTGACCCAAGGAAAAATCTGCAGAAGGCATGTAAATATGTGGAAACTGTGTCACTTAAGGGCCCTACTACTCACTGGCCGACCCGCCGCCGAGCTGCCCGACGGCGTATACGGCCGACGAGCGACCCGGCGGCGGGGGGGCAGTGACGGGGGGAGTGAAGTTTCTTCACTCCCCCCGTCACGCGGCTGCATTGAAGTGCAGGCAAATATGGACGAGATCGTCCATATTGGCCTGCATGCACAGCCGACGGGAGACCAGCGATGAACGAGCACGGGGCTGCGCATCGTTCATCGCTGGAGTCTCCACACTGAAAGATATGAACGAGTTCTCGTTCATTTATGAACGAGATCGTTCATATCTTTCAAAAAATCGGCCAGTGTGTAGGGCCTATTATACATAAACCTGCAGGTAGAGATTGGAAGCAGTTAATATTAGCAATGTACCCCAATGAGAAAATTGATAGCACTAAGGTTGTTACAGCTGCAATGTTAGATGCTACACAGTTAACAGCTGAGCAGCAGAAAAATGTGGTGAAATCTTTCCAAGAGCAGTTAAAACTTGTATTTCCCCAACGTATTGATTAGTCTAAATTGTATCAGACAAAACAGGGGTTGACTGAGTCTGTGGCTGAGTATTATAAGCGATTGATGGAAAATCTTAAGGAGTATGGTGGAATCAGTGATGAGAATGATGCATAGGTTGCATACATGATTAAAGGTCTGTTTATGGATGGGTTGAATGAGAAATTGCGTGACCGCGTAACCATACAGTATCCTGAGTGGAAAGATGAAGTGCTTGCTGTTGTGCTTAATGCTTCAAAAATACATGAGAGAAATATTTTAGTTAAGGACTCTAAGGCTAAAGATAAGCTAATGACTTTGCAGATAAAAACTCTAGAGTAAGCTGCAAATAAATCCCTAAAGGAACACATGCGTCAGAAACAACACCCTCAGAATACTCAGGCTAAAGTGTCCCAGAATGGAATATGTTATGCATGTGGAATTTATGGGCATTACCAGCAAAGTTGTCCATCTTACAGAGTACTACAGGTACCAGAAAGGCTTTCTGCTCATTCTTCTCACTCTTCTCCCTCCGTGATTCCCCCTCCTCCTCCCCCTCCCCCCCTGTTAGAAATTATAAAGCTAACAGAGTTTCCTTTGCAAGCTCTCCTGGCCGAGAGCCCAGAAGACAATGCCTAGTGGCTGCTGTGAGTGCTTCTCCTTGTCCCTCACAGATGTGGGCTGCACGGGGGGGGCGTCAAGTCAGCAGAGCGAGACTATAGGATAAGGCTAGCGCCAGCATTCTTGCAGCCCATATGGGGGGCTTACCGGAGCCCACCGTATGGATGCATGTAGGCAATGATGTGTATAATTGCCTTATTGATACTGGCGCTGAACGCAGTGTATTAAAGGATAATGGAAATATTTCTAAAACAATAATATACAAACAGTTCAAGCGATAGGAATTACTGGTAAAGTCACCACTCTCCCTGTATCTTCTAATCAGAAGATAACACTGGGTCCTATATCAACCTCACATGCCTTCGTGTTATCAGACCACTCACCTTCTAATTTACTTGGTAGGGACCTACTTTGTAAATTAAATTGTACTATATACTGTTCTCCAGATGGGGTATTTTTACAGATTCCTGACAAAAGTACAGAGGAAGTGCAAGCTTATTGGATACTGCACATATAAATACTCCTATTTACCCTGTGATTTTATCTCTGCAGGTAAAGAACATACTTGATGAAATACCTGAGCACTTATGGGCTACTGAGTCACATGATATAGGCCTAATAAATGATACACCCCTGGTACAGGCGGAACTACTCCCAGGAAAATTACCTCCTAGGGTTCCGCAGTATCCATTAAAGCCAGAAGCAGAGAAAGGCCTAGAAACAGTTATGCAAACATTACTAAATCAAGGAGTTTTAGTGGAATGCATAATTACAGCCAATACTCCAGTGTTTCCCATAGCCAAGCGTAATACTGCTCCTGGGAAACCAACAAAATGGCATTTAACACAGGATCTAAGGGCACTGAACAAGGTGGTAAAGTCGCATTATCCAGTGGTGCCAAATCCTGCCACCACATTAATGCAGATTCCTGCAGACGCTACTCATTTCAGTGTAATTGATTTATGTAGTGCATTTTTTTCGGTGCCCGTACATCCTGACTCGCAATACCTGTTTGTATTTACCTACAGGGGCGTTCAGTACACCTGGACACACATTCCCCAGGGCTATATTGAAAGCCCTGGCTGGTATTCACAATGCCTATGCAATAACCTGCAATCTTTTGTGCCCACAGATGGTTCCGTCCTTATACAATACGTGGATGACCTGTTGCTGTGCTCCAAGTCATTTGAAGCGTCAGTTACAGATACTAAACAATTGCTGTGTTTCCTTGCAGAGGCAGGTCACAAGGTGTCGCAGGACAAAATTCAACTGTGCACTGACAAGGTCAAATACTTGGGTCATTATTTGGCACCAAGACAAAGACAGTTAGACCCTCAGAGGGTGGAGGTAATGGTAAAGCATCCATTACCCAAAACACAAAAAGATGTGCGTGCCTTTCTTGGCATGGCACAATTTTGCAGGCAATGGATACCTGGGTTCTCAACAGTAGCTTTACCCTTGCAACAGCTCATTTCTCAGGATAAACCTCAGATAGTGCTGCATACACCTGAGTCAGTCGCTGCTTTTGACAAAATTAAACAGTTGTTGACTTCCACCCTAGCTTTAGGCTTACCTAACTACAATAAACCTTTCCAGCTTTATTGTAGTAAGAAAACAACGATACAGCTTTAGGAGTGTTGACACAAATACATGGGGACCGACACAGACCCATAGGATATTTCAGTGCACAGTTGGATACGGTCGCAAAAGCATTGCCTACGTGTTTATGGGCAGTGGCTGCAGCCGTTCTATTGCTGGAAAAGACCCAAGACATTGTATGACAGCATGAACTACACCTGTATGTTCCACATGCAGCTGCACAAATACTAAACAATGCACAGACTAGACATGTGTCCACAGCTAGGTTCTCCCGGTGGGAGATAGCACTCTTGACTCCAGGAAATATCACCATACATAGATGTAACAATTTGAATCCTGCCACAGTGTTACCCTCTGCCTCCAGAGAGAGGAATATGGGTGATGAGGAGGAGAAGGAGAACAATTGGCATGATAGCACTACATACATGAATCAAAACTTTTCAGTAAGACCAGACATTTCTGAAACACCATTAGAAAACCCAGATTTGGTTTTCTTCACCGATAGTAGTTGTCACAGGCAAACACACAATGGTTCATTAGTGACTGGCTATGCTGTTACTACACAGGATGAGGTTGTAGAAGCCAAACTATTAGGTCCACCACACTCAGCTCAAGTAGCAGAGCTAACAGCATTGATTAGAGCATGTCACTTAGCAGAAGGAAAAAGAGTTAACATTTACACAGACTCCAGATATGGATTTGGAGTTGTACAAGATTTTGGTGCTATTTGGAAGCATAGGGGTTACCTTACAGCAGCAGGAACACCCATTGCAAATGCTCACTTGGTCAAAGACTTGATAGATGCTATTCAATTACCAGAAGAAGTTGCAGTAATTAAATGTCAAGCACACACAAAGCAGAATGAGGTTGTTTCCATGGGTAACAGGTTAGCTGACCTGTCAGCTAGAGAAGCTGCCTTAGCATCATGTCAGTCTGAGACACCAGCTCAAGTGATGCTTTTCAATGACATAACATGGGAAAGGTTGAAACAATATCAGGAGGGTACATCTCTAAATGAAATTAACACTTGGAAGTTAAAACAATGTTGCAAGAGAGAGGATGGTATTTGGGTGGGGCCAGAAGACAAATCGGTAGCCCCAAAAAAGTTGCTATCAGCTCTGGCAGAAGGTGCTCATGGCTTAGTACATTTGGGTGCAGACAGTATGAATAGAATTGTACAATCCTTTTGGTATGCTCCAGGATTTATCAAAGTTGCCAGAAATAAATGTGAAAGCTGTGTTATTTGTTTGAAAAACAATGTAGGAAAGACAATACCTACCAAGATGAGACATTTGCCAAATGCCTTAGGTCTATTTCAAAGGTTACAGATTGATTTTATTCAGTTACCAAAGATAAGAGGGCTTCAGTATGTACTGATTTTAGTGGACATGTTCAGCAGTTGGGTCGAGGCTTGGCCTACCGCCTCAGACACCGCGCAGTTCACCGCTAAGAAAATTTTGCAGGATTTTGTATGTAGATATGGGTTACCGTATGTTATTGAAAGTGATCTTGGAACGCACTTTACAGGGAAAGTTTTCCAGAGAATGTGTGAAATGATAGGAATAGAATCAAAGATACACATGCCATATTATCCAAAGGCGTCAGCAAATGTGGAAAGACTTAATGGGGTTATTAAGAATAGGTTAGCTAAGCTTACAAAGAAGACGGGATTGTCGTGGCCAGAAGCACTACCTATAGTGCTTCATAGTATTAGAATCACACCTAAAGCCCCGTTCAATCACTCTCCTTATGAGCTGCTATTTGGACTTCAACCAAGATACGTTACTAACCTAAAAACGTATTTAAAAATGCAACACAATTTGACTGTTCAATATGTTATTCAATTGTCTAAGAAGCTAAGAGATCTCCGACGGGCTCAACGGACTGAGTATTCAGCCGACTTCCTCCCTTGGTCCAGCACACCAGATTCAGCCTGGAGACCACGTGATGGTGAGAAGTTTCCTGCATTTGGGTTCACTTACAGATCGGTAGGACGGTCCTTGGAAAGTGCTTCTGACAACAGATACCGCCATAAAGGTTGCCGAAATAGACACTTGGGTACATGGATCGCATTGCAAACCGATACGAGATCCAAGCTTGAAAAAACAAATAGACTCTGATTTGCGCGCAGACACGACAAGAAACTCCAGAGACTCTGATTTGCTTGCTAACACGGACATACCCAACCTGCTTGTGGCAGGACTCTTCAAACAAGATGGAGATGATTGCATATAATCAATTACAGGTCTACCGAATAATGTCCCAGAAAAGTTTCAAGTTATTTTGCTGTTTACTGGGAGCCATCATGGTCACTACAATAGGGGGCATTTTGTATCTTGGAGAGAGGGCAAGTAGGGGCTCATGGTCTGATTACGCGGCCTCCATTAAAGTGGATGGCCATTATTTCAACCAAACGATTCCTTCCTCTTTTCTAAGCAGGCCCCTAGATCTCTCAACGACGATGATTTGTGCAAGGATGCTGATTTGCCTCCAGTCGAAAGGTGCATTTGTGATTATTGTACCAAACCCCCAGAGGAGAGGTGTATACTCTGGTGTATGGATAATGTTGGGTATTACTCCCGGAATTATCCCAATCAGCAATATCACGCACTGTTGGGACAGGTATTAAATGTCACAAATTGTTGGGTATGCACTAGGACACCATTATTGGGTGAAAATCTGCCCATGTCACCAGTTCCTGCCTCACGTGACGAAATAACTAAAGTAGTTAATGTAGAGAGTTGCGAAGAGGATTGTAGCCTAAAAAGTTGTGGAAGACACGTTACTGATCTATATAACAAAACAAAGCCACACATCATTGTTCTGGCCCCGCATGTTAGTGATCGAGTGCCATTCTGTTTTAATAAAACTATAACAGACATGAAATCCTTTGAGCCACAATTGTGGACAAGTGCAGGAATGTTTACACTTCCCAAGTCAGTTAGGAGCGTGTAACGAGCGCTACCGTTTATGAAAATATAAAATGTATATTTGCCATAGAAAATATATATATATATATATATATATATATATATATAAAAATTATATGTAAAAAGGTATGTAAAAAAGAGTGGCACCTGTAAAGAAAAAAATTCTATTAGTTTAGCGGTATGTTTACAACTCCTTTTGGAGTAAGTGGTTTGAGCTCAGTCCATTTCGGTTCACAGTTTGAATTGTGAAAAAGCTAACTGTCCCTACCTCCTAGTCAGTCCCGTGCACAAGTAGATGTTGTTGTCCTTCAATCTCAATCCGCTGCGTCCAGCGGTAGAGGATCGCGGTTTGTGATCGGGTCGCGGCTCGATGACGTCATGCTGCGGCTAGGCGTCGGGAAGTTCAGGCCGGAAAGATGATGGTCTGTAGCTCTATGCCTCCAACGCGTTTCGTGCGTCCCAGCGCACTTAATCATGGATGGCATGTCCATTTCCTGATCCTCTATTTATGTTAAAAAAACTTTATTGTTCATTGTTAAAAAAATGGAAGTATGTACAGGAAGTTGGATAAAACAGGCGGCAAACATGTGCTCCTCTTTGGAAAAAGTTGTGAAGACTTTTGGTGCGCTTAAGCTGCCTATAGACTTTCAAGTGAAAACAAAGGTGTCACCACACACCCCAAATAAGTGACAAGAAAAAAGATATCACCGATAAGTCTTCAGGCGCTGATGTAAGTCATAGGGGGTATTAAACATCAATTTTCAACCCTCAAACAAAACATAGGAAAATACAATAGTGTAATACTGATAAACAAATAATTATTGATGTCTTTCATATGCAGGTAACATCCGTACCGTATCGTAGTGTCTAACTAATAGACAATATGCGCATAGGGAGGAGTGGATACAGTCCTAATGAAATCCCAGGTTTTCATTCTTCCATCATTCCCTTTCCAGTATTCTCATAAAAGAGTAAAGAGCAAATATAGTGTAAAACTGCTTTATTAATAAATAAAAAAGCCAATGAGGATGGCCGGACTCTCACCATAAAGCAGGAAAAACAAGGCAGATAGAATAAACAACCAGGCGTCCCCAGTCCCTCGTGATTCCTCCTGTGGATTGATCCCAGACTCCAAAAAGGCAAACCAGCCAACGCGTTTCAATACTTTCAAGTATCTTTTTCAAGGCACATGTTTCTTCTTCCCCAGGATATCCTATTTATACCCCTCTTCCTGATGACATCATTATCCTATGTGAAAGGCCTAATACCAGACATGGATCTACTAGCATGTAAATTCTATGTGTAACATTCCTATGTAACCCATCCATTTGTCCTGTTCAGATATTTTGTATTCCCTCTGTGGGCGCCAAATTAACTCCTTTCCAAAGCATCTGAATAGTGTGTGTTACTTCCGCGGTCCGCCGTCCGATGGAACGCATATGCGTTTCACCGCTATTTCCGGAAGTGACTTCTTTCTCCACGTTTGTCACTTCCGCGATCCGCCGTCCGTTGGAACGCATATGCGTTCCACCGCTATTCCCGGAAGCGACTTCTTTCTCCGCGCGTCACATCCGGTCATGGCGTAACGCTGCGTTCCGTCTATTTCTCCAGGACATATTGTGACTGTGTTCATTTATGTCTCTCCGTTGAAATGCTGTATCTGGAGAGTCGTCCTTTATGTTGAGTTTGTTATCTCTAAGTGGATAATTCAGTGCAATGTCCAGAACATGAAATATAAATACATGAAATTACACACTTTTATTAAAAGCAATAAAACCATAAAACTTCCTAAAAACTTACTTATAAAAACCATTTTAACTCAAAGTCCTTATTGATGCCATTTGGGGATAATGTATTAAAGTTATAAATCATATTCATTTCACTTTTAGCCAATTTGGCTGCTACATCACCCCCTCTGGCATCAATGGAAACTTTTTTCAGAATATAAAAATTCTTAAGATGTTTGATATCACAGTTATGAGTCTCTTTAAAATGTTTGGAAAGTGCATGAGTGTCTAAGCCCTTGCGGATGTTTCTTATGTGTTCACCCAGTCTAATCTTAAAAGCCCTACTTGTCCTACCTATATAAAATTTTCCACAGGAACATTCAATGGCATATATAACATTAAAAGAATGGCATGTTAAAAATTCACTGATTTTATGTTTCTTCTTATTTATATCAACCTCAGTTAGTTTATTACCAAAGGTATTGGGTATATTTTTACATCCAATACAACTCCCACAGCGAAAAAAACCTTTGGTTAATACATTACCCTTTTTGGGGGACGGTGGACAAAGACTTTTTACTAATTTCGTTTTTAGATTGGGGGCTCTTTTGAAAATGCAATTAGGATAGTTTGGTAGGTCCTTACCAATTATTGGGTCCTTTTTCAATATCTTCCAATGTTTTTTTTAAATTCTTTTTACATGGTGATGTTGAGAGGTATAGTTAGTAATAAATGACCATTTAAAAATGTCATTATTTTTCTCCTTTTTCTTATTTTCAGACTTTTTTAACAAATCCTCTCTATTCATACCACTTACTCTTTCCAGGGAATCTGATACAATTTGATCTTTATATCCACTTCCCTTGAAATTGGTGGACATTTCTTTTGCCTGGGTTAAAAATACATCTCTATCCGTACAGTTTCTTTTTAATCTTTTGAATTGACTCATCGGTATGGTAACCAGCCACCTACTATGGTGACAACTTTCCACATCAATATAAGTACTGGAATCCGTTGGTTTGACAAAGTTTTTTGTTTTTATCATACCCTGTTCAATGTAAATGGTCAAATCCAAAAAGTTGACTAAGGATCGACTTTTTTCAAAGGTTAAAAAGATGTTTGAATCATTCTCATTTAAATATGAACAGAATTGCTCTAATTCTTCCGTACTTCCCCCCCATATAAAAACAATATCATCAATATACCTTCGCCATGAGACCAGGTTCGCCCCAAATGGGTTATCTTTCCATATCTTATCATCTTCCCATGCGCCCATAAAAATATTTGCGTAACTCGGGGCGAACCTGGTACCCATGGCGGTACCTCGTTTCTGAATATAAAATTCCCCTTTAAAAGTAAAATAATTATTGAATAAAATAAATTCAATACCCTCTAATAAAAATTCCTGTAGTCCAGGTTCTATAATTGAAAGTGCTAGTGCTTTTTTTACTGCCTCTAGACCTTGACTGTGGTCAATTATCGTGTACAGCGAACTGACGTCCGCTGTAACTAAGAAATAGAGATAATGAGTATCCTAGGAGGGATTGGAATCAATATAAGCAAAGGGAAGATAGAGGTAGGATGGATTATTCGAGAAACAGATGGAGAACTCAAGTTAGAACCTCAAATAGGTATACGGAATTAGAAAGGGAACCATCTCATACACCTTTTTTAAAAATGGGAGGGAGGAACCCAAAGTGGAGATAAGATACTCAAAAAGAGGGAAAAGAGGTGGTAAAAAACAGAAACAGGTTAGAAAAAGAAAAAATCGAAAAAATAAAAAACAGTCCACTTTAGAATCTAAGAATGGGAAGAAAGGAACAAAAATATTTAACCTAAGTACACATGTACTATTAGCGGAGGAAAGGTCCTTATTAGAAAAAGGGTTGAAGTTCTGCCCCTCCACGAAGATAGACCAATTTGGCATCTTCGTGGATGTACAGAGATTTCTCAGAAAGCTCACTATAAAAAAGTTTTTTAGCTTAAAGGCGAGTGAAGAAACAATTCAAGAACAGATGGACATTACCCCCTTCAGACCCAAATCCACATTTTTCCCTTCACATTTGAAGGGATGTTTCTTGGAATCCTTTGGATCATTGGTCCTAGAGGATTTACAAAAATTGGAAACAGGGAACATCAAAAGCAACCTCACCCATAAAGAAAAGAGAGCATTAAAGAACTTGAAGACAAAAGAGGATCTGGTAATAAAACCAACGGACAAAGGGGGGGGGATTGTCCTGTTCGATAAAAAAGACTATGAAACAATAGTCCATCAACTTTTAGAGGACAAGGACACATATAGGAAGGTGAGAGGAGACCCCACTAAAAAGATGACATTAAGTCTAAGAGAAATGGTGGAGTCTTATAAGAAAAAGGGCATCTTAACAGATAAAGAATTAAATTTTATATGTATAGATGACCCTAAGATACCTACGGTATATATCCTTCCTAAAGTACACAAAGACCCCGTGAAACCCCCAGGAAGACCCATCATCTCCGGAATCGAATCACTATCCGCCAATTTATCCCAATACATTGATTATTATTTACAGCCTTTAGTGTCAAAAAATAAATCTCACTTAAAAGATACCCTAGAAGCCCTCCAATTTTTAGATGATATAGAATGGAAAGAAGGTTATTTCTTAGTTACAGCGGACGTCAGTTCGCTGTACACGATAATTGACCACAGTCAAGGTCTAGAGGCAGTAAAAAAAGCACTAGCACTTTCAATTATAGAACCTGGACTACAGGAATTTTTATTAGAGGGTATTGAATTTATTTTATTCAATAATTATTTTACTTTTAAAGGGGAATTTTATATTCAGAAACGAGGTACCGCCATGGGTACCAGGTTCGCCCCGAGTTACGCAAATATTTTTATGGGCGCATGAGAAGATGATAAGATATGGAAAGATAACCCATTTGGGGCAAACCTGGTCTCATGGCGAAGGTATATTGATGATATTGTTTTTATATGGGGGGGAAGTACGGAAGAATTAGAGAAATTCTGTTCATATTTAAATGAGAATGATTCAAACATCTTTTTAACCTTTGAAAAAAGTCAATCCTTAGTCAACTTTTTGGATTTGACCATTTACATTGAACAGGGTATGATAAAAACAAAAAACTTTGTCAAACCAACGGATTCCAGTACTTATATTGATGTGGAAAGTTGTCACCATAGTAGGTGGCTGGATACCATACCGATGAGTCAATTCAAAAGATTAAAAAGAAACTGTATGGATAGAGATGTATTTTTAACCCAGGCAAAAGAAATGTCCACCAATTTCAAGGGAAGTTGATATAAAGATCAAATTGTATCAGATTCCCTGGAAAGAGTAAGTGGTATGAATAGAGAGAATTTGTTAAAAAAAGTCTGAAAATAAGAAAAAGGAGAAAAATAATGACATTTTTAAATGGTCATTTATTACTAACTATACCTCTCAACATCACCATGTAAAAAGAATTTTAAAAAAACATTGGAAGATATTGAAAAAGGACCCAATAATTGGTAAGGACCTACCAAACTATCCTTATTGCATTTTCAAAAGAGCCCCCAATCTAAAAACGAAATTAGCAAAAAGTCTTTGTCCACCGTCCCCCAAAAAGGGTAATGTATTAACCAAAGGTTTTTTCCGCTGTGGGAGTTGTATTGGATGTAAAAATATACCCAATACCTTTAATAATAAACTAACTGAGGTTGATATAAATAAGAAGAAACATAAAATCAGTGAATTTTTAACATGCCATTCTTTTAATGTTATATATGCCATTGAATGTTCCTGTGGAAAATTTTATATAGGTAGGACAAGTAGGGCTTTTAAGATTAGACTGGGTGAACACATAAGAAACATCCGCAAGGGCTTAGACACTCATGCACTTTCCAAACATTTTAAAGAGACTCATAACTGTGATATCAAACATCTTAAGAATTTTTATATTCTGAAAAAAGTTTCCATTGATGCCAGAGGGGGTGATGTAGCAGCCAAATTGGCTAAAAGTGAAATGAATATGATTTATAACTTTAATACATTATCCCCAAATGGCATCAATAAGGACTTTGAGTTAAAATGGTTTTTATAAGTAAGTTTTTAGGAAGTTTTATGGTTTTATTGCTTTTAATAAAAGTGTGTAATTTCATGTATTTATATTTCATGTTCTGGACATTGCACTGAATTATCCACTTAGAGATAACAAACTCAACATAAAGGACGACTCTCCAGATACAGCATTTCAACGGAGAGACAGAAATGAACACAGTCACAATATGTCCTGGAGAAATAGACGGAACGCAGCGTTACGCCATGACCGGATGTGACGCGCGGAGAAAGAAGTCGCTTCCGGGAATAGCGGTGGAACGCATATGCGTTCCAACGGACGGCGGATCGCGGAAGTGACAAACGTGGAGAAAGAAGTCACTTCCGGAAATAGCGGTGAAACGCATATGCGTTCCATCGGACGGCGGACCGCGGAAGTAACACACACTATTCAGATGCTTTGGAAAGGAGTTAATTTGGCGCCCACAGAGGGAATACAAAATATCTGAACAGGACAAATGGATGGGTTACATAGGAATGTTACACATAGAATTTACATGCTAGTAGATCCATGTCTAGTATTAGGCCTTTCACATAGGATAATGATGTCATCAGGAAGGGGGGTATAAATAGGATATCCTGGGGAAGAAGAAACATGTGCCTTGAAAAAGATACTTGAAAGTATTGAAACGCGTTGGCTGGTTTGCCTTTTTGGAGTTTGGGATCAATCCACAGGAGGAATCACGAGGGACTGGGGACGCCTGGTTGTTTATTCTATCTGCCTTGTTTTTCCTGCTTTATGGTGAGAGTCCGGCCATCCTCATTGGCTTTTTTTATTTATTAATAAAGCAGTTTTACACTATATTTGCTCTTTACTCTTTTATGAGAATACTGGAAAGGGAATGATGGAAGAATGAAAACCTGGGATTTCATTAGGACTGTATCCACTCCTCCCTATGCGCATATTGTCTATTAGTTAGACACTACGATACGGTACGGATGTTACCTGCATATGAAAGACATCAATAATTATTTGTTTATCAGTATTACACTATTGTATTTTCCTATGTTTTGTTTGAGGGTTGAAAATTGATGTTTAATACCCCCTATGACTTACATCAGCGCCTGAAGACTTATCGGTGATATCTTTTTTCATGTGCTCCTCTTTGTATATATATAAAATATATTTCTTTTTTGTTTTTTGGGGTTTTTTTGGTGCCACTTGTGTAAAATGTAGAGAATTTGTGTTTGAAATGACAAATAACTTGTGTATATTATAAAAAAGCATTTAATTCGATGTCAATATTAAGTCCCTGAGGTATTCATGTTTTCATTTCGAATATCCATCTTGTTTCATTTTTCAATAAATCTGTCACGATATTTCCCCCTCTCCAATTGTTTGGGACTTTTTTTATTCCCAAGAATTTTAAACCATGTGGGTCTTTATTGTGAAAATCAAGGAAATGTTTTGACACACTGTGTGTGACAAGTCCTCTTTTTATGTTGTAAATATGTTCGGCCAATCTTATTTTAATTTTTCTTTTTGTTTGACCGATATACTGTAGCCCACAGGGGCATTCAATGAGGTAAATCATTTGTTCTGTTTCGCAGCTTAAATGGTCTCTAATCTCATATGTTTTTCCTGTTTGATTTGATTTAAATTGCTCCTCTGGTTTAGTTGTGGATTTATTGAGATTATTACAAGCTTTGCATTTAAGACAGAAATTATAGCCTTTTGTTTCTTTTTTCATTGGCGAGTTTCTCTGGTGACTTTTCACAAGGTTCTGTTTAATATTTCCTGCCTTTTTAAATATGATTTTTGGTTTATCTGTTAGGCAATCTTTCAATTCATTGTCCAATTTTAAAACATGCCAATGTTTATTTAGCATGGTTTCTATCATGTGATGATTGCTGTTATATTGGGTAATGAATGTAATTTTTTCTGTGTGTTCATCAGGCTTTTTGTCTTTATATTTTATAAGATCTTTTCTATCCATGCTGTCAATTCTATTTTTCTGTTTATTCAGTTCCTCCACTTTGTATCCTTTTTGAATGAAGTTTTGCATCATATTTTTACTCTGTTCTTCATAAGTTTCATGTTGGCTGCAGTTTCTTTTGATTCTTTGTAATTGACTTGATGGTATGCTTGATTTCCAGTTTTTGTGATGGTTGCTTGAATTCGGTAAAATGTTGTTACCACTGACTTCTTTTATATGTGTTTTGGTATTGATTTGATTGTTCTTAATGAAAATTTCCAGATCCAAAAATGTTACTTCATCTTTGCTTGTATTTATTGTGAAAGCAAGGTTGATGTTGTTATTATTTATGTGCAGTTTGAATTTCTCCAGATCTATGTTGGTTCCTCCCCAAATGAAGAAGACATCATCGATAAATCTATACCAGAAAATTAGGCTCTCTTTGAAAGGATTATTTGTCCAAATATTTTGGTCCTCCCACCTTGCTACGAACAAATTCGCGTAGCTGGGTGCAAATGATGTGCCCATAGCTGTTCCGCATTTTTGGCGATAGAATTGACCGTTGTTCCAAAAATAGTTATGGTTCAGAATGAAATCAATATTTGCCATGATAAAGTTCACCTGTCGGGTAGGAAGATTGGATTTATTCAAATAGAATTCAGTGTGTTCACAACCTACTTCATGATTAATGCATGTGTACAATGATTTAACATCGCAAGTTCCCAAAGTGTAATGATCTTTCCATTGTGTTTCTGAAAGAATTTGTATAATGTGGATGGTATCTTTGAGGTAGCTTCTTTGTGATTTTGCAATGTCTTGAAGAAAGAAGTCGGTATATCTGGATAGATTTGAAGTAATGGATTGAATTCCTGACACTATGGGACGTCCAGGCGGATTTATAGGGTCTTTATGCATTTTTGGTAAGCAATAAAAGGTTGGAATTTTAGGACTTTTTTCCATTATATAGTTGAATTCTTTCATGGTAATAATTCCTAATTCTAGGCCTTCTTGGATTTGTTCTCGAAGTTTATTTTCATAAACGTTGGTGGGGTCTTGATCCAGTATTTCGTATGTATCTTGGTCCTCCAAGAGCCGTGTCACCTCTCTTTCATATTGTTCCTTGTTCAAGGTGACGATACCTCCACCTTTGTCAGCTGGTTTTATTGTGATGCTCTTGTCTTGTTTCAATTCTTTTAGTCCTAATCTTTCCTCCTTAGTGATGTTTAGTTTCATTTTCGGCTTCTCTGGTATTTTTTCTATTTCTTCTTCCAACAGCTTTTGAAATGTCTCTAGGTGTGGCCCTTTACAATATGTGGGATTGAAAGTCGACGGTGGTCCAAATTTAGTATGTTTAAATTCATCTTCTTGTACGGATGGTTGTGGATTATTATTTTTTATGAACATTTTTTTGATGTTGCACTTCCTTACGAATTTGTACACATCAATATATAAGTCAAATTTATTGATTTTTGACTGTGGGGCAAAATTGAGTCCCTTCTGTAAGATTGAGGTTTGTGCTTTTGACAGTGTTTTATTGCTTAAATTGAATATTGTTGGTTTAGTTTCAGATGTGATGTTTGTCCTTTTTGTTGTTCTTATTCCTCCTCTTCGTCCTCTCTTTCTTTTTCTCTGGCGAAGTTCTTCCTGTATTTCTTGTTCGGGATTCTTATGTAATCCGGAGGTTTCTGTGAACCCTGGTTGAAGTCTATCCAGATATACCGACTTCTTTCTTCAAGACATTGCAAAATCACAAAGAAGCTACCTCAAAGATACCATCCACATTATACAAATTCTTTCAGAAACACAATGGAAAGATCATTACACTTTGGGAACTTGCGATGTTAAATCATTGTACACATGCATTAATCATGAAGTAGGTTGTGAACACACTGAATTCTATTTGAATAAATCCAATCTTCCTACCTGACAGGTGAACTTTATCATGGCAAATATTGATTTCATTCTGAACCATAACTATTTTTGGAACAATGGTCAATTCTATCGCCAAAAATGCGGAACAGCTATGGGCACATCATTTGCGCCCAGCTACGCAAATTTGTTCGTAGCAAGGTGGTAGGACCAAAATATTTGGACAAATAATCCTTTCAAAGAGAGCCAAATTTGCTGGTATAGATTTATCGATGATGTCTTCTTCATTTGGGGAGGAACCAACATAGATCTGGAGAAATTCAAACTGCACATAAATAATAACAACATCAACCTTGCTTTCACAATAAATGCAAGCAAAGATGAAGTAACATTTTTGGATCTGGAAATTTTCATTAAGAACAATCAAATCAATACCAAAACACATATAAAAGAAGTCAGTGGTAACAACATTTTACCGAATTCAAGCAACCATCACAAAAACTGGAAATCAAGCATACCATCAAGTCAATTACAAAGAATCAAAAGAAACTGCAGCCAACATGAAACTTATGAAGAACAGAGTAAAAATATGATGCAAAACTTCATTCAAAAAGGATACAAAGTGGAGGAACTGAATAAACAGAAAAATAGAATTGACAGCATGGATAGAAAAGATCTTATAAAATATAAAGACAAAAAGCCTGATGAACACACAGAAAAATTACATTCATTACCCAATATAACAGCAATCATCACATGATAGAAACCATGCTGAATAAACATTGGCATGTTTTAAAATTGGACAATGAATTGAAAGATTGCCTAACAGATAAACCAAAAATCATATATAAAAAGGCAAGAAATATTAAACAGAACCTTGTGAAAAGTCACCAGAGAAACTCGCCAATGAAAAAAGAAACAAAAGGCTATCATTTCTGTCTTAAATGCAAAGCTTGTAAAAATCTAAATAAATCCACAACTAAACCAGAGGAGCAATTTAAATCAAATCAAACAGGAAAAACATATGAGATTAGAGACCATTTAAGCTGCGAAACAGAACAAATGATTTACCTCATTGAATGCCCCTGTGGGCTACAGTATATCGGTCAAACAAAAAGAAAAATTAAAATAAGATTGGCCGAACATATTTACAACATAAAAAGAGGACTTGTCACACACAGTGTGTCAAAACATTTCCTTGATTTTCACAATAAAGACCCACGTGGTTTAAAATTCTTGGGAATAAAAAAAGTCCCAAACAATTGGAGAGGGGGAAATATCGTGACAGATTTATTGAAAAATGAAACAAGATGGATATTCGAAATGAAAACATTAATACCTCAGGGACTTAATATTGACATCGAATTAAATGCTTTTTTATAATATACACAAGTTATTTGTCATTTCAAACACAAATTCTCTACATTTTACACAAGTGGCACCAAAAAAAAACCAAAAAAACAAAAAAGAAATATATTTTATATATATATACAAAGAGGAGCACATGTTTGCCGTCTGTTTTATCCAACTTCCTGTACATACTTCCGTTTTTTTAACAATGAACAATAAAGTTTTTTTAACATAAATAGAGGATCAGGAAATGGACATGCCATCCATGATTAAGTGCGCTGGGACGCACGAAACGCGTTGGAGGCATAGAGCTACAGACCATCATCTTTCCGGCCCGAACTTCCCGACGCCTAGCCGCAGCGTGATGTCATCGAGCCGCGACCCGATCACAAGCCGCGATCCTCTACCGCTGGACGCAGCGGATTGAGATTGAAGGACAACAACATCTACTTGTGCACGGGACTGACTAGGAGGTAGGGACAGTTAGCTTTTTCACAATTCAAACTGTGAACCGGAATGGAATGAGCTCAAACCACTTACTCCAAAAGGAGTTGTAAACATACCGCTAAACTAATAGAAATTTTTTCTTTACAGGTGCCACTCTTTTTTACATACCTTTTTACATATAATTTTTATATATATATATATATTTTCTATGGCAAATATACATTTTATATTTTCATAAACAGTAGCGCTCGTTACACGCTCCTAATTGTACCAATTTTAAACTGAGCAGCTTTTTTCACATACAGCGCAGTTGTCATATATATCTTACTGTATCCTTGCCTATCAACTGCTGCAGTATAATATGACACAATATACCTCTAGTCACATTTCACACAAAAGGGACGAATTGGGAAATATTTTTACCAAGAATATTATACCCATTGACCCCCCCGCAGGAGATGAAGGGTTTTGCACCCAATTTTTAAAACTAGAAAAACACTATACTCAAGAGATGCGACAATGGTGGGAAATTACAACCTTGCAAAAATATTTAGAAAATGGAATGATACCAAAAGGTCTGAGGATTGCAAAAACAGCAACCTTCCTACCAATACAGGAAAATTTCCACGAAAAATGGAATAAAATTCTGGACACATGTTCGATAGAATTAATAAAATTGATCATTGAAGATAGATCTATTACACTAGCAAAAACCAATGAAAATATTCAAGTTTTTGAAAAAAGGTTTGAAAGTTTATCAACTATGGAGGACTTCAAGAACCTTATGTGTATGACGAATGAAAAAATAGGAAAACTTGAAGATGACATCATCCTCCAGAAACAACGAAAATTCAAGAGGGATCTACAAGAAATGGAATTTTACCTCCAGAATAAAAATACAAAGAGAGAGCCCCCCTCACGTAAATTTCAAGAAAAAGATAAGCCAACAAGAAACATCTATACCAACACACAGAGGAACATGACATATCAAGATCAGCAGCAATCAAAATTTAAACAAACAAAAGAACCATTAATTAAACAATATCCAAAAAATAAAGGATATACAAGGAACTATCAACCATACAAACAAAGGAATTTCAGTTTTAGTACAAACCAATATAAACTTATAAAAGATTCATTTACATCAGGAAAAGAGGCAGCAGAGAAAGAAGAAAATGAAGAAATTCAATCACTTATACAGACAATCCCAAAAAAAGAACAGGAAAAACCACAAGGAAGAAAACAATCTACTAAAAGAAACTATTGTGAGGATTTAGATGAAGAAACAGATTAAGACTATTTTTTAGACTTTCAACCAGGGTTCACAGAAACCTCCGGATTACAAAAGAATCCCGAACAAGAAATACAGGGAGAACTTCGCCAGAGAAAAAGAAAGAGAGGACGAAGAGGAAGAATAAGATCAACAAAAAGGACAAACATCACATCTGAAACTAAACCAACAATATTCAATTTAAGCAATAAAACACTGTCAAAAGCACAAACCTCAATCTTATAGAAGGGACTCAATTTTGCCCCACAGTCAAAAATCAATAAATTTGACTTATATATTGATGTGCACAAATTCGTAAGGAAGTGCAACATTAAAAAATTTTTCATAAAAAATAATAATCCACAACCATCCGTACAAGAAAATTAATTTAAACATACTAAATTTGGACCACCGTCGACTTTCAATCCCACATATTGTAAAGGGCCACACCTAGAGACATTTCAAAAGCTGTTGGAAGAAGAAATAGAAAAAATACCAGAGAAGCCGAAAATGAAACTAAACATCACTAAGGAGGAAAGATTAGGACTAAAAGAATTGAAACAAGACAAGAGCATCACAATAAAACCAGCTGACAAAGGTGGAGGTATCGTCATCTTGAACAAGGAACAATATGAAAGAGAGGTGATACGGCTCTTGGAGGACCAAGATACATACGAAATACTGGATCAAGACCCCACCAACGTTTATGAAAATAAACTTCGAGAACAAATCCAAGAAGGCCTAGAATTAGGAATTATTACCATGAAAGAATTCAACTATATAATGGAAAAAAGTCCTAAAATTCCAACCTTTTATTGCTTACCAAAAATGCATAAAGACCCTATAAATCCACCTGGACGTCCCATAGTGTCAGGAATTCAATCCATTACTTCAAATCTATCCAGATATACCGACTTCTTTCTTCAAGACATTGCAAAATCACAAAGAAGATACCTCAAAGATACCATCCACATTATACAAATTCTTTCAGAAACACAATGGAAAGATCATTACACTTTGGGAACTTGCGATGTTAAATCACTGTACACATGCATTAATCATGAAGTAGGTTGTGAACACACTGAATTCTATTAGAATAAATCCAATCTTCCTACCCGACAGGTGAACTTTATCATGGCAAATATTGATTTCATTCTGAACCATAACTATTTTTGGAACAACGGTCAATTCTATTGCCAAAAATGCGGAACAGCTATGGGCACATCATTTGCGCCCAGCTACGCGAATTTGTTCGTAGCAAGGTGGGAGGACCAAAATATTTGGACAAATAATCCTTTCAAAGAGAGCCTAATTTGCTGGTATAGATTTATCGATGATGTCTTCTTCATTTGGGGAGGAACCAACATAGATCTGGAGAAATTCAAACTGCACATAAATAATAACAACATCAACCTTGCTTTCACAATAAATACAAGCAAAGATGAAGTAACATTTTTGGATCTGGAAATTTTCATTAAGAACAATCAAATCAATACCAAAACACATATAAAAGAAGTCAGTGGTAACAACATTTTACCGAATTCAAGCAACCATCACAAAAACTGGAAATCAAGCATACCATCAAGTCAATTACAAAGAATCAAAAGAAACTGCAGCCAACATGAAACTTATGAAGAACAGAGTAAAAATATGATGCAAAACTTCATTCAAAAAGGATACAAAGTGGAGGAACTGAATAAACAGAAAAATAGAATTGACAGCATGGATAGAAAAGATCTTATAACATATAAAGACAAAAAGCCTGATGAACACACAGAAAAAATTACATTCATTACCCAATATAATAGCAATCATCACATGATAGAAACCATGCTGAATAAACATTGGCATGTTTTAAAATTGGACAATGAATTGAAAGATTGCCTAACAGATAAACCAAAAATCATATATAAAAAGGCAAGAAATATTAAACAGAACCTTGTGAAAAGTCACCAGAGAAACTCGCCAATGAAAAAAGAAACAAAAGGCTATAATTTCTGTCTTAAATGCAAAGCTTGTAAAAATCTAAATAAATCCACAACTAAACCAGAGGAGCAATTTAAATCAAATCAAACAGGAAAAACATATGAGATTAGAGACCATTTAAGCTGCGAAACAGAACAAATGATTTACCTCATTGAATGCCCCTGTGGGCTACAGTATATCGGTCAAACAAAAAGAAAAATTAAAATAAGATTGGCCGAACATATTTACAACATAAAAAGAGGACTTGTCACACACAGTGTGTCAAAACATTTCCTTGATTTTCACAATAAAGACCCACGTGGTTTAAAATTCTTGGGAATAAAAAAAGTCCCAAACAATTGGAGAGGGGGAAATATCGTGACAGATTTATTGAAAAATGAAACAAGATGGATATTCGAAATGAAAACATTAATACCTCAGGGACTTAATATTGACATCGAATTAAATGCTTTTTTATAATATACACAAGTTATTTGTCATTTCAAACACAAATTCTCTACATTTCACACAAGTGGCACCAAAAAAACACAAAAAAACAAAAAAGAAATATATTTTATATATATACAAAGAGGAGCACATGTTTGCCGCCTGTTTTATCCAACTTCCTGTACATACTTCCGTTTTTTTAACAATGAACAATAAAGTTTTTTTAACATAAATAGAGGATCAGGAAATGGACATGCCATCCATGATTAAGTGCGCTGGGACGCACGAAACGCGTTGGAGGCATAGAGCTACAGACCATCATCTTTCCGGCCCGAACTTCCCGACGCCTAGCCGCAGCGTGACGTCATCGAGCCGCGACCCAATCACAAGCCGCGATACTCTACCGCTGGACGCAGCGGATTGAGATTGAAGGACAACAACATCTACTTGTGCACGGGACTGACTAGGAGGTAGGGACAGTTAGCTTTTTCACAATTCAAACTGTGAACCGGAATGGACTGAGCTCAAACCACTTACTCCAAAAGGAGTTGTAAACATACCGCTAAACTAATAGAAATTTTTTCTTTACAGGTGCCACTCTTTTTTACATACCTTTTTACATATAATTTTTATATATATATATATTTTCTATGGCAAATATACATTTTATATTTTCATAAACAGTAGCGCTCGTTACACGCTCCTAATTGTACCAATTTTAAACTGAGCAGCTTTTTTCACATACAGCGCAGTTGTCATATATATCTTACTTCCCAAGTCAGAAAGGCCCATCCAATTAGGGAAAGTTAAGAAAGGATATTGTGACAAAAATGATAGTGGCTACTATGGTATTAGGATTTGACATTCCCTACCTTCTTCCGCATGACATGTACTACATTTGTGGAAAAAATGCTTATAAATGGTTACCCCCTAACTCAGAAGGTCTTTGCTATCTGGGGAGAATTATCCCGCAGATCTACACCATAACCCATAATGAGTTGAAAAAAGTGTTTTCACAGGATTTTCGCAAAGACGGTCGACGTCATAAGAGAGACATAATTATCAGGAAACACCTTACGCTAATTGACTCCTCCATAAAACATTGTATTGGTACTACTCTTGCCAACATCTTTACATATGGTACCTGGGGCTATTTGGAGAACCAAAAGGAAATCATTGATCTTGCTCAATTTATTGACAATGTGACTGAATTTTACGATGAGACATTTCACTATGTTGGACATGAACTGAAAGCTTTTCGTAATGAATTGTTACAGCACCGACTCGTTTTGGATTACCTGACAGCCCAGTCAGGAGGCTATTGTTTAACCCTTGAAACTAACCTTGGTGTACATTGTTGTATATATTTGACTAATAATGATACTGATCCAGAGGCCATTATTACTAATTACATGAATGAAGCTTATGACCTGAAAGAAGATTTTAAACGATCACATTATGATCCAGATTCTGAAAATGATGCATGGTGGTCTATGTTTGATCCCAGTACCTGGTTTTCAGGAATAGGAACATGTTTTTCTACTGTGATGTATTCTGTGATGAGGTTTATTCTTGTGATCATCGTAGCCATCCTTTTGATGTACACTGTCTACAGATGTGTTCTATGCTGCATTCAAAAATCTACTGCCCAGTGAAGTGCGGTGGGGTGAGGCAGGTGATGCAGAGCCTTTCCTGTCATACTTATGTTTGTTCCAGAGTTTTGATTCTTTAAAGTATATGAAAAATACAAAGAATATGTTTGAAATATCTTCTTTGCATTATTCTAATCATTTTTATAGCCAAAACTCTGGAGTAAAAAGTCTATGGCAAAGGAGGCAGTGCCTCACCTGGTTATCTTTTCCGCACTTCTCTGATCAAAACTCACCAAATTTCCAGGAGTTTATACTGCTACACCTGTGTATAATGCCCCATGTACCCTCTGGCTCATATTTTGTGTGTAAATCTGGCTCTGGTGCTAGCTAGTGCCTCCTTAACCTTTTGGCTCACTGCACGTCCCTGCTACTGCCAGATGCAGAACAGCAATACTACATGAAATGATCATTAGAAAACTATACGTTCCCAGAAATTCCCCATAGATGACAGGGCACATGGATAATGTCCCTGATCAGAGGGTGGAACTGTCAAATATTGTGACAGAGACAACCTGCTGAAGGCCTAGCAGCCTTCCATATGTACTACTGGATAGTACGTGTATTATGCATGCACACATATTTTCATAATATCAAAGGTTATCTATATTCACCATTATAGTATAAAAGCATAAGATGAGACAGCATATTCATATTTATTATTATTATTATTACCCTTTATTTATATGGCGCCACAAGGGTTCCGCAGCACCCAATTACAGAGTACATATGCACATAATCAAAACAGGAAAACAGTGACTTACAGTTGAAGACAATTTAGGACAAGTAAAGGGTAACTAAGCATAACTACACCAGTAAATGACAGAGATAAGTTCCAGGTGGCCAAAAAACTGCGTGATTTGGGCAGTTGAGGATTATTAAAGTAAGAAAAGGATAAGCACATGAGGGAAGAGGGCCCTACTCGTGAGAGCTTACATTCTAAGGGGAGGGGTAGACAGACAGGGGTGACACAGATGGGGTACATAGAGAGCGTGGAACAGAGGGTTAGGATTAGATTTGGCTAGGTTTGGTAAAGAAATGGGTCTTAAGAGCCCGTTTGAAGTTTTGTAGAGAGGTGGAGAGTCTGAGGGGGAGAGGTAAAGAATTCCAGAGGAAGGGAGCAGCACGTGAAAAATCTTGGATATAGGAGTGGTAGGAAGTAATCAGAAGACAGGAGAGCCGGCGTGCATTAGCAGAGCGAAGAGGACGGGTTGGAGAGTTAAGGGAGATAAGGTCAGAGATGTAAATGGGAGAGGAGTGGGTGAGTGCTTTGTAATTGAGAAGTTTAAATTGGATTCTGAAAGGGAAGGGAAGCCAGTGAATGGCTTGTAGGAGAGGGGAGGTGAACGTAGTGTGTTTGGTGAGGAAGATAAGCCGGGCAGCAGCATTGAGGATAGATTGGATTGGAGAGAGGTAATTGTCAGGGAGGCCAGTTAGGAGGAGATTACAGTAGTCCAGTCTGGAAATAATCAGTGAGTGAATAATGATCTTAGTGGCATCCTGGGTGAGATCCTGGAAATGTTTTTGAGATGAAAATGACAGGTTTCTGAGAGGTGCTGAATGTGTGGTTTGAAGGAGAGGGAGGAGTCAAGGATTACACCAAGACAGCATGCTTGGGGGATAGAGGAGATAGTCGTGCCATCAATGGATAATGAAATTGTGGGAGGTGAGGTTGTGCAGGAGGGTGGGAAGATGATCAGCTCGGTCTTGACATGTTGAGTTTAAGAAAGCGCTAGGACATCCAGGAAGAGATAGCAGAAAGACAGTTAGAGGCATGAGTGAGGAGAGCCGTGGAGAGATCAGGGGAGGAGAGGTAGATTTGAGTGTCATCAGCATAGAGATGATACTGGAAATTAAAAGAACTAATGAGTTCACCTAAAGAGGACGTATAGAGAGAGAAAAGGAGAGGACCAAGAACAGAACCTTGGCGGAAACCAACAGTTAGTGGAAGTGGGGGTGAGGTAGCATCATGAGAGGAGACAGAGAAGGAACGATCATAGAGGTAGGAGGACAGCCAGGAGAGGGCAGTATCGCGTAGACCAAGAGAGTGAAGGATTTGCAGACGGAGAGGGTGGTCCACAGTGTCAAAAGCAGCAGAGAGGTCAAGAAGAATAAGCAGAGAGTAGTGGCCCTTAGATTTGGTGGCATGGAGGTCATTGCAGACTTTTGTGAGGGCAGTTTCAATGGAGTGGAGAGAGCGGAAACCAGACTGGAAGGGGTCAAGCAGTGAGTTAGAGGAAAGAAAGGCAGTGAGGTGATTATAGACAATACGCTCAAGAAGTTTGGAGGCAAAGGGGATCAAGGGTAGGTTTTTTAAGAATAGGGTAGACAAGAGCATGCTTGAAGGCAGAGGGGGCAGTGCCTGATGAGAGGGAGAGATTGAGAAGGTGGGCAAGATGGGAACAGGCAGAAGGGGAGAGGTAGCGGAGGAGGTGGGAGGGGATAGGGTCAAGTGGGGAGGTTGTGGGGGGGAGGAGTGTATGAGGGCCATGACTTCCTCGCCAGATACATGGGAGAAAGATGTCAGAGTTGGTAAGAGGGTAGGGGAGGGGTGGCAAAGCATGGGTGGTGGCTGGTTGCTGGACTGGTGGGATGAGATGTCCTGATGTATGGAGTCAATCTTGGATGTGAAATAAGTGGCAAAGTCAAGAGCAGACAATGAGGAAGGGAGAGGAGGTGGTGGGCAGAGGAGGGAGTTAACAGTGGTAAAGAGGCGCCGGGGGTTGGAAGAGTGGGTAGAGATGAGGAATTTGAAGTATGATTGTTTAGCGAGGGAAAGGGCAGCACTGAAGGATGAGAGGATGAATTGTGTCTTTAAAACAAGACTGAAACTGGATATAACTGGTAACACAGCTATGATCCAGACTGGGTAGCAAAAGAGCAGAGTTTCACAGGAACTAAGGTAATAGTGTTACCTCTTAGGGAGCTCAGCTGCTAAGCTCACAATGAGCTGTGTGACACAGAACTGGCCGATTCTGTAACACAAGTCTCTTTACTTATACTTCCTGGTCCTTGGTGATTTGTAAACAGAGTCAGGTGATTCAGAGAGTCAGAGGCTGGCACAGGATTGGATAGCTCCAGGTCAGGTGAAAAGACCCTGTCACGACAGTGCTCCAGGTTAGGCTCTGATGTGGAGTGAGGCCAAGCAGGCCAAAAAAACACTGAAGCCTGAACTTCTACAAATGAACAGAGGATGCTGACTTTTAGGCCTAAACTCCAGATTGGTGAGCACATTGGAGAATGTATCTGGTGACCACTGGAGTCAGAGAGGCATATAGTATAATGACAACAATGATTGCTGTGTAGGCACAGCATAAACAGACTTGCTGAATTCAGATTCACACAGAAGGTTAATCAACAGCTCGTTAACTCTCACCTTCCAGGCAGAGAAAGCAGCACTCAGGAAACTCATGGTGCTGGCAAGCTGTTTATCCCAGTAAGCAGAGAAGATGCAGGATCCATGACAGATGGCAGAGGTAAGTCACCAAATATGACAACTACAGTCAGGATCATGACACCCTGGACAATCATTCCTCTGACATGTTTTGACACCAAGAGATGTCTTTTTGAAGTACCTGTGTCCACACCTGTGAGACACAGGTGTCCACATTCAGTATGTCAACACCTGTGAGACATACTGAATAAGGAGAATCCAAATGACTGTTGGTTGAAAGACCATACATCTGGAACAAGTTTGACGCAAGGACCTTTTTATTGTTGTTTTACCATTTGTTTCTACAAGGTTGCTGTGAATTTGTATATATTGTGTTTATGCTGCCATTCTAAATCAGCACCCAGGTTTTTGGTACATCCAATTATATCATTTATATATACAGTATATATATATATATATATATATATATTAACCCGTGGATGTCTACTCTTGACTGAAGAGGACCGATCGACACTAGGAAGAGGTGAATATATATATTTATATATATATATATCTTTTTTTACAGGTTATGTGGATTCTATGTGGAGAAGAGGAGACAAGGGATGCAAATAATGTAGTTATGTGAGTTGTGTGAGTATGATGGTGAGTTTAAGTGAGTGTGCAAGAGTGTTTACTTAACTTTTATTTCACGGTGTGTGTACTGTCTTTTTTAATACTTCTTTTTCAGGGGGAAAACAAGTAACAGTAGGCTCCTAATGCCCCACTTCCTGGTACTTGTGGTTTTTGAAGTACCAGTATGTGGGGAAGGCTTTAAAAGAAAATATGAATTCTAATTTTAACACTTCAAAACTTTCAACAAGGCACCCACTGCCCATGTATACCAGGGATAGAATCGGACTTCAGCCCTGGACTTGGATGCCTGAATATGGGGACCCCACCCCTTCAGGGTACCCAAGTCATGGCTGACAAGTTGGGGGGTTAATTATATGACCAAGGGGACCAATATAAATGTGTCATCCAGCTGTGCCATTACCTTCCTTGGTAGTGGAGCCTGATATTGGTTTCAAAAATACGGGGGACACTCACGTCTTTTCCCCCCATATTTTTGGAACCAGGACTGGTCCAAGTGCTGGGTGGTAAAATACAGGGAGACCTCACGCAATTTTCCCCTGTATTTTTTCAACCAGGACTGGCTCAAAGTCCAGGGCTGGTTATGCTTTTTTTTTTTTTTTTGGGGGGGTGACTGCATGTCAGTCTTTTATTTTTTTACTTTTTAACTATTTATTAATTGTCACATCATGCACTCATCTCACTGATCTGTGCATGCTTCTGTCAAACCCCCCTATAAATAGTTGTTCTATTTATAGATGAGTTTTTCAGAAAGGTTTTGGGAGCGAGTTTATAACTTGCACCCTATTACACTGGGCAAGTTTTAATTTCCTATAGAAAACATCTGGATGTGAGTTTGGTTTGTGTGAGGTGCTGGGTTTGTGGGAAACATGTGAGTTTGCATGATCCCGCATCCTATTACATTAGACATATCGTAATAATGTGCAAGCTTAGCACTAGACTCGCACATTTTACAAACTCACACCCTATGACATTTCCCCACCAATGTATTTTAAATTTCTCTTCTGACACATCCAGTGAATAATAATATATATTAATTTCCATTAAATTCTCCTCCAACTCCTGCAAAAACTAATATACATGAAGAATTTGAAAGTTGACGTCTATTAGATCAAATAATTTCCAGATGTTTATGCATTTAGATTTCTACCCTTCTTCCATAAAAAATATCCATACAAAATCTTTGAGTATTCAGAGCCCACCACTGAGAGGAAGGGCAATGTTACACAGTGCTGGAACCCACTGGCTGGGCCACCATCAGGGGTAGACAACCAGTACTCCTGTACCGTGCCTGGGAAGACAAGGGGCCAGGCTGATGGCAGAGTTAATTTAGAAATCATTCCACACCTACAGCACAAGTTGCTAGCACTGACCTGAGAGTTACACGAATGACACTGCGTGTGATGAGTAATTCATCATTTAAGTGTGCAGTTAGCACTAGCACCACACGGAGCTAGCACTGTGAGATGCCGGATTGCCAGCAGACCTGTGATTGACGCTGGAACCTGGATGCCAGACACACAGCCTAGGAAGAATGCTTCAGACACAGCACAGTAAGTAGAGTTGTACAGGGACCCCCTCCACTCCACTATATGATCTGCCTCACACATCAATAAGGTGTAAGGCACTCCCCACAAGTGCTTTTATCTCCCTACGCTTTTGTGCCTCTACATCCCATTCTACACTCCATGTGTACATCTGTCCCTCCTCCACTTCTCATATCTGACTCTGAAGGTCTGACCCATTCCCCTAGCCAGGAGTGCCTCTGAAATCTTCCCTCCCCATGAGAGCCTTTTCCGCTCCCTCTACATGAGTGCCTCTGCCTCCCTCCCCTCCCACTTTTTGCCTCTGAATCTTTCCATTAAAATAAGTGTCTCTGCCTCCCATCCCACATCCCATGTGTGTTTTTGCCCCTCCTTCACTTCACCATGCATGTTATTGCCCATTTATACTTCCCATATGTGCCTCTGCACCAGTGGCAGAACTAGCGAGCGGTGGGCCCATGTACAACAAAAATGCTTTGGGCCCCCCCTCTTATCCCGTCCAAGTACACCCTTCTCCCCTCCAACTCCAAATTAGAGATTCTTTGCATGCTCCTGTATTTTATATATATATATATATATATATATATATATACACACACACACACACACTCACATACACAGTGGTGCAAGTAGAAAAAAATGTTAGTTGTGCTGTGTGCGTGCTCCGAAGGCAAAAAACATGGGTGTGGCCACATGCCACATGGGGCATGGCCATTAAAAATGGGGGCAAAATACACATATGACCCAAATAGTGCAGTGCCAGATATACATATGCCCCCACAGTGCCAGATATGCCCACACAGTGCCAGATACACAAATGCCCCCACAGTGCAAGATACACATATGGCCCATGGTGCTAGATATGCCCCCACAGTGCCAGATACACATATGCCCACGCAGTGCCAGACATGCCCCGACTGTGCCAGATACACATATTCTGCCACGTTGCAGATATGCCCCACATTGCCAAATACACATGACCCCACAGTGCTAGATATGACCCACAGTGCCAGATATACATATTGCCCCACGTTGCCAGATATGCCCCCACATTGGCAGATACACATGCCCCCACGGTGCCAGATATGACCTCATAGTGCCAGATATGCCCCCACAGTGCTAGATATGCCCCCACAGTGCCAGTTTAGATATTTATACCTGCACGTTGTCAAGGGTTTCATGTGCATTGCCAGGGGTCTCCAGCACATTGCTATGGGTTTCATGTGCATTGCCAGGGATCTCCAGCATGTTGCTATGGGTTTTATGGTGTTGCCAGGGGTTTCCTGCGTGTTGCCATGGATCTCCTCCGCGTTGCCAGGGGTCTCCTGTGTGTTGCCAGGGGAGTCCCCTGCGAGTGGCCAGGGGTCTCCTGGCCGCTGTTCCATTAAAGTATGGGAGGGTGTGTGTGGGCTGCCGCTTCAGTATCTATAATTCTAGCCCTTACATCCCCCTGCAGTGGATTGAGACGTGCTGGGGGCTGTGGAAGCACTACCGTACAAAACAGTGTGAAAAAAAACCTTAAAATGCCGGCTGCCAGGGAGCCAGTCGCTATAGGTCAAATGTGACTTCTAGCATCTGTCTCCGCCTTGCCCATTTTTGGTGGGTTTTTTACATTGCAATGTATGGAAACACTGCCGCAGCCCCCAGCTCATCTCAATTCACTCACTGTGGAGGCTGCGGCAGCTAGAGTAACTGTGCGGGCGCAGCGGCAGCGGCTGGCTCCATTTGGGCCCCTTGACAGCGGTGGGCCCCAGTGCAAGGCACTGCTTGCACTGGCGGTAGTTCCACCACTGCTCTGCACCCTTATAACACCATTTGTACCTCTGACCCTCCTCCAGTTCCCATGTATACCTCTGACCCCTGTCACTTTCTTTCTTTCTTTCTTTCTTTCTTTCTTTCTTTCTTTCTTTCTTTCTTTCTTTCTTTCTTTCTTTCTTTCTTTCTTTCTTTCTTTCTTTCTCTTTCTTTCTTTCGTGTCTTTCTCTATTTCTTTCTTTTATCTCTCTCTCTTTCTTTCTCTTTGTCATATTATCCCTTTTTCTTACCATCCCATCTGTTCCCCAACCTTTCTCTCCTTTCCACTCCCACCAGTTACTTTCCTCTTATGCCACACCTCTCTCCCCATCGTCTTACACTTATCCCCCCTTTACGTTTTTCATCCTCATCTTCTGAATGTTGTACATAGACCTGTGGCCATTGGCTGCCAATCAGAAGAGGCATAGATGAAAAGAAGCACAACTACAGTATGTCCAAAGCCACATAACAGAATCTAAGGATGTCAGGTAAGTACAATTCTCATTTGTTAAATCACTCACCACTTCAGCTGCACTTTTGCACACTCTGTTCTTTGGAAGTTTTGGATGGGAGAAGGGTCCCTGCCTGCATGATCCATTTGTACTGACCCTTATGGTGGCCCTGTCTGTGTGGCATACTGGGGCGGCACTCTCCTGTTACTTCTCTCCCTGTCAAATTTGCCCCTATTCCTCCTCTCTCTCCCATTTCCCCCTATCGTTACTATCTCTCTCTCTCTCTCTCTCTCTCTCTCTCTCTCTCTCCCTCCCATCTCCCCCTATTCCTCCTATTTCTCTCCCACCTCTCCTTATTCCTCCTCTCTCTCACTCTCATTTTTCCTTATTTCTCCTCTTTCTCTCCCACCTCGCCCTATTCCTTCTCTTTCTCTTCCATCTCCCCCTACTCCTCCTCTCTTTTCCCCATTTACCCCTATCCCTCCTCACTCTCCCATTTTCCACAATTCAACCTCTTTCTCTCCCATCTGCCCCTATTCCTCCTCTTTCTCTCCCATCTCCCACTATTCCTCACCACTCTCTACCATATCCTTACTCCCCCTATTCCTTGTCCTCTCGATCCCATTTCCACTTACTTCTCCTCTTTCTCTCATTTTCCCCTATTTCTCCCTCTCAATCCCATTTCCCCTATTCCTCTCTCTCTCTCTCTCTCTCTTTCTCTCTCTGTGTCTCTCTCTCACTCTCCAATTTCCTCCTATTCCTCTTCTCTCTTCCATTTCACCTTATTCCTCCTCTTTCTCTAACTTTTACCTCTATCCCTACTGTCTGTCTCCCATCTCCATTTATTTCTCCTCCCTGCCCTATATTATATAAACTTTGTTCTGAAACTGTGGCAGTGTCAGAGTATTATGTTTCACTCCTGATCTTCAGCATTCCTTTTTATGATCATCTGAGGTTTATGTATGACAGAATCCTTGCAGATTCTCTGGAAAATGAAGCTAAAATCATTTTTAAGAAAACTAAGAATCTTCGAAATGATCTATCTCCTAGCCATTTCTCTATATCTAATGAGCAGAAAGCTCAAAGTTCCAATACGAGTGGCACTAGAACAGGTTGCTGCAGATGCAACAGGTCAAAATGTATTACCTGTAGTTACGTCAAGCAGGGCCAACACTTTATATCATCCAGAACTAAGGAATCCTTCGACATAGTTGGCAATATAAACTGCCAAACCTCTTTTGTTGTATATTTAATTCCCTGTAACTGTGGGAGCCAATATGTGGGCAGAACCACTCGCCCACTTAACACTAGGTTTCTAGAACACAGAAGATTAATTCGTAATAAATCAACAAATCACAGTGTACAAAGACATGTTAATACACTGCATGAAGGAGATTGTGGGGTTCTATCCATACAGGAAGTGGAACATATAGAGCAAACATTTTGCGGTGGGGATAGATATAACCACCTCTGTAACAGGGAAGCTTACTGGATCTGTATCATAGACACCTTGTTTCCTCTAGGACTCAATGAAAACATTGAGCTTAACAACATATAAGCATGTCATTTATGTCTCTACCTCTTCCTTTTCCCTCTCCTCCCTCTCCATATGGCAATGCATTTTTCGGTCCTAGCTCTCCTTTCCTTTTTGGTCTACTTTTGGTTCTATGTTCTCTCAAATAATACTATTAATTTTCGAAAGGAGTGACTCGTACACTGTGGAGATGAGTCCCCCCAGAAATTTATAGGAGAAAAGGAAAATAGGCTCATAGAACTTTTGATTATCTTTGTATGTAGTGTGATTGAAAAGACGTAGTGTTAACTCACGTGTCATATAAATCTTTTAAATAAAGCATTGTTCGACTACCTATATATTCAGGTGTAACACCCGCTCCATTCTTTTTTATTATTCTTATTGCTGTCTATATAAACAATATACAATAACTTTCTATATCTATAAAAAATCTGTGCAGGTTGTGTGCACCCGGGTCAGGCTTGAACTGATGGCCCTGTGTGCTGTGGCTCAGTTGCTTGTTCGCTGAGCCACGGCAGCCATATGACTGATTTAGGTCCTCTTACTATATAGATTTTTAAGGGCTACAGCAATATATACATGTAAAAAGTAATAAAGATAAAAATATAAATAAAAAATAAAAATAGTAATGATAATTGCTGCTCTCCTCTCCTCTGGGATGCCATTTTTACTTAACACAAAGGATCCTTACTTATTTATACTTCTGGGGAATGGTGAGAAAAATTGTAAAGTTGAAACCCCACCTTGGAAATAATAAATAATAGATAAAAAGCAAAAATAATGAATAAAACTTTTATATAAATATTTTCAGAAATATGACCGATTTGCTTTGTAAGATAAGCAGGGTGAATATACCAATGCCCAACATTAGTGGGACATATTAAGCAGGTGTATACATTTTTTATTTTCAATCTACATGGGGTTATAGATGCTTTCTTTGCTCTCTCACCATCTGCCAATATGTATACTAATACTAATGTTACTATGTAATATTCTCTTAAATACTTCTGAATTTTATTTGCTGTATTGAGATTTTTTATAAAAGCACCTTAACTAATTATAACATGTGAATGAACTTACCATTAACTATGCAGTATGGACTGATTACTCAGGTGTGTTAAATAACACCCTAGAGCTGATTGGCTGGAACCAATTTAAATACTTCTCTAGATGCCTGTTTGGTATCTACACCTCCTGATGAAACTGCCGATTACATTGGGCAGAGAAACGCGTTGAGGGCCGTGGCAACTGCTAGTCCCTGAAAGGAGACCTCTGCTTATCATTCTCAACCCTGCTTTTGCTGAATTAATCCTCCCCAATTGGTGCCTGGCCGAACACTACACCACAAGTGTCCCCCGCTGTACTTGAAAAGCCCTGTCTGCAGACTTACTTATGGGAATCTGCAGCTTCTCTTCCGGATATATCGAGACAAGAGCACTGCAGCCGCATACAGTACAAGCTGCATTACGCTACTGACGGGGATCAGCGGATACCTCCAGTATTGGGTGAGACCAGTGCCCTGTAATTTAGGGGCTTCAACTAAGCATTTTCAATTCCTCCTAAAACTAGGGGAAGTTTCTCCAGTGCACTTGAGCTTTAATAATTAGTGGATAATTCCAGCATGTCTCCTTTTAATAATGGACTGCAGTACTGCACACAAATAATAAGCAAGCTGTATTGTTTATACATTTTTATTGTTGCTATACAATTTTGTTACCATTTATTTATTTGTTTGAACATTGATATTTTGTTTTTATGGTTCTAAGCAATAGTAAAATATATCCTGATTACATATATTATTAGCGCTTCTTAATGTTTCTTTGGAAACTCAGTTGGGTATTTTTATGTATGACCTGGCTGGTCCCCTAATTTACCTTTGTCTCATTAATGTCTACCACTTTAGTACCTCTTCATGTTTGGCATCAGACTGTAACCTAACCGTATTCTGTTTGTTCCCTTGAACAGATTCAGGTGCTGGCACTACTTGTTAGCCCATTCTCTGCCACAGTCTATCACACTATGAACCACTTCAGGGGAGTGCAACCAGAATTACATGCAGGGCCGGCTCCAGGCCTACTAGCACCCTGTGCGAGAAAATGTAAAAGCGCCCCCCAACCCCTATGCGCTCGCCGAATGCGCGCGCGCGCTTCGGGAAAAGTGGGCGTGGCCTCCTGGGAAAGTGGGTGTGGCCTCGTAACTTCATATTATTAAACTATAAATAAATATATTTTTTCACACCCCCTCTATGCACACAATTAGCAGCCTTATGCAGAACAGCCACAGTAGTGTTCCTTACACACAATGTCTCCAGTGTAGTGCCAGCTACACATGACATGCCCCGCAGCAGTGCCAGCAACACATGACATGCCCCGCAGCAGTGCCAGCTACACATGACATGCCCCGCAGCAGTGCCAGCTACACATGACATGCCCCGCAGCAGTGCCAGCTACACATGACATGCCCCTCAACAGTGCCAGCTACACACAATAGACCCCCAGCAGTGCCAGCTACACATGATAGTGTTCACGTTTTAGGGCAGGGTGCTGATCACAAGGAGGGCACATTTTTAAGTAAGGAGGGCAAAATGATGTACATACTGTAATGCTTGGTGCTCCTCCACCCACATGCCGAAGCAGGGACAGTGCGCGCCGAAGGCGCAGCAAAAATTTAGGGCCGTTGCTTCGTGGGGAAGGTGCATGACCACAGAGTAGTGTCAATTTGCATTACACCACATAGTAGTGCAGCTAATACACATTGCACCAGGTAGAAACTCCTATACACTTTGCGCCAGGCAGAGCACGTTAGACACTTTGCGCCAGGCAGAGCACGATAGACACTTTGCGCCAGGCAGAGCACGATAGACACTTTGCGCCAGGCAGCGCACGATAGACACTTTGCGCCAGGCAGCGCACGATAGACACATTGCCTAGCCACAGACGCCTAGTAGATACACTACATGATATGCCCCCCAGCAGTGCCAGCTACACCTGACATGCCCCCCAGCAATGCCAGCTACACGTGACATACCCCCCAGCAGTGCCAGCTACACGTGACATGCCCCCCAGCAGTGCCAGATACATAAATGGCCACACAGTGCAGATATGCCCCCAGTGCCAGATACATAAATGCCCCCACAATGCCAGATACATAAATGACCACACAATGCCAGATACATAAGTGCCCCCACAGTGCCAGATGCATCAATGACCCCACAGTGCCAGATACATAAGTGCCAGATACATAAATGCCCCCAGTGCCACAAAACATAAATGCCCCCACAGTGCCAGATAAATAAATGCCCGCAGTGCCACAAAACATAAAAGCCCCCACAGTGCAGATATGCCCCCACAGTGCCAGATACATAAATGCCCCCAGTGCCAGAAACATAAATGCCCCCACAGTGCAGATATGCCCCCACAGTGCCAGAAAAATAATGCCCCCACAGTGCAGATATGCCCCCACAGTGCCAGAAAAATAATGCCCCCACAGTGCAGATATGCCCCCACAGTGCCAGAAAAATAATGCCCCCACAGTACAGATATGCCCCCACAGTGCCAGAAAAATAATGCCCACAGTGCAGATATGCCCCCACAGTGCCAGAAAAATAATGCCCCCACAGTGCCAGAAAAAGAATGCCCCCACAGTGCAGATATGCCCCCACAGTGCCAGAAAAATAATGCCCCCACAGTGCCAGAAACATAATGCCCCCACAGTGCAGATATGCCCCCACAGTGCCAGAAAAATAATGCCCCCACAGTGCAGATATGCCCCCACAGTGCCAGAAAAATAATGCCCCCACAGTGCAGATATGCCCCCACAGTGCCAGAAAAACAATGCCCCCACAGTGCCAGAAAAATAATGCCCCCACAGTGCAGATATGCCCCCACAGTGCAAGAAAAATAATGCCCCCACAGTGCCAGAAAAATAAACGGCCCCACACAGTGCCAGACAGATTTTAACTTACCTGTCTGTCACTGACACTGCGGTGCTGCTGGGAGCCGGGAATACTGCTGTGGGCGGGCCGCGGACGGAGGAACAAAACTGTGTGCGCGCTATGCACGCTGCGCGGTGCCGGCATCCAACGTCAGACGCCGGCGCCGCATAGCGCGCTGCATAGCGCGCACACAAGCGGCCGGGAGTCGGAGTCGGACACACAGAGGCTGGCTCCAGGCAGGAAAATGGCGGCCGCAGCGTGCGGCGCCCTGTAAGAGTGGCGCCCCGCGCGGCCGCTCTAGTCGAACATGCCTGGAGCCGGCCCTGATTACATGTGCTCTAATGTGAACAATGTGCATCCTTGAGGGAGTCCTCAGAAAAAGTGCCCAGTACATTAGACTATGTCCCGGATTTATGGATATTGTAAACTTCAAATCCATAATCCAAGGCAGGCTTGAATTTGCCTAACCTACCTATGCCTAGGCTCTGAGCACACCTATGATTTGTACAGGTTCTGTGGTTAATTTAACCAGGTGAGATGCATGCTTGAATTTAGCCAGCCAAAGAATCTTTGTCATTTATTTGTGTCCCATATTAAAGAGAAACTATGGCAAGCCTAGTTTATACATAGACTTATCATATGAGCATCCCAGTTTACAGTGATGGTATAGTAAGCCTATTGTAAAAAAAAATTAAATATTGGTTGCTAAGGGTAGAATAAATTTGTTCTATAATTATTATACATTATTTATATAACATTAACATAATGCACTGCTACGCACTGTACATTTATACATAGGCCGATATCCTATTAGCTGCTGTGAGTTACTGTAGCTAAAGGATTCTGGCAGGGTCTATCCTATTAGCCCCGTAAGCCGACACTTATCGGTGATTCTGCTTCACGTGCATCTTGGTTTCTTTCCTGGGAATGTCCCAAGTAAGGCTCAGTGTTATCAGGTAACTCAGGTTGATCCGACCCAGGGCCCATATACAGCATAGAAAGACAAATCACTTGGAGTTGATCTTATTTCCAAGCACCGGGGCTGCACCTGGCCCAGTGAAAAGCCAAGTCACATATTGGTCAGATACATGTACAAAATCCCAGGTGCTACCTGGCAATTTAATGTAAAAGGGGTATAACTAATCAATGCTTAAAGCAATGGGGGTAATTCCAAGTTGATCGCAGCAGGATTTTTGATAGCAACTGGGCAAAACCATGTGCACTGCAGGGGAGGCAGATGTAACATGTGCAGAGAGTTAGATTTGGGTGGGTTATTTTGTTTCTGTGCAGGGTAAATACTGGCTGCTTATTTTTTACAATGCAATTTAGATTGCAGATTGAACACACCACACCCAAATCTAACTCTCTCTGCACATGTTATATCTGCCTCCTCTGCAGTGCACATGGTTTTGCCCAGTTGCTATCAAAATTCCTGCTGCGATCAACTTGGAATTACCCTCAATGGGGTATATTTACTAAAATTCGTAATTTTCCGAAAAAGGTCAAAGATCAATCACGAATGACATCGACAGTGTAAAATTGCAACTTTTTGAATTGATTACGACTAATTTACTAAGCTGCCGTATTTTGCCTTTTCGGGTTTTCCGATGTCGATGTCATTCGTGTTTTTTTTGTTTTTTACGCCAGTGATTAGCAAAACACTGCCGACTTTTTCAAAATGAATCTCGGCCGGATCTGTGTGATCCGTGCTGGGGTTCATTTTTTTTTTTTTTTTTTTAAATAAGCACTGTAAAACTTTTAAAAAAATGGCGTGGGGTCCCCCCTCCTAAGCATAACCAGCCTCGGGCTCTTTGAGCCGATCCTGGTTGCAGAAATATGGGGAAAAAAGTGACAGGGGTTCCCCCATATTTAAGCAACCAGCATCAGGCTCTGCGCCTGGTCCTGGTTCCAAAAATCCGGAGGACAAAAAGCGTAGGGGTCCCCCGTATTTTTAAAACCAGCACCGGGCTCCACTAGCTGGACAGATAATGCCACAGCCGGGGGTCACTTTTATACAGTGCCCTGCGGCCGTGGCATCAAATATCCAGCTAGTCACCCCTGGCCGGGGTACCCTGGGGGAGTGGGAACCCCTTCAATTAAGGGGTCCCCCCCCAGCCACCCAAGGGCCAGGGGTGAAGCCCGAGGCTGTCCCCCCATCCAATGGGCTGCGGATGGGGGGCTGATAGCCTTTTTAGATAGTAATGAATATTAGTTTTAGTAGCAGTACTACAAGTCCCAGCAAGCCTCCCCCGCAAGCTGGTACTTGGAGAACCACAAGTACCAGCATGCGGCGGAAAAACTGGGCCGCTGGTACCTGTAGAACTACTACTAAAATAATACCCCAAAAATGACAAGACACACACACCTTGAAAGTAAAGTTTTAATACATCCATCCACACAAACATATACACATACTTACCTTATGTTCACACGAGGGTCAGTCCTCTTGTCCAGTAGAATCCATGGGGTACCTGTTGAAAAAATTATACTCACAAAATCCAGTGTAGATCGGTCCTCTTCACATCCATTTGTAATCCACGTACTTGAGAAAATAAAAAAACGGAGTCCCGACAACGAACTGAAAGGGGCCCCATGTTTTCACATGGGACCCCTTTCCCCGAATGCGGTTGACCGAAAGTGACCTCACCGCTGAGCAGAAAGTTCCCACCATTGGTTACAATGGAGCGCATAGGCGCTACATTGTAACACTGCCGTGTGCCGCCTGTCAGTCAGTACAGGAGCACACAGCCGATCAGGAGGGTGCTACAACATGCGCTCCCTGATTGGCTGAAGAAACCCACTTAGACAGAAGTCAGAGTGGGTTTCTGGCATTCGGGGAAAGGGGTCTCCAAGACACCATGAAAGACAGCAGAGAAGATAGGTCACAACATGTTAACTAATATTTTGCCTAGATGACTGATTAGACAAAGCACAACCCAATTTGGGGTTTAAAACTCATACCAGAATGCAAACCACAAAACTAGCTAGCAAATCAAAGCCCAAGCTGACCGAAATAGACAAACAAAAAGATCAGCTACAAATCAATAGATCCAATAAAACTTCACAGAGTGGATCATGGTGGTCATTCCGAGTGGTTCGCTCGTTATTTTTCTTTCGCAACGGAGCGATTAGTCGCTAATGCGCCTGCGCAATGTCCGCAGTGCGATTGCGCCAAGTAAATTTGCTATGCAGTTAGGTATTTTACTCACGGCATTACGTGTTTTTTTCTTCGTTCTGATGATCGTAATGTGATTGACAGGAAGTGGGTGTTTCTGGGCGGAAACTGGCCGTTTTATGGGTGTGTGCAAAAAAACGCTACCGTTTCTGGGTAAAACGCGGGAGTGGCTGGAGAAACGGAGGAGTGTCTGGGCGAACGCTGGGTGTGTTTGTGACGTCAAACCAGGAACGACAAGCACTGAACTGATCGCAGATGCCGAGTAAGTCTGGAGCTACTCAGAAACTGCTAAGAAGTGTCTATTCGCAATTCTGCTAATCTTTCGTTCGCAATTTTGATAAGCTAAAATTCACTCCCAGTATGCGGCGGCTTAGCGTGTGCACTGCTGCTAAAAGCAGCTTGCGAGCGAACAACTCGGAATGAGGGCCATTGTTCACTGAGAGGACATCACATCACAATCCGCTGTCTAGAATGGCCTGATGCTGGCCCTGTGCTCCTGGTCAGCCATTACAGAGGCTGTCATGGGGCAGCGACATCTGCAGCTGTCACAATCTATAGCTGCAGGTGTCAGAACGGTTAGTGCCACTGACCATTCTTATATCACCCTGCAATCTGGCGTGCTGTCTTAAAGATAATGACATTTGCCGATAATGACAGGGGCACATAGCACCCATAACCACGCATTGCACACACTGCCACATTAATACATGGGGCGGAAACAGTAACATACACTGATACCATTTGCCCCCATATTGCCGCTTCATACATCTACCCTATTGTGCACGATAGGCGCTAATATTTATTTAAGAGACAAATTGGAGCTGTTTTTCAACAGTATACCAGGGACGTGCAGTCAGGGGAGGCAGGGGAGGCAGTGCCTCTCCTGTCATTAATGAGTAAAATAATACAAAGAAGATACTTATGACACATGTTCTGTGTCATAAGTATCTGGTTTACTATTTATATTATTTTAATCATTGTTACCCTCCAAGAAAAAGTCTTAAATGTGCTTCGGAGGCACCGCTGTCGGTGCCTCCCGCAGTCCATGTGAAAGGGCTGGAAGAAAGGGAGGGTGGAGAGGCAGGGCCAAGCATTGGGCAGTGAAAACCCATTAAGAAAAGCAGCAGAAGCGGCACCTAATAGCAGTGCCGCTTTGACAGGGGCGTGCTTTCAGCTCATATGAATGCACACCCCTGTCAATGTGATTGGGCAGTGGGCAGGGCCTCGGAAATGTAGTTTCCTTCCCCACTTCCACTGTGTGTCTCCCGCTGTTTGTAGCACAGCCTCACACAGGAGCCGCAGCGCCAAGACAGATAGCGGGAGGAAGTGTGAATAGCGCTCCCACCGTGTCCCGCTCCTCAGTCCCATCAACACAGCAGCTGTCATCCTCATCCTGACCTGGGGGGGGGACACCACACGACAGTGACCGGCAGCAGCAGTCCACGGAGGGAGCCAAGATGGCTGGGCGCTGTGGGGAGCAGTCGGGGCTCTATTAGGGCATGTGGGGGCCCAGAGGTAACAAAGTTGTGGAGGCCCTCAGTAATCACACACAGCCCCCCCACCATACACACACATCCACACCCACAGCAGGGACACACAGCAACCCCCCCACACACACAGCAGGGACACACAGCAACCCCCCCACACACACAGCATGGACACACAGAAACCCCCCCCCACACAGACACACACACACACACACACACACACACAGCAGGGACACACAGCAACCCCCCCCACACACACAGCAGGGACACACAGCAACCCCCCCACACACACAGCAGGGACACACAGTAACCCCCCCGGCCCCCACACACACACAGCAGGGACACACAGCAACCCCCACACACAAAGCAGGGACACACAGCAACCCCCACACACACACAGCAGGGACACACAGCAACCCCCCCCACACACACAGCAGGGACACACAGCAACCCCCCCACACACACAGCATGGACACACAGCAACCCCCCCACACACACACACAGCAGGGACACACAGCAACCCCCCCACACACACAGCATGGACACACAGCAACCCCCCCACACACACAGCAGGAGCATCTGTGCACATACTGTACAACAGAGACACACAGCACTCCCCTCCCCCCCAAACACACCTGTGTACATACACACAGCAGGGGCACACAGCTCCAACACTGCGAGCATGGGGTCCGTCGCCTCACAGTGAGAAGGGAGACAGGGCGGCCATTGCGGATTGAGAGGAGGGGCAGTGACTCACTTACATCAACGGGCAGGAGAATAGAGGGTTGGGTAAGCCAGGTGCTTCCAGCATATGGACAGACAGTGATAATCCGCGAGCAGTGGGGCACATCCTCCTGAACGGCCAGGATATGTAGTTCTTCTAGTGACGGTCACTCCCCCATTGTGACTGTAAGGCTGTGTAACTGCGCTCAGCACCAGGAGCAGGAGTCCCGCCCTTCATTGTAGGGTAGCGCAGGGCACCACTCCCCTCTTTGCTATGCGGCTGTGCAGTACTCCAGTTTAAATAGCAGAGTGTGAGGGCCCTTAATGTGTGGGGACCCCTGTCACCCCTCCTATAATCCTGCCCTGGGAGCAGTGTCCATGGAGGGAACGACAGCAACTGGGACTCGAGAGCTACAGGGAGCAGGTGAGATTGTTGTTTAACTTAGCGAGCAAGTACCTTCACTACCAACCTGCCCCCCTGCTCCGCACGACTGCTCCCATCATGACCCCTGTGCTTCGCACCACAGCTCCCATCATGACCCCTGTGCTCCGCACCACAGCTCCCATCCTGACCCCTGTGCTTTGCACCACAGCTGTCATCCTGACCCTTGTTCTCAGCACCACAGCTCCCATCCTACCCTCCATGCTCCGCATCATCGGCAGGACTCAGAGAACATTATGGCTGCAGTGCCTCACCAGACACTGACCTCACTGCACGCCACTGCAGTATACACCCAATTACAAAGGGTTGGTAACGTGTGACCAGCGGTCGGGAGACCGCCAGTCACCATACCGATGCCGGGAACCCGGAATTGAGATGCCCAGCTGGGGGGCCAGCGCAACGAAGCCCATTGCGGGATCGGTGTATTCACCACGTTGCAGGCTCAGTTGCAAGCTGTGCCTGCCACATGTTCTATTCCCATCCTATGGGTGTCGTGTTTACCCACAAGTGGAAATAGTTGGCATGCCGACTGTAGGGATGTATGTACTAGTATTCTGATTGTCTCCTGACCGCCGGTCACATAACACCAGATGGAGGCATGCTAGTCGTGGCTCCATCTGTAACGAGGCGCACCCACCCGGGCACATCTGTCTTCGAGAGCGAGCAACCCCATCCAGCTGGGCGCGTGTGCCCGCAACAGAGACGTGCCTCATTCACTTGAATGGAGAGCATCTCCGTCCGCGTGCCCGGACACAGACGCTCTGAATGGGAGCATCTCTGTGCACTCCCGGAGTGACTAGGTGGACGGAATGCTTAGTCACGTCGGGAGTGCACGTTTGCGATGGAGTCGCCTCAGATGAATGCGGCTCCATCTGTACATCTCATTACAAATATCGTGCATGGGTGTTCCCTCACCAGTGTTCCTGTACCTGAGTAGCTACTGGCTGAATACGCATAAAATATTGGTATTCTCATACTCACATTCTTGCACATTCCAATATTAAAAAATATATAATAATAGTCTTCTGCGCTTATGGTGAGCTGCTCAGTTTATGGATCGAGAGATCAATATATGAAAAAAGTGTAACTGAGCGCTATGTTCATGTGTGCAATATGTTGGAATAAAGTGAGGAAATATAGTAGAAGTGAAGAGAGAAGCTGGAGAGTGCAGTGGGTGCAGTAAAGGAATGAGAGAAAGGGTTAAGAATGGAAACTAGAAATGGTTAATAAAAAAAAAAAACATGTGAAACACATGTATGGCATTAAAAGACAATGGTCTAGTGACCCAATGTTTACAAACCCCATCTGGGTGTTCGGTTTGGAGCTGGATGGAGAAAATAAATAGTCCAGCTTCAAGTGCTGTCCCTGGCTTACCCTAAGACAGGTCCCCCTCTGTGCGCTATGCGCTCTGGACGGAAGTTCGGTTCTTTGGCTTCCGGTGACGTCAGACGCTGGTGGCGGTGCTTTCTCCATCTCTTATGTCTGATCCCACACTGTATCCAACACGTTTCGAATCCTGTTGGATTCTTTCTCAGGGATGAAGTGTGATTGTCTGTTTAGCTTCTTTTATTGATAAAACTTTAATTTAAAAAAACGGGGGAAAAACGAAAGTAGCCGGAGCCGGAAGTGACGTTTTCCGGCAGTGGCCGAAACCGGAAGTGATGTTTCCGGCAGCAACCATATGGTAAAAAAAATACTCCTAAGTTGTCCAGTATTACATAACACTGAAATTCCTCCACTGTAGATTATTCAGAGCAGTACACTCTGGAGCAGTAGATACCTGATATCCAACCCAGTTCTCATATGTGTCAAAAAAAATAGTCATAATGCATAAATAACTCAACACATCTCAAAAGTGAGGGATCAATCTACAAGAGGGTAAACATGCAGGTGTATGCAGAGGTATTCTCTAGGTAGTGTAGTGCTCAAGAGACATGCCGGTGTACCAGGATCTCCCTACCTCTGTTGCCTCGCAACTCAGTACTGTGCATTTACTATGCAACTTAAAGTGTACAAATCAAAGTATACCTTAACCAGTATTGCCTAGGTGAAAAGTGTTTTATCAAATGCTCCGTAATATTCAGGAGCCATATACATGAAAATGAACCCCATATAGTGCAGTTCCAGGGGCATAACTAGAACTATGTGGGCCACATAGCAAAATCTTAAAAGTTTCCCACTACAATGGGGAGCAGGAGAGAGAGGGGAGTGAGAGACAGAGAGGGTGTCAAGAGGAGAAAGAGAGAGAGGAGCAAGAAAGAAGGTTTCATGAAAAAAAGAGGAATGGGAGAGGGGAGATAAAGATGGTGTCAGGGAGAAAGAGGAAAAAGGGACGGGAGGGGAGAGAAAGGTGTCAGAGAGAGAAAGGGAGGAGAAGCAAGAGAGAGTGAGGGGTGCGAGCAGGAGTGAGAGAAAGAGTGCCAGGGAGGGAGGGAGGGAAGGAGAAAGAGGGAAAGAGAGAGAGAGGAAGAGACAGTGTCAGGGAGAGAGAGAGTGTCAGGAAGAGAGTGAGTGAGAGAGAGAGAGAGAGAGAGAGACAGTATTAGTGAGCGAAAGAGAAAAAGAGAGAAGAGGAAGAGATAGATTGTTAGAGTGAGGAGAGATATGGAGACGGAATGAGTGAGACAGACACTACTTAACTACAGCACAGGACGGGGGCCACAGATGGACAGATTGACAGGGGGCATAGATGTACAGAGCACTATACGGGGGCATAGATGACTAGATGGACAGGCGGATGGGGGCATAGATGGGCAAAGCATCATATGGGGGCATAAATGGTTAGATGGACAGATGGATGAGGGGGGGGGGGATATTCAGACAGATGGACAGAGCATCATATGTGGCATAGATGGACGTGGGGTGCATATACAGATGGACAAAGGTACCTGGGGGACATAGATGAATAGAAGGACAGACGGATGGGGGTCGGGCATAGACCGACAGATGGGCAATCATAGTCAGACAGAGCACTATATGGGGGCAATATTGACATACGGACGTGGGGGGCATAGACAAACAAATAGATAGATGGTAGGGAAGAGGGGGCTCACCATCAACAGGAGGGTGCAGCACGGATTGTACTGCAGCTATGCTTCGTGGTTCCCTCCAACAAGCCACGGCTCCGGTCACACATTGAGGGTGGCTTTGCACTCTGCACCCCGGCTCCCACCAGCCTCCCTCCCAGGAAGTAAACTACCAGGCCCTGAACCTGGTGTGCGGCAGTACTAAATAAAAAAAATATATATTTCACTTTTTTTTTCTCAAAAGGGTGCAGTGGGATTGCTTGCTGGGCCTTTAGGCCCCCAAATTGCATCCCCTGCACCGTCTATAGGCCCTCATTCCGAGTTGTTCGCTCGCAAGCTGCTTTTAGCAGCTTTGCACACGCTAAGCCGCCGTCTACTGGGAGTGAATCTTAGCTTATCTAAATTGCGAACGAAAGATTAGCAAAATTGCGAATAGACACTTCATAGCAGTTTCTGAGTAGCTCCACACTTACTCGGCATCTGCGATCAGTTCAGTGCTTGTCGTTCCTGGTTTGACGTCACAAACACACCCAGCGTTCGCCCAGACACTCCGTTTCTCCAGCCACTCCCGCGTTTTTCCCAGAAACGGTAGCGTTTTTTCGCACATACCCATAAAACAGCCAGTTTCGCCCAGAAACACCCACTTCCTGTCAATCACATTACGATCACCAGAACGAAGAAAAAACCTCGTAATGCCATGAGTAAAAGACCTAACTGCATAGCAAATTTACTTGGCGCAGTCGCACTGCGGGCATTGCGCATGCGCATTAGCGACTAATCGCTCCGTTGCGAGAAAAAAATAACGAGCGAACAACTCGGAATGACCCCCGTAGTTACCACTGTGCCTGTCCCTGCCACCACACACTTCAGAATGGCAAGTGTCAATTAGTGCATTGTCAGCAAGCAGCACTCACTGAGGAGGGATCTAGTGCGGAGCCCTTTTCCCATGTATTAATGCCTACCTGGCAGCCTGTTCATATTCTTCTTCAAAGGAGGAAGATGGGAGTAGAGAGACAGGCCAATCAGGGGGTGAGTGCCCATGCTTGTTTTCTCTGCTTGTCACCCCTGAAAGCCCTGGAGAATGCATCAGCTTGGCGGAGAGCCCGTGGGGGTCAAATACAGAATGCAATTGTGATAGCGGGGTGCGGGTCACAAGCGGGATGCATGCGCAGGAGCGGGAGGTAGTCACTTGCGGGATGCAATCGTGGGAGGGGGGGGGGGGGCGGGAGTCTGAATTAAGGAGGGTGCTGTATGGGGAGGAGGGAATATGCCGGGTTCTATCATGATTGCAAAAAGAGGAGCAGACAGTGCTAGAGAGTTTGGGTGACCATAGAATTCCTGCCCCAGGTCTCTTAACCACTTACCTGGCATGGTCGTATCAGATGCGACCATGCCTGCAGGTGCTTTATCTGACCTGGTCACACAGGATGCGACCAGTCAGATAAACTGTTTTAGCAGCGGCAGGAAAGAGAAACTAAAAACTAAAGATGCGATGGTCGCAATGTTACCGATGTTTCAATGGTCACGATGATCCCAATCAATGTTTGCATAAAAAATATTTAAAAAATAATAATATTTTTATATCTTTTTTTTTCACTAAAATCATTTTGGATAGGGTTAAATTCATGTTCTTCGCCTAATTCACTCATAAAAATAAAACTAGATAATTTCAGGGTGGTTTTTGGGGAAAAAAATAATCAGTTAAGTCGTTAAAGAAGAGGAGGAGCTCAGATGATATTTTATCAGCAGCATGCAGCACCACCCACCAGTGGCCGGGGTCCTTAGGCAGCTGCCTAAAGTTGCTTAAAGGTGGCACCGGCCCTGCGCAGTAGGCGTACCATTCTATTCCATTAAACCAGGATACAAATGAATTACACTGGTTCTGTGGCTGATTAAACCAGATGAAAATCAGACTTTAGGTCAGCCAGCCACAGAATCTGTGTTATGCAAGAGTGTCCTGGTTTAAAGGATAGTATGGTTAACCTACAGTATGTAACAGGTGAAGGGGACAGCTAATAGTAAAATATTGTTAAAACTAGTGATGTGCACTGAAAATTTTTCGGGTTTTGTGTTTTGGTTTTGAATTCGGTTCCGCGGCCGTGTTTTGGATTCGGACGCGTTTTGGCAAAACCTCCCTGAAATTTTTTTGTCGGATTCGGGTGTGTTTTGGATTCGGCAAAAACAGCTTCAATCATAGAATTTGGGGGTCATTTTGATCCCATAGTATTATTAACCTCAATAACCATAATTTCCACTCATTTCCAGTCTATTCTGAACACATCACACCTCACAATATTATTTTTAGTCCTAAAATTTGCACCAAGGTCGCTGGATGGCTAAGCTAAGTGACCCAAGTGGCCGACACAAACACCTGGCCCATCTAGGAGTGGCACTGCAGTGTCAGACAGGATGGCAGATTTAAAAAATAGTCCCCAAACAGCACATGATGCAAAGAAAAAAAGAGGTGCAATGAGGTAGCTGTGTGACTAAGCTAAGCGACCCAAGTGGCCAACACAAACACCTGGCCCATCTAGGAGTGGCACTGCAGTGTCAGACAGGATGGCAGATTTAAAAAATAGTCCCCAAACAGCACATGATGCAAAGAAAAAAAGAGGTGCAATAAGGTTGCTGGATGGCTAAGCTAAGCGACCCAAGTGGCCGACACAAACACCTGGCCCATCTAGGAGTGGCACTGCAGTGTCAGACAGGATGGCAGATTTAAAAAATAGTCCCCAAACAGCACATTATGCAAAGAAAAAAAGATGTGCACCAAGGACGCTGGATGGCTAAGCTAAGCGACCCAAGTGGCCGACACAAACACCTGGCCCATCTAGGAGTGGCACTGCAGTGTCAGATAGGATAGCACTTAAAAAAATAGTCCCCAAACAGCACATGATGCAAAGAAAAAAAGAGGTGCAATGAGGTAGCTGTGTGATTAAACTAAGCGACCCAAGTGGCCGACACAAACACCTGGCCCATCTAGGAGTGGCACTGCAGTGTCAGACAGGATGGCAGATTTAAAAAATAGTCCCCAAACAGCACATGATGCAAAGAAAAAAAGAGGTGCAATGAAGTAGCTGTGTGACTAAGCTAAGCGACCCAAGTGGCCGACACAAACACCTGGCCCATCTAGGAGTGGCACTGCAGTGTCAGACAGGATGGCAGATTTAAAAAATAGTCCCCAAACAGCACATTATGCAAAGAAAAAAAGATGTGCACCAAGGACGCTGGATGGCTAAGCTAAGCGACCCAAGTGGCCGACACAAACACCTGGCCCATCTAGGAGTGGCACTGCAGTGTCAGACAGGATGGCAGATTTAAAAAATAGTCCCCAAACAGCACATGATGCAAAGAAAAAAAGAGGTGCAATGAGGTAGCTGTGTGACTAAGCTAAGCGACCCAAGTGGCCGACACAAACACCTGGCCCATCTAGGAGTGGCACTGCAGTTTTCTAGCGAGAGGATGAGTGCTTCCATCCTCATGTGAATCTGAACCACTAGCCATGAACATAGGCTAGGGCCTCAGCCGTTCCTTGCCACTCTGTGTCATAAAAATGGCATATTGGCAAGTTTACGCTTCTCATCAGACGCTTTTAATTTAGATTTTTGGGTAATTTTACTGAACTTTTGTAGTATACTTGACGACACAGAGGTAGAGCAGTGAACTACTGTACCGTACTGCTATATATATACTGGTGGTCACAGCAAAATTCTGCACTGTCCTCCTACTATATACTGCGCACAATTAAAATGCAGCACAGGTATGGATGCATAGTATACTTGATGACACAGAGGTAGAGCAATGGACTACTGTACCGTACTGCTATATATATATACTGGTGGTCAAAGCAAAATTCAGCACTGTCCTCCTACTATATACTGCGCACAACTAAAATGCAGCACAGGTATGGATGCATAGCATACTTGACGACACAGAGGTAGAGCAAAGGACTACTGTACCGTACTGCTATATATATACTGGTGGTCACAGCAAAACTCTGCACTGTCCTCCTACTATATACTACGCACAACTAAAATGCAGCACAGGTATGGATGCATAATATACTTGACGACACAGAGGTAGAGCAATGGACTACTGTACCGTACTGCTATATATATATACTGGGGGTCACAGCAAAATTCTGCACTGTCCTCCAATTATATACTGCGCACAACTAAAATGCAGCACAGGTATGGATGCATAGTATACTTGACGACACAGAGGCAGAACAATGGACTGCTGTACCGTACTGCTATATATATACTGGTGGTCACAGCAAAATTCTGCACTGTCCTCCTACTATATACTACAATGCAGCACAGAATATGGAGCGTTTTTCAGGCAGAGAAAGTAGATATTTTCAGCACACTGAGCACAGATATTTGCAGCACACTGAGCACAGATATTTGCAGCACACTGAACACAGAAACTGAGAGTACGCAGCCACGTCCTCTCGCTATCATCTCCAAAGCACGAGTGAAAATGGAGGTGACGCGCGGCTCCTTATATAGAATACGAATCTCGCGAGAATCCGACAGCGGGATGATGACGTTCAGGCGCGCTCGGGTTAACCGTGCAAGGCGGGAAGATTCGAGTCTGCCTCGGAACCGTGTAAAATGGGTGAAGTTCGGGGGGGTTTGGATCCTGAGGAACCGAACCCGCTCATCACTAGTTAAAACTAGGCTTGCCATATCATCTCTTTAATCTGAGATGCCTATAAATTACACAGGTTCTGTGGCTGTCTGACTTCAAGCCTTCATTTCACCTGTTTTTAACCCATTAAATCAGTAGTATGTCTTTATTATCTGCTAAATGACAATACCCTGCACAGATTAATAACATTTAAAGAAGCCCATGTGCATGTGAGAGACAATGATCATCTGCTGCATTTCATACAATGTGACAAAGTTACATAGTCAGATATTTTGTGGGGCAATGCACAAAATACACGGTGGAGTCACATTATAATGATCACCAGCTAATAGCCAGAGTAACCGCTGTATGCAGCACGGACAGCAGCTAGACGGGCTGAACTGTCATTTTAGACACACGTCTTGTAGACCCCAGGTTTATTTTGACGGTGATCTGCTCCACTATGGTTTGTTGGTCAGCCCTCACGCACCTTCATAGCCGACGTTCACCTCCCACATCAATGGTGCTCTGCAGTTTCCACGTTGGTTATTGTCAGTGGTGTCATTTGTCCAGTCATGATACACCTTCACCACAGCAGCACGCGAACCGTTCACAAACTGCGCTGTGTCAGAAATACTGTCACCCTTGGGCCAAAAGCCGATAATCATCCCTTTTATGCAACTCAGATAAATCGCCCCTTTTACCCATGACAGCAATGAGTGACATGTAAGGGCGGCCTATCACACACCTTATATACCCACCATGTCAGCGCACGACACGTGACGTACTTCATGGGCTACACACTGCCGACCATGTATATGATGGATCATTTGTTTCCCTATAAAGTGATGACATTATGCTGTACTTACAGTATGCAGATGATATGTTCCCTCTAACTGTGAAAATATCCTTAAATTCCAGTTGAATGTTCAATAATTATATCTTTTTACTGAGAATATTTCTGTCTACAAGTGTATTCCTTGGTCAAAAGATGACAGCCAGATCTGCAGACTGTCACACAAAGGACAAACAACCAAAAGAAAAAAAAGAAAAGATCATCAGACCCATTGTTACAGAAAATCAGGTGCATTTGAGATGTTTTCTCCTCTCTCTACAGCCCCAGCACTGACAGCCGCACAGGCATATTATGGAATATGCAGGTGAATCATGAGATACTGAGAGCTTTATAGTCCTCGTACATTACTCTTTATCCTAGATCTAATAAAAATAGGAGAGTGTAAATAGAATTGTAAAAGAAAGAAAAAGAAAAAAAAAATAGATGCAACTCAAGGGGTCACTATACATAGAAGTTATAATACAAATCAGTATCATAAACACCTGTTCCCATATAAAATTAATAATGTTGAAATAGAACTAAAGTAATAAAAACAAATCAAAACTAAATAGATTATGCTGCTACAGTACCAATGGTATACAGCAGTGGCAGTTTTTACCTATGGGCTGCATTGACTGCAGGGATACTGTCACAAGCCGCTGCGGCCGCTGTATTTAATCCTCAACCTACGTACTGTTTACTTAATTAGCTTACAAGCCCCGTACCGTGTACGCACTTTGCATACACACACCTCAACGGACGTACAAAGTACACGCTATGCATACACACACACCGACACGCTGTGAGCACAATGCAGCTACACGTGTGGCTGAAATACACTTTAACCTTAGCAGGAAGGAGACATGACACCAATTGTATTTAAAACCCTGGGATCCGACCCACCAACATATATTTGCTAAAAGGGGGTTATAATAACAATACAATCACAATAAGAGAAAAGAGGCTACAATCAATGGTACATACGTTTGTTTCACCAGCACCACACAATCCCGGTGCTCAGTCAAGCAAGCAAGATGACCTTCAGAGAGAGATGAATGACCAGCTAGGCAGCTTGGCTTTTATACATTTAATCAAAACATAATACAATAGAAACTGTAATCGCTTAACCCATAGGTCAAAGGGCTGGTCATTTACAGTACAGGAGGGTTCATAGGTTGGTTTGAATAGGTGGGCGATGCCTGGTCCAGGTGCACTTGCAGTTGATCTCCACTGGGTTCCTGACGAATATCAGAGTACAGTAAATGCAGTATAATATTAATATCCTGTTCCTGCGCATAATTAAGTGCAGGAGCGTACTAGTGCAGGAGCGTACTATCTTCTGCAAACTGCTCCCGGAATGTTGCCCTTAAAATAACCTACAGTTGGATACCAAACATCACCTCTTAACCTACTGCTGTCCCCTCATATCCTATAAAGGTGAATCCCTTTTTTATTGTACCTTTTAATCAAGTATAACTTGCTGGTGTGGTGCATGTGGGCTATGTGTACATTTTGCACTATGTGGATTAAATATGAGATATGTCTTTGTTGCCTTTTCCATGTGAATACAAATGCTACCGTAATTACTCATACCACGCGCTAATATGCACTACCGCGTGAGCGGTCATATGCAACTTGCAAATATGCGCACTCACAGCAGAACAAGTACACACATGGAGACCATCTGTGTGGTGTTTGCACGTGATGTGTGTACCATAATATTTTCTGACTTCGACAGTCCACCCTTTGGCAGTCATCAATAACTGCCACTCTTAACTAATAAACTGAAAATATTATTTATACAATATATACAAAGTTTGGATGATCAGCGGGGAGTTATAGGTGGGAAATCTATAGCCTAGTGGGGTAGTAAAAAGCTTGTATGTATGAATCAATGTCTGAGGGGCATGTATCATTGTGCCGTGTATGTTCTAAGTAGGCTTCGAGGTATTGCGAAGTATACATGAAATCCTTCTCATCCCATATTAAGGGTCTGTAAATGGGCAAACAAACACTACTGAGCTCCTTTCAGGTAAGGGCTTTTGACCCTCACCTTTTCGGCTTCTAGTACCAACAAATGGGGAGCACATTTAGTTGACGATACAAGGAGGGGGAATATATGTGAATGCTACTATATGTGTCACAACTGAGGGCCTGAGCTGACGGAAGGCAGCCTCAGTTGTAGGGGCTGAGATGTACCGGAACCTGGGAGGTTGTATCAGACCCCTGGACATGTAAGTAACATGAAGAGAAACCGCCCGAAGGCGTGACCACGACAACTTGAGTAAAAGTCAATGATATTTATTTATGACAAACTCCATGCATCACAGTAGCAGTAAAAAGTAACATAAAAATCAGCAGAGAAATAATAATACAGTTCCTGGGTACTACAGGGTGGCAGGGGCCACAGAGCTCTGGTGGTATGAGACAGTTCTTATTATCTGCAAGTTGGAAAGTCCTTACCAGGCTCAACTGTAGCAATGAGGGAAGCCCAGGGTCGTACCAGCTGGTGTTCCAGGGAAAGCTGGACTGCTGTAGATAAAATGCTGCTGTGGGTACTGGTTAGAACCAGACAGGTGTTGGCACGGAGTGGATACTGGCTGGAACCAGTTAAATAATAAATAAAGCTTGAGAGCGATGCAATGTAGATGAAATGTAGAATTTGAGAGCGGAGAAATAATAATACCGGTGGAGAGTGGTAAACTGCAGAAAGGACACCGGCCCTTTAAGAGAAGCTGTACACTGCTGGAAGCTAAGCTGGAAGCAGGTGATGTTGTAGCTGGAAACAGGTGAGTCCAGAATGGATCGGAGAGTCAGGCTACACCGCAGATGGAATGCTGGTGCGGGTCTCTATAGCAGAAGTCTGGAGACAGGAGCTGGAACCTGGAAGACATTCACAGAAGAGAGACAAACTGGAACTAGGTTTGACAACCAAAGCACTGACGCCTTCCCTGCTCAGGCACAACCTATTTATACCTGCAGCAAGGAAGGCATTGGCTAGGCAATTATGCAAATTAATAATACTGACAACGGATTGGTAGGAATGATCAGCTGACAGAATCACATCCGACCACGCGGACACAGCGGAGGCCGCGGCCGACGCAATCGCCACTCCGAATGCAGAAGCCCAGGGATGGCGGGGGAGGCCGCGGGAGACGCCACGCCAGACGCACAAGGCGCCACCGTGACCGCGTCCAGAGAGACAGGAGAGGACGCGGGAATGCGCACACCAGGATACCAGACGGGATCCGGTCCCGGAGCGCCGAGCCAGCCCCAGGAGGCACCCGATAGGTAAGAAATGGCGTCCAGATACCCGGATCGTGACAGCACCCCCCCCTTTAGGAGTGGCCCCAGGACACTTCTTTGGCTTTTGAGGAAACTTGGAATGGAATCTCCGGACCAAGGCAGGAGCATGGACATCAGAAGCATTGGTCCATGAAAGTTCCTCAGGGCCATAACCCTTCCAGTCAATAAGATACTGAAGTTGACCGTAACGGTGACGTGAGTCCAGGATCTTGGCTACTTCATACTCAACGCCTCGTTGAGTTTGGACTTTCGGAGTTGGAGGAAGTGAGGAATGAAACCGATTCAAGATTAGCGGTTTCAACAGGGAAACATGGAATGTCCTGGGTATCTTTAAGAAGGGAGGCAACTGGAGTCTGTAAGCAACAGGATTGATGACTTGATCAATTTTAAAAGGACCGATGTAGCGAGGTGCAAACTTCATACTGGGAACTCTTAACCTCAAATTCTTCGTGGATAACCATACCCGATCACCCACCTTGAGAGCAGGAACTGCTCGACGCTTCTTATCCGCAAACTTCTTGTACCTGAACGATGCCTTGAGCAGAGCTGATCGTACGCTCTTCCAGATATTGGCAAACTGATGCAAGGTGATATCCACTGCGGGAACAGAAGTTGCTGGAAGCGGTTGGAACTCAGGGACTTTAGGGTGGAATCCAAAGTTGGTGAAGAATGGTGTTGAAGAAGATGAAGAATGATACTGGTTGTTATGACAGAACTCGGCCCAGGGAAGTAATTGAACCCAGTCATCTTGAGAGGAGGACACATAGATGCGGAGGAAGGACTCCAAGTCCTGATTCACCCTCTCAGTTTGACCATTGGTCTGAGGATGGTAAGCCGTGGAAAACTTTAGCTTGACTTGGAGGGCTTGACATAAACTTCGCCAGAATTTGGCTGTGAATTGAACTCCTCGATCTGAGATAATTTCTTCTGGAAGACCGTGGAGTCGAAAGATCTCTTGTATGAATACTTGAGCCAACTTGGAAGCTGACGGAAGACCGGTGAGAGGAATGAAGTGTGCCATCTTGGTGAACCGGTCAACTACCACCCAGATGGTATTAAACTTGTTGCACATGGGCAAATCTGTAATAAAATCCATCAACAAATGGGTCCATGGTCGACGGGGAACAGATAGTGGAACCAGTTGCCCCGCAGGCGACTGGCGGGATACTTTATGATGAGCACACTTTGGGCAAGATGCAATAAACTCCAAAACGTCCTTTTTCAGAGTTGGCCACCAATAAGACCTAGAGATAAACTCCAGGTTTTTTTGGATACCTGTATGTCCGGCAAAGCGGGAAGCATGGGCCCAATGCATGAGCTTCTTCCTTAGTGTCGGCTTCACAAAACTTTTCCCTGATGGGGGCGTAGAGTCCATCCCTACCGTGGAGAATGCCAACGGATTTATAATAGGATGCTTGTCTGAAGACTCTGACTCATTTTCTTGCTCCCATGAGCGGGAAAGGGCATCGGCCTTGCGATTCTGAGAGCCCGGACAGAACTGGAGTTTAAAGTCGAACCTGGAAAAGAAAAGTGCCCATCTGGCCTGACGAGGGTTGAGACATTGTGCGCCTTTCAGATATAGAAGGTTCTTGTGGTCTGTAAGGATGGTGATTGAATGAGAAGCTCCCTCCAACAGATATCTCCACTCCTCTAGAGCGAGCTTGATGGCTAGCAACTCCTGGTCGCCAATGGCATAGTTGCGCTCCGCTGGGGAGAACTTCCGTGAGAAGAAACTGCAAGGATGTAAATGGCCATCTTTAGCCCTCTGAGATAACACCGCTCCTACTCCAACGGAGGAGGCATCCACCCCTAGGATGAAAGGAGAGTCGATGTCAGGCTGTTTCAGGACAGGCGCAGAGATGAACCTCTGTTTTAAAAGATGAAAAGCTTGCATGGCTTCTTCAGACCACTTGGACGGGTTAGCACCCTTCTTGGTGAAAGCAGTAATAGGCGCCACAATGGTGGAAAAGTCTTGTATAAACTTTCGGTAATAATTGGCGAACCCTAAGAACCTCTGGACCCCTTTGAGGGTTAAGGGTACCGGCCAATTCTGGATTGCTTGTAGTTTCTCAGGATCCATCTCTAGTCCGGAACCGGACACAATGTACCCTAGAAACGGAATGGACTTGACTTCAAAGACGCATTTCTCTAATTTGCAATAGAGATGATTGACACGGAGACGGGACAGAACCTCCTTTACCCAAAAACGATGTTCCTCTAAATTGTTGGCAAAAATGAGGATATCGTCTAGATAGACCACGACATGACGGTATAGAATGTCTCTGAAGATCTCATTGACGAAATGTTGGAAGACAGCTGGAGCATTGCTCAATCCGAAGGGCATGACGAGGTACTCATAATGACCGTCACGGGTGTTAAATGCGGTCTTCCACTCGTCACCCTCACGGATCCGGATGAGATTGTATGCACCTCTCAAGTCCAGCTTTGTAAAGATGGTAGCTCCGCTAACTCTGTCAAAGAGCTCAGTAATCAGGGGTAAAGGATAGCGGTTCTTAATGGTAATGTCGTTCAAACCTCTGTAGTCGATGCACGGCCGCAGACCACCATCTTTCTTTTTTACAAAAAAGAAGCCTGCGCCGGCTGGAGAAGAAGAAGGTCGAATGAACCCCTTTGCTAGGTTCTCTTTAATGTATTCCTCCATAGAATGCATCTCGGGCAGAGACAACGGATAATTTCGGCCTCGAGGTGGAACCTTCCCTGGAACGAGATCAATCGGGCAGTCCCATTCTCTATGAGGAGGAAGGATATCAGCAGAAGCTTTACTGAACACATCCGTGAAATCTTGATATGGAGGAGGTGGAACATCAGACGACCTGGGGAAGGAAGAACAGACAGGCAACACTTTAAACAAACATGTCTCAGCACAGGAGGGCCCCCATGCCAGGATTTGCGTAGTCGTCCAATCAATTGTAGGATTGTGAAGACGGAGCCATGGAAGGCCCAGGACCACAGGATGTGTGGCTCTTGGAATCACTAAAAGTGAAATAAGTTCGGAATGAAGAACTCCCACTCTCAGACGAACTGGTAGAGTCCTTAGAGCAATAACTGTATCAAAAATTTTACTGCCATCCACGGCAGTTAAGGAAAAGGAGGAAGGAAGTCTCTCGGTGGGTAGGGACCACCGTTTAACATAGGCTTCGGTAATAAAGTTCCCAGCTGCTCCGGAATCCAGGAGGGCAATGATGTTCTGATAACGTTGAGCAACTTGAAGCGAGACTTGGAGATTACAATCTTGAGGAGATGGAGAGGAGATCATTACTCCTAGCCGGCCCTCTCCTTGACGAGCTAGGACTTGGAGTCCCGGACGTTTGGGACAGGCATTAATGGTGTGAGACGGAGCTGCACAATAAAGACAGAGAGACTCGGAGAGACGTCTTCGGCACTCAGCAGGAGTTAAACGGGAACGGCCAATTTGCATGGGTTCATCTTTAGTTGGTGACAGTTGGCGAGGAGGAGGAGCAGAAGATTTTGGAGCAGATGATCTTCCACGCTCAGTTGCTCTCTCTCTGAAACGTAAGTCAACTTTTGTACAAAGTGAGATTAGCTCATCTAACTTGGAGGGTAAGTCTCTGGTAGCTAACTCATCTTTAATACGCTCGGATAAACCATGCCAGAATGCAGCATACAGGGCCTCGTCGTTCCATGCCAGTTCAGATGCCAGGATCTGGAACTGTATAAGATATTGTCCTACAGTATGTGATCCCTGGCGTAAACGGAGAATCTCAGACGAAGCTGAAGTTACCCGGCCTGGCTCGTCGAAGATGCGCCTGAATGTTGACACGAATGCAGTGTAAGAAGATAGCAGGGTGTCGGACCTCTCCCATAACGGTGATGCCCAGTCAAGGGCTGAGCCACTGAGAAGTGAGATGATGTAGGCAATTTTTGTACGGTCACTGGGAAAATTGCCAGGTTGTAGCTCAAACTGAATCTCACACTGGTTGAGAAATCCCCTGCAGAATCTTGGAGATCCGTCAAATTTTGCTGGCGTTGGAAGATGAAGACGTGGAGCAGAAATGGGTAAGGTGGGTGGGGTTATTACTGGAGTCACTGTGGTTGACGCACCAGAAGCGCCTGATCCACGGAGAGTTGTCTGAATCCCATCCAGCCGAGTAGAGAGATCCTGGAGACAGCGGATGATGTGGCCCTGTGCAGCCTCCTGATGTTCTAGTCGGGCTGCCAGTTCTTGCATCGGCCTGGCCGCTTGATCCTGGTCTCCGGCTGGATTCATTAGGTCAGTGCTTACTGTCACAACTGAGGGCCTGAGCTGACGGAAGGCAGCCTCAGTTGTAGGGGCTGAGATGTACCGGAACCTGGGAGGTTGTATCAGACCCCTGGACATGTAAGTAACATGAAGAGAAACCGCCCGAAGGCGTGACCACGACAACTTGAGTAAAAGTCAATGATATTTATTTATGACAAACTCCATGCATCACAGTAGCAGTAAAAAGTAACATAAAAATCAGCAGAGAAATAATAATACAGTTCCTGGGTACTACAGGGTGGCAGGGGCCACAGAGCTCTGGTGGTATGAGACAGTTCTTATTATCTGCAAGTTGGAAAGTCCTTACCAAGCTCAACTGTAGCAATGAGGGAAGCCCAGGGTCGTACCAGCTGGTGTTCCAGGGAAAGCTGGACTGCTGTAGATAAAATGCTGCTGTGGGTACTGGTTAGAACCAGACAGGTGTTGGCACGGAGTGGATACTGGCTGGAACCAGTTAAATAATAAATAAAGCTTGAGAGCGATGCAATGTAGATGAAATGTAGAATTTGAGAGCGGAGAAATAATAATACCGGTGGAGAGTGGTAAACTGCAGAAAGGACACCGGCCCTTTAAGAGAAGCTGTACACTGCTGGAAGCTAAGCTGGAAGCAGGTGATGTTGTAGCTGGAAACAGGTGAATCCAGAATGGATCGGAGAGTCAGGCTACACCGCAGATGGAATGCTGGTGCGGGTCTCTATCGCAGAAGTCTGGAGACAGGAGCTGGAACCTGGAAGACATTCACAGAAGAGAGACAAACTGGAACTAGGTTTGACAACCAAAGCACTGACGCCTTCCCTGCTCAGGCACAACCTATTTATACCTGCAGCAAGGAAGGCATTGGCTAGGCAATTATGCAAATTAATAATACTGACAACGGATTGGTAGGAATGATCAGCTGACAGAATCACATCCGACCACGCGGACACAGCGGAGGCCGCGGCCGACGCAATCGCCACTCCGAATGCAGAAGCCCAGGGACGGCGGCGGAGGCCGCGGGAGACGCCACGCCAGACGCACAAGGCGCCACCGTGACCGCGTCCAGAGAGACAGGAGAGGACGCGGGAATGCGCACACCAGGATACCAGACGGGATCCGGTCCCGGAGCGCCGAGCCAGCCCCAGGAGGCACCCGATAGGTAAGAAATGGCGTCCAGATACCCGGATCGTGACAATATGTGGATACCACCTGTTGATTATGTGTGCCATTAACTGGAGGTTGTAGTGATGGAGATAAGACACATATATAAAAATACATTCACATAAACATTTGGGTAGGGTTGACGTCTTTTCCGGTTGGATGTTTCTGGGTAAAAAGGGGAGACAGAGAAAAATGGTGAAAGAAACAGGTTATGAAATTAATTTGCAATCCTTATCATATCACTGTTTCTATAGATGGGTCATAAACCAAATCTGCTGCTGTGACAACGCCCTAGCTCCTTAGACTCATCAAATTTGTGCCATGCTTGCGCCGTGTTAAGATTCAAACACACCTAAATATCAAGCCAATAGTTATGATGACACCCAGGATACAAAGGAGAAACTTTCCCACACTCATAATAACATTCTGTGCCCACTCTCCTAACCCTGAGAACCATTAGAGTGGGTTCAACCATGAGACCCAGTCGGTCAGTTCATTACCCACAGCCGTCAAGGTAAGGTTGTGCTTCCTACTGAACTCCCATTTCAACTGTAAGATCTCGTCCATCTTTTGATCGATGATCTCCGTGGGGTCATCAGTGCTATTTGTAAGATACGTACAGCACTTCACACCATATTGAGTTGCCAGGGTAACACAGTACCCACCTGTCACAGCTGTAACAAAATTAAAGACCATCCTGTGCTGGATCAATTCCTTTTTGTAGGCTTGAAACTCCCTTCCTGTATACCTGAAGGTGTCATCATACATCTTAGTGATATTATCTATCAAGTTCACCAGCGCATGGATGTACCTATAATTTATAGTTCCTCTGGCAGTACGAGTGATATCTAATGTGAGTAGGAACTGAATCCTGGTGGATTTGTGGATCAAATCAGAGGCTGCGTGCTCTGTCCTATCTATGAGGTATCTCTTGATGATGTGTTCATAATGGGTATGAGTATAAGGAGTCTGAGCATTGCGGTGAACGTCTTCATTTTGTCGTGGGTTATGGTCATGACCTCTGCTAGTACTCTCCCAATATAAAACAAACCCCTCAGAGCTCGGAGTAAGCCACTTGTATGCTTTCCTCCCACATATGAAATAGGCATCATCTGGGAGAAGATAAGGGACAAAATGTAACAACACCATATTGCAAATTTTCCATGTAAAGAAACCAATCCCTAGCTCTCTCATTTGTTCAGTACAAGTATCAGGCTGGATGACATGGGCACAATACCCCTGTGATACCTTTCCAACCCACATGGTCTTGTCCCACGTGTATACCTGTACCGAAAATACTTTCCACTGTTGGCTATCTTGCGTACAAGTTCAGAGTCGATAGGAATCCTATCAGCTCTGTGTGAAAAGGTCATTGTCTGGTTATTCCAAGTCACTTCCCAATTTCCTGGTTTTCAGAAATTGAAAACATTAAAACACAATAGTGACCTATCTACATGATACTGGTGGAGCTTCAAGCTAGGGGTCCTAGATATATTGAATTTCTTGTCCACCGGTCTCCCACCCCGTAATTTGAGTACCTCATCTATTGCTAAAGGTTATGGCACTAATCCTGGCTTACTCTGTCCTTGAGGTACCTGTGAGCACACCCAACATACTGTCTGGTTTAAGACCTTACCCACTAATGAGTGGTAATCACTCAACGGACGTCGGTCCATGTCGATATTAATATTGGACTGACATCTTTGGATGCACCCATCTTCGACTATGTTCTCGCAATTTCTACAAATACAATATTCATCAGACAATAACCCCTCACATTGCCTCCGAGCTCCATGACTACCAGAGCGCTTACTGATACCAGCCTTTACTAGAGTGATTGGAAAACAATAAGCACTTCCCTGCGCTGGACATATTACAGCTGCAGATATAGATATATTCCGGAGTTATCTACTGGAAAAACAACAATGTCACAATGTAAAGGGTTATATCATATGCGCTACAATACTTGATGGGTATATACACACACAAAATGTCAGACCGGTTTATTTTCGAGTGTCCCAAAGATCGCAATTGCAGTCTCAATACGATTTTTTCTTGCTTACTTTATAATACATGAACGAACTCCTATAAAGGTTTCTTTCAATTTTTCCAAAGAGCACCCTCTTCACTTGCTATTATAGATGTATCTCTCGACAATGGTATATAAAGGAAAAGAGAAAAATTCCAATGTGTAATGGTTCTCATGAACCTTGTATTATAGGTGAATGGGATATATGGGTGATATTCTGACCCTTTCCCCTTTGTGTCTTATGAGTTTTTTAAAGGACCACCCGAATTGTGTGATGGATCACAAATACAGAAAAAGCTTACTTTTGCTTACATAAACACATGCAGGTATACACATATAAAGGTATCTTTCAGACTTGTGTGAAATCCACAAGAAACAGCTATCTTCTAACATGACATGCTTACACGTATGCTTACTTGAAGTGTGCAGGGTATGTTCCTATAGCGGTTTCTTTCAATCACCTCCGTCTGTTATCTCCACCAAAAAACAGCCGTTTTGTGGTAAAAAATGGATTTATTGTATACAAAATACAAATTAAAACAAAAACACAAAAAAATAAAAATGAAACACAAAAAACTAAAAATGAGAGCGAGGGTCACCCAATTTAGGCAGATGTAATAATCCCAGCAGAAGGTGGGAAACACAAAGGGGCCCAAATGTTCTCACCAAATCTGCTGGGTGCCAAAAAATGAAGGTTACCAGGTTCTCACTGAAAGCATGCCACCAACGCGTTTCGACTACTCTAGTCTTCCTCAGGGTGATGATGGTGGTGGGATCCCAGAGCAATCTATTTAAGCTCTGGCCGGTCCCACCCCTTTTCAAATGATTGGTGGAGAGATGGGCTAAAATTTATATATATAAAACACATAAAATACAAATGGTGATATTCCTGATACAGAGGAGGTAAAATACTAAGGATAATTTGGATAGAGATTAAAAACAGCCTAGATTGATTGTTTCGCCGTTAAAAGTGGTTGCCATGGGGACCCGGACTTGAACCAATAAAATGCTCTTATTTCATTGAAAACTAGAGGTAACAATAGAGTCCTCTAGTGACGGGGGGTTCGTGGAACGCATTCTTCCAGTTTGCGCCTCAAGCACCGGAAGCGCAAGTGACGTGTTTCCTCTACACATCCGCAAAAATACCGGGAGCGTAGTGGGACTTACAATTACATCCGGAAACGCGGGTGACGTATTTCCTATACACATCCGCAATTTTAGGGAGCGTGGTGGAGCTTCGAATTACATCTGGAACGCACGCCAAAGGCCTGTGTTCCAGTTACCGGAAATGAGAATAACATGCTTCCTTTCTAATGCGTTCCACGGGTACCACCATACAGGAAGTGTGCATTCCACTCTGCAAACAATTTACAATATGGGAACATAAATAAATATTGGATCCTAAAATATAAATGAGAAGTCCTAAATATTTAAGACTTTATGACAGATGAAAATAGTGGTGATCTGAACATATTAGATCCATATAAATATATACCTGTAACATATATGCATCATATCTATACTTTTATTAATAAATGAGTATATGACTATCTTTAACGAGGGTTATGGAAGTACAAATATGGATCTAAAGGACTTAAAGAAACCATTTTAATTCGAACTCTGCATTGAGGCCTGATGGAATCAGAGTTTTCATATCGCATATGTACTTCATTTCTGTTTTTGCTAATAAAGTATTAGTGTCCTTTTTTCTCCAATTCCTTTCTATTTTTTTAATTCCAATAGCTAAAGTGATGGAATCCAAAGAGCATAGATGTTTTTCTTTAAAGTGATTGGATAGATTATGTTTATCAAATCCTTTCTTTATATTCCGTGTATGCTCTCCCCATCTTTCACGAGGCTTTCTTGAAGTGCGCCCGATATATTGTAGATTGCAGCTACATTGAATTAAGTATATACAATTATTGCTGTTACAGGTAATAAATTCCTTAATCTGATATTTATTGCCATTTACTGTGGATATAAATTCATTTACTCTTCTGAGCGTGATCGTATGAGATTTGCACATAATGCAATCACCGCACCTATGGAAACCAGTAGTCTTGATTCTCCCTGTTTTCTTCTCTGGTATAGCACTCTTAACTAAGAGTGATCTCAGATTGTTCGCCTTCTTATAGACGAACTGCGGTCTATCCGGAACGATTTCTTTAAGAAGTGGGTCGCCTTTCAAAATGTGCCAATGTTTTTTGGTCACCTTCTCTATGTCACGATCCTGTGTGTTAAATTGTGTGATAAAACGAATTATTTTGGTCTGAATACGAGATTTGTCCTTATATTCGAGTAGTGTAGTTCTTTCTGTATTTCTTATCTTTGTTATAGTTCCTTCTATCTCTTCTTTATTATACCCCTTTTCCACGAATCTGGCAGACATTGCGGTAGCTTGTTCATCAAAAACTTTTATATCTGAACAGTTTCTCCTTATTCTTTGTATCTGACTTCCTGGAATGCCTTTTAGCCATGTGGAAAGATGGTTGCTTGTTCTTAGGATATAGGAGTTGTTATCCGAAGGTTTTATATAATTTTTTGTTTTAAGGGTGTTATTTTCAACATATATACATAGATCTAAGAAGTGTACTTCTTTGTTGCTGATCTCGAAAGTGAGATTTATATTAAATAAGTTGGTATTTAATATATTGCAGAATTTTTTCAGGTCATCTTCTTCCCCTCGCCACACAAAAAAAATATCATCTATATATCGTTTCCACAATATTACATTTTCTGAATACTGATTATTCTCCCAAATACAGATATCCTCCCAGAACCCCATGAACATATTTGCGTACGCTGGAGCAAATTTTGTTCCCATGGCGGTCCCCTGCATTTGTTGGTAATGATGGTTTTTGAACCAAAAGAAATTGTTTTTGAGAATGAAACTAATAGTATCCTTTAAAAATTCCATCTTTATGTGGTCCATGTCGCTGTTTTTAAAAAAATAGTCCACCGCATCGATTCCTTTGGTGTGATCTATAATAGAGTATAAAGAACTCACATCTGCTGTAACAAGGATATCACCTACTCTCCATGTAGTGTTTTCCAAAACATTGAGGACGTTAATAGTGTCCTTGAGATATGATTTAATTTTCGTCATCTCTGGTTGTAGGTGATGGTCCACGTATTCTGATAAGTTGGCAGTTATGGAATCCGTGCCCGCGACAATAGGACGTCCAGGGGGATTTTCTGTACTCTTGTGGATCTTGGGGAGTAGGTAAAATACTGGTAAACTGGGGTTCTTATTAATTATAAAGCCTGCTTCTTTTTCACTAATTGTATTTGAGGTTTTGTATTTGTTGATCAAAGATTCCATTTATTTTTGTTTTCTTAAACTTGGATCTCCTTTGAGTATCTTATACGTAGTTTTATCATTCAATTGGCGTAGGGCTTCTTGTTCATAGTCTTCTTTATTCATAATAACTATGTTCCCCCCTTTGTATGATGGCTTTATAATGATATTTTCATTGCTGTCCAAGGATTTGATGGCATCTTGCTCTTTCTTAGTTATATTCGGATGTTTTTTTTCCTTTGGGTACAATTTTTTCTAGGTCCTCTCCTACTAGTTTATTGAATGTTTCCACATAGCATCCCTTCATATGGGCAGGGAAGAAAGTGGATTTAGGTTTAAAAATATTTTTCATATCAGAACTGGCTTCTCTTTGTGAGATGAAGAACCTCTTGAGGGTCAAGTTTCTCGTGAACTTTTGCAAATCTACATAGGTATCAAACTTATTCATCTTATTGTCCGGTGCGTACTTGAGACCTTTATGTAGTACTGATAATTCCTCTTATTTCAGAACATGATTACTGAGGTTGAATATCCTATTGTCCTGATTATCGTTCACTTGTGGATCACTTTCCGTCCTGTTGGTTTCGATAACATTATCGTTCCTTTTTTTTTTTGTTTTTTTGTTGTTCCTTTTCCCCTGTTACCCCTTTTTCTACGTTTATGTTTTCTGATTATCTTCTGGTCCTCAAGCCTCTGTTCCGTCCTAAAAAAGATTCTTGTCCCAATTGTTTGTACCTGTTTCTAGCAGTGAAAGGTGACAATGGAGTATTACCTGCATTATATTCATCCATCACAATGAAATCTCTTGTTCTGAAGTTTTCATGTCTTCTTTTTTCTGTATATTTGTTGGTTCTTTTCGGTCTGTAATGATTTTCTTCATATCGAAGAATTCTCCCTTCATTTTTCCTTCTTTGGTCATGGTAGTTGTATCCTGTATTTAATCCTGATTTGTTACCATATCTTTGATTCTTTGTATTCTCATATGGTTTTCTTGTGTTCATATATCTCGTTGTTCTAGAGGGAGTTCTATGAATAGGTATTTTATTTGTAATATATGTTTTTCCTTCCCTTTGTGTGGGATAATTGGTGTTAATCCTTCTTTCCTTTTGAAATTGAATGTCTGTTTCCAAAGATAGTACACTCGAGGAACAACTACAGTTTTTATGTTTAGTTGTGGGATATTCTTGTTCCAGATTTCCTTCAACGTTAGAGGGTATTCTATCCCTAAAATATTTTCTTTGTTTGCGTTCAATTATTTCCCTTTCCTTCCTTTTTACTCTATGTTCTAAATTTTCTTCCATCTGTTTGTATTCTTTCACTTTACTCAGGGGTTCTATCAATGCAGTGAGTTCCTTAATTTTTTCTTCATATTTTTCTAGGGATTTTCGTCTTTCTCTGATAATTAATTCCATTAGAGATTGTGAAGAAATACTCAATATTTTATTCCAAGCATTTATGAAATCTATACTCTCAAATTGATTTGATGGTTCCTTATGTATTTGCAGTCCCTTAGGTATCATTTTATCTTCTATGTACCTTTCTAATGTCGCTATTTTCCACCATGTATTACTTTCTTTTAGAAGTGTTTTTTTCTAGATCAAGCATAATTTTTTCTAAACTTTGATCTATAGCTTCTTTGTTAACAACCTGGTCCGTTAAAAACATATTTTCTAAGAGGAATTTCCTCTTGTCTCTATAGCCCAACATCCTGCTTCAGGGAAAATGCTAGATAACAATGGATATTAGACAGGAAAACAATAAGCACTTCCCTGCGCTGGACGTATTACAGCTGCAGATATAGATATATTCCGGAGTTATCTACCGGAAAAACAACAATGTCACAATGTAAAGGGTTATATCATATGCGCTATAATACTTGATGGGTATATACACACAAAATGTCAGACCGGTTTATTTTCGAGTGTCCCAAAGTTCGCAATTGCAGTCTCAATACGATTTTTTCTTGCTTACTTTATAATACATGAACGAACTCCTATAAAGGTTTCTTTCGATTTTTCCAAAGAGCACCCTCTTCACTTGCTATTATAGATGTATCTCTCGACATTGGTATATAAAGGAAAAGAGAAAAATTTCAATGTGTAATGGTTCTCCTGAACCTTGTATTATAGGTGAATGGGATATACGGGTGATATTCTGACCCTTTCCCCTTTGTGTCTTATGAGTTTTTTAAAGGACCACCCGAATTGTGTGATGGATCACAAAAAAGGGGAAAGGGTCAGAATATGCGCCCATGCCGCGACCCGGCAGGAATGCGGCGTGCTCACACGCCTGCTGACAACAGGAGCGTTCCTAGGCCCAGGATGACATCCGGCGACAGGGAGACGGGTGACAGCAAAACGTAGGACCCCCGACGGAGTCTGCACCGATGGACAGATGTAGCTGTGGTGAGTCGATTCCTGACAGATGTGCTGTTCCTGAGATCCTATAAATCCGTACTCGCCATCAGAACACATTCCAGATTCTTGCTCGACGTCTGTGGGACCCCCACCAATACAGATTGTCCTGAGCAAAAACAGAATTACCAGAAAAACCGAAACGCAATCTCTTGAGGTAGGTCCATTTTGTTAGGGAAAAAGAAGGGAAATAAGAAGGGGGGGGAGAAGAATGCAGTGGGAGGTGAAAAAAGAGAAATGGTACGACAACTGTCTTTGATCTTGTTGTTCTCCGCGCTCAGGTTCCGTTTCAACAGTCCTGCCTCTCAGCTTTCCCGGAACAAACACTCTAGTGATACGAGGTTCTCTTCACCTTGCTCTTTGTCACGAGTTTTCTCCGGGTCAGCGACCTTCTTGCAGTGGGACGAGTGGACCCAAGTGTCTCTTTTGGCGACCTTTAGTGCTGTTGTGCTGGTTAACAAGACTTGATATGGTCCTTCCCACCTGTCTATGAGGCAACCTGAGCGTAAAATTTTTTGAATCCTCACATAATCCCCAGGCTCAATGTCATGACAATTACTGTTCGGTAGGTCAGGAATCACCAGCTTTAGATTTCTTTGTTGATTTCTCAGCTGCCGGCTCATCCAAACAAAATATTTCACAGTTATTTCGTTATTGCAGTTCAAATCATCCTGGGGTCTATCATTACATGGGGTTGTCGACAAAAAAGAATTTCAAAGGGTGATAAGTTAAGCGGTGACCTGGGAGTGGTTCTGATGCTGTACAACAATAGTGGCAATGCTTCTGGCCACAGCAATCCAGTCTCAGCCATCACTTTGCTCAGCTTGTTCTTAATAGTGCTGTTCATTCTCTCTACCTTCGCACTCGCCTGTGGTCGGTACGGAGTGTGCAGCTTGCTATTAATTCCCATCAGTTTGCACATGACCTGAAAGACTTCACCTGTAAAATGGGTACCCCTATCACTTTCAATCATTCTAGGGATACCATATCTGCACACAAATTCCTGCACGATTTTCTTTGCAGTGTCACAACTGAGGGCCTGAGCTGACGGGAGGCAGCCTCAGTTGTAGGGACTGAGATGTAATGGAACCTGGCAGGTTGTATCAGACCCCTAGACATATAGAAGAATTGCCCGAAGTCGTGACCACGACAACCAGGAATAAAAGTCAATGATGTTTATTTATGACAAACTCCATGCATCACAGTAGCAGTAAAAGAACATAAAAATCAGCAGAGAAATAATAATACAGTTCCTGGGTACTACAGGGTGGCAGGGGCCACAGAGCTCTGGTGGTATGAGACAGTTCTTATTATCTGCAAGTTGGAAAGTCCTTACCAGGCTCAACTGTAGCAATGAGGAAAGCCCAGGGTCGTACCAGCTGGTGTTCCAGGGAAAGCTGGACTGCTGTAGATAAAATGCTGCTGTGGGTACTGGTTAGAACCAGACAGGTGTTGGCACGGAGTGGATACTGGCTGGAACCAGTTAAATAGTAAATAAAGCTTGAGAGCGATGCAATATAGATGAAATGTAGAATTTGAGAACGGAGAAATAATAAGACCGGTGGAGAGAGGTAAACTGCAGAAAGGACACCGGCCCTTTAAGAGAAGCTGTACACTGCTAGAAGCTGGGCTGGAAGCAGGTGATTGTTGTAGCTGGAAACAGGTGAGTCCAGAATGGATCGAAGAGTCAGGCTACACCGCAGATGGAATGCTGGTACACCGGCCCTTTAAGAGAAGCTGTACACTGCTGGAAGCTGGGCTGGAAGCAGGTGATTGTTGTAGCTGGAAACAGGTGAGTCCAGAATGGATCGGAGAGTCAGGCTACACCGCAGATGGAATGCTGGTGCGGGTCTCTATAGCAGAAGTCTGGAGACAGGAGCTGGAACCTGGAAGACAATCACAGGAGAGAGACAAACTGGAACTAGGTTTGACAACCAAAGCACTGACGCCTTCCTTGCTCAGGCACAACCTATTTATACCTGCAGCAAGGAAGGCATTGGCTAGGCAATTATGCAAATTAATAATACTGACAACGGATTGGTAGGAAAGATCAGCTGACAGAATCCAAGATGGCTGCGCCCATGCAGACACTTGGAGGGAAGTTTGGATTGTAATCCATGTGGTCTGGAAAACAGTAATGGCGGCGCCGGCCACCGGAGACAGGAGACGCCAGGCTGACAGATGCACATCCAACCACGCGGACACAGCGGAGGCCGCGGCTGACGTAATCGCCACTCTGAATGCAGAAGCTCAGGGACGGCGGCGGAGGCCGCGGGAGACGCCATGCCAGATGTATAAGGCGTTACTGTGACTGCGTCCAGAGAGACAGGCGAGGATGCGGGAATGTGCACATCAGGATGACAGATGGGATCCGGTCCTGGAGCGCTGAGCCAGCCTTAGGAGGCATCTGATAGGTAAGAAATGGCGTCCAGATACACGGATCGTGACAGTACCCCCCCCCCCTTTAGGAGTGGCCCCAGGACACTTCTTTGGCTTTTGAAGAAACTTGGAATGGAATCTCCGGACCAAGGCAGGAGCATGGACATCAGAAGCATTGGTCCATGAACGTTCCTCAGGGCCATAACCCTTCCAGTCAATAAGATACTGAAGTTGACTGTAACGGTGACGTGAGTCCAGGATCTTGGCCACTTCATACTCAACGCCTCGTTGAGTTTGGACTTTCGGAGTTGGAGGAAGTGAGGAATGAAACCGATTCAAGATTAGCGGTTTCAACAGGGAAACATGGAATGTCCTGGGTATTTTTAAGAAAGGAGGTAACTGGAGTCTGTAAGCAACAGGATTGATGACTTGATCAATTTTAAAAGGACCGATGAAGCATGGTGCAAACTTCATACTGGGAACTCTCAACCTCAAATTCTTCGTGGATAACCACACCCGATCACCCACCTTGAGAGCAGGAACTGCTCGACGCTTCTTATCCGCAAACTTCTTGTACCTGAACGATGCCTTGAGCAGAGCTGATCGTACGCTCTTCCAGATATTGGCAAACTGATGCAAGGTGATATCCACTGCGGGAACAGAAGTTGCTGGAAGCGGTTGGAACTCAGGGACTTTAGGGTGGAATCCAAAGTTGGTGAAGAATGGTGTTGAAGAAGATGAAGAATGATACTGGTTGTTTATGACAGAACTCGGCCCAGGGAAGTAATTGAACCCAGTCATCTTGAGAGGAGGACACATAGATGTGGAGGAAGGACTCCAAGTCCTGATTCACCCTCTCAGTTTGACCATTGGGCTGAGGATGGTAAGCCGTGGAAAACTTTAGCTTGACTTGGAGGACTTGACATAAACTTCGCCAGAATTTGGCTGTGAATTGAACTCCTCGATCTGAGATAATTTCTTCTGGAAGACCGTGGAGTCGGAAGATCTCTTGTATAAATACTTGAGCCAACTTGGAAGCTGACGGAAGACCGGTGAGAGGAATGAAGTGTGCCATCTTGGTGAACCGGTCAACTACCACCCAGATGGTATTGAACTTGTTGCACATGGGCAAATCTGTAATAAAATCCATCGACAAATGGGTCCATGGTCGACGGGGAACAGATAGTGGAACCAGTTGCCCCGCAGGCGACTGGCGGGATACTTTATGTTGGGCACACTTTGGGCAAGATGCAATAAACTCCAAAACGTCCTTTTTCAGAGTTGGCCACCAATAGGACCTAGAGATAAACTCCAGGGTTTTTTGGATACCTGTATGTCCGGCAAAGCGGGAAGCATGGGCCCAATGCATGAGCTTCTTCCTTAGTGTCGGCTTCACAAAACTTTTCCCTGATGGGGGCGTAGAGTCCATCCCTACCGTGGAGAATGCCAACGGATTTATAATAGGATGCTTGTCTGAAGACTCTGACTCATTTTCTTGCTCCCATGAGCGGGAAAGGGCATCGGCCTTGCGATTCTGAGAGCCCGGACAGAACTGGAGTTTAAATTCGAACCTGGAAAAGAAAAGTGCCCATCTGGCCTGACGAGGGTTGAGACATTGTGCGCCTTTCAGATATAGAAGGTTCTTGTGGTCTGTAAGGATGGTGATTGAATGAGAAGCTCCCTCCAACAGATATCTCCACTCCTCTAGAGCGAGCTTGATGGCTAGCAACTCCTGGTCGCCAATGGCATAATTGCGCTCAGCTGGGGAGAACTTCCGGGAGAAGAAACTGCAAGGGTGTAAATGGCCATCTTTAGCCCTCTGAGATAACACCGCTCCTACTCCAACGGAGGAGGCATCCACCTCTAAGATGAAAGGAGAGTCGATGTCAGGCTGTTTCAGAACAGGCGCAGAGATGAACCTTTGTTTTAAAAGATGAAATGCTTGCATGGCTTCTTCCGACCACTTGGACGGGTTAGCACCCTTCTTAGTGAAAGCAGTAATAGGCGCCACAATGGTGGAAAAGTCTCGTATAAACTTTCGGTAATAGTTGGCGAACCCCAAGAACCTCTGGACCCCTTTGAGGGTTAAGGGTATCGGCCAATTTTGGATTGCTTGTAGTTTCTCAGGATCCATCTCTAGTCCGGAACCGGACACAATGTACCCTAGAAACGGAATGGACTTGACTTCAAAGACGCATTTCTCTAATTTGCAATAGAGATGATTGACACGGAGACGGGACAGAACCTCTTTAACCCAAAAACGATGTTCATCTAAATTGTTGGCAAAAATGAGGATATCGTCTAGATAGACCACGACATGACGGTATAGAATGTCTCTGAAGATCTCATTGACAAAATGCTGGAAGACAGCTGGAGCATTGCTCAATCCGAAGGGCATGACGAGGTACTCATAATGTCCGTCACGGGTGTTAAATGCGGTCTTCCACTCGTCACCCTCACGGATCCGGATGAGATTGTATGCACCTCTCAAGTCCAGCTTTGTAAAGATGGTAGCTCCGCTAACTCTGTCAAAGAGCTCAGTAATCAGGGGTAAAGGATAGCGGTTCTTGATGGTAATGTCGTTCAAACCTCTGTAGTCGATGCACGGCCGCAGACCACCATCTTTCTTCTTTACAAAAAAGAAGCCTGCGCCGGCTGGAGAAGAAGAAGGTCGAATGAACCCCTTTGCTAGGTTCTCTTTAATGTATTCCTCCATAGAATGCGTCTCAGGCAGAGACAACGGATAAGTTCGGCCTCGAGGTGGAACCTTCCCTGGAACGAGATCAATCGGGCAGTCCCATTCTCTATGAGGAGGAAGGATATCAGCAGAAGCTTTACTGAACACATCCGTGAAATCTTGATATGGAGGAGGTGGAACATCAGACGACCTGGGGGAGGAAGAACAGACAGGCAACACTTTAAACAAACATGTCTCAGCACAGGAGGGACCCCATGCCAGAATTTGCGTAGTCGTCCAATCAATTGTAGGATTGTGAAGACGGAGCCATGGAAGGCCCAGGACCACAGGATGTGTGGCTCTTGGAATCACTAAAAGTGAAATAAGTTCGGAATGAAGAACTCCCACTCTCAGACGAACTGGTAGAGTCCTTAGAGCAATAACTGTATCAAAAATTTTACTGCCATCCACGGCAGTTAAGGAAAAGGAGGAAGGAAGTCTCTCGTGGGTAGGGACCACCGTTTAACATAGGCTTCGGTAATAAAATTCCCAGCTGCTCCGGAATCCAGGAGGACAATGACGTTTTGATAACGTTGAGCAACTTGAAGCGAGACTGGGAGATTACAATCTTGAGGAGATGGAGAGGAGATCATTACTCCTAGCCGGCCCTCTCCTTGGCGAGCTAGGATTTGGAGTTTTCCCGGACGTTTGGGACAGGCATTAATAGTGTGAGACGGAGCTGCACAATACAGACAGAGAGACTCCGAGAGTCGTCTTCGGCGCTCAGCAGGAGTTAAACGGGAACGGCCAATTTGCATGGGTTCATCTTTAGTTGGTGACAGTTGGCGAGGAGGAGGAGCAGAAGATTTTGGAGCAGATGATCTTCCACGCTCAGTTGCTCTCTCTCTGAAACGTAAGTCAACTTTCGTACAAAGTGAGATTAGCTCATCTAACTTGGAGGGTAAGTCTCTGGTAGCTAACTCATCTTTAATACGCTCGGATAAACCATGCCAGAATGCAGCATACAGGGCCTCGTCATTCCATGCCAGTTCAGATGCCAGGATCTGGAACTGTATAAGATATTGTCCTACAGTACGTGATCCCTGGCGTAAACGGAGAATCTCAGACGAAGCTGAAGTTACCCGGCCTGGCTCGTCGAAGATGCGCCTGAATGTTGACACGAATGCAGTGTAAGAAGATAGCAGGGTGTCGGACCTCTCCCATAACGGTGATGCCCAGTCAAGGGCTGAGCCACTGAGAAGAGAGATGATGTAGGCAATTTTTGTACGGTCACTGGGAAAATTGCCAGGTTGTAGCTCAAACTGAATCTCACACTGGTTGAGAAATCCCCTGCAGAATCTTGGAGATCCGTCAAATTTTGCTGGCGTTGGAAGATGAAGACGTGGAGCAGAAACGGGTAAGGTGGGTGGGGTTATAGTTGGAGTCACTGTGGTTGACGCACCGGACGCGTCTGATCCACGGAGGGTTGTCTGAATCCCATCCAGCCGAGTAGAGAGATCCTGGAGACAGCGGATGATGTGGCCCTGTGCAGCCTCCTGATGTTCAAGTCGGGCTGCCAGTTCTTGCATTGGCCTGGCCGCTTGATCCTGGTCCCCGGCTGGATTCATTAGGTCAGTGCTTACTGTCACAACTGAGGGCCTGAGCTGACGGGAGGCAGCCTCAGTTGTAGGGACTGAGATGTAATGGAACCTGGCAGGTTGTATCAGACCCCTAGACATATAGAAGAATTGCCCGAAGGCGTGACCACGACAACCAGGAATAAAAGTCAATGATGTTTATTTATGACAAACTCCATGCATCACAGTAGCAGTAAAAGAACATAAAAATCAGCAGAGAAATAATAATACAGTTCCTGGGTACTACAGGGTGGCAGGGGCCACAGAGCTCTGGTGGTATGAGACAGTTCTTATTATCTGCAAGTTGGAAAGTCCTTACCAGGCTCAACTGTAGCAATGAGGAAAGCCCAGGGTCGTACCAGCTGGTGTTCCAGGGAAAGCTGGACTGCTGTAGATAAAATGCTGCTGTGGGTACTGGTTAGAACCAGACAGGTGTTGGCACGGAGTGGATACTGGCTGGAACCAGTTAAATAGTAAATAAAGCTTGAGAGCGATGCAATATAGATGAAATGTAGAATTTGAGAACGGAGAAATAATAAGACCGGTGGAGAAAGGTAAACTGCAGAAAGGACACCGGCCCTTTAAGAGAAGCTGTACACTGCTGGAAGCTGGGCTGGAAGCAGGTGATTGTTGTAGCTGGAAACAGGTGAGTCCAGAATGGATCGGAGAGTCAGGCTACACCGCAGATGGAATGCTGGTACACCGGCCCTTTAAGAGAAGCTGTACACTGCTGGAAGCTGGGCTGGAAGCAGGTGATTGTTGTAGCTGGAAACAGGTGAGTCCAGAATGGATCGGAGAGTCAGGCTACACCGCAGATGGAATGCTGGTGCGGGTCTCTATAGCAGAAGTCTGGAGACAGGAGCTGGAACCTGGAAGACAATCACAGGAGAGAGACAAACTGGAACTAGGTTTGACAACCAAAGCACTGACGCCTTCCTTGCTCAGGCACAACCTATTTATACCTGCAGCAAGGAAGGCATTGGCTAGGCAATTATGCAAATTAATAATACTGACAACGGATTGGTAGGAAAGATCAGCTGACAGAATCCAAGATGGCTGCGCCCATGCAGACACTTGGAGGGAAGTTTGGATTGTAATCCATGTGGTCTGGAAAACAGTAATGGCGGCGCCGGCCACCGGAGACAGGAGACGCCAGGCTGACAGATGCACATCCAACCACGCGGACACAGCGGAGGCCGCGGCTGACGTAATCGCCACTCTGAATGCAGAAGCTCAGGGACGGCGGCGGAGGCCGCGGGAGACGCCATGCCAGATGTATAAGGCGTTACTGTGACTGCGTCCAGAGAGACAGGCGAGGATGCGGGAATGTGCACATCAGGATGACAGATGGGATCCGGTCCTGGAGCGCTGAGCCAGCCTTAGGAGGCATCTGATAGGTAAGAAATGGCGTCCAGATACCTGGATCGTGACATGCAGTGAACACAGCAGTATTTGTGGCAGCAGGGAACGCTTCTACCCAGTTGGAAAACACATCAGTACATACTAATACATATTTTAAATTCCTACAGGGTGGTAACTGTATGAAGTCGATTTGTATTACCTGAAAAGGTCCGTCTGTAGGAGGGATATGGGATGGCTCCGTTGGTATTGCCTTACCAATATTCTTCCTCAAGCAAGTAAGAAATGTCATTGCTTTCTTACCTGCATGAGAAAAGAATCCTGGCACACTCCAGTAGGCTCTTACCAGCTTGCACATACCCTCCTTGCCCAGATGAGTTAGACAATGTGCCGCCTCAGCTAGACTTGGAAGATATGCTCTAGGCGGCAATGGCTTACCGTGTCCATCTGTCCAAAGTCCTGAGGACTCCTGACCATATCCCTTCACCTTCCAGACTGCCTTTTCCTGTAGGGAACACAAATTTTGAATTTCAATTTAATTATTTTATGTTATCAGTTGTGTGCAGTAAAAACATCTCTGGATGAGAGAAGAGAGGGAAAATGAAAAAGAAAATGTCAGGTTTGCCATTCACCGACAGGCCATCACACCATCATGCATATCAGTGTCTGTACACAATCTCCCTTCACCAGTATTCCCATTCTCCACCTTTTGTGCATGACAAGGCACACTGCAGTAATACTGGTGTCATCCTGATGGTGAGATATACTGGGTTTTGGGCAGAACTCTGAAGTACCAATTAGGCCTGTGGTGTTTGAACTGTAATCGTGTCCATGTATTGCACCCTCCTGTAGGTGAACGTAAGAGATGAAAAGGTAACTGTGAAGAAAAATCACATAGATGTTGGTAACAGGTAAGTTTGTAGAGGTAAAGAGGATTTTATAAAATTTGACAACTGGATTGGGCACTACGGGGAATGACTTTCTACTTGGTTTACTCTCCTTAAAAAAAAATCTATGTGTGCTGTATCTCTACTATGACTATCCCAGCATCAATCCAGTGTTCTGTCCATCCTAAGTTCCTATGAAACCCGGTATCTGTGATATAATTTCCTCTACCTGTGATGGACAGGAATCTAGAACAGTGTAATGCAACATTAGTCTTTGGGGGTATCTAACATACCTTGTACTTCCTGAGCGGGAGCACAATATATGTACATCATATTTAACAATGTTTCTGTTACGTTAATCAGGGGCCATTTTTGTTAGGAAAAAGAAGTAAATTAAAGGGCTTAGCATCGTAGGGGCCCCATCTTAACCTCAACAAGTTTTGTCAAAGGGTAACGTTGCATTTATTTTGCATTTATTTTGTTCTCCCATTAGCCGAATCTGTGTTTTCTATATGGCTTTTGAATCCTTACTATATGTCCCTTGGTCCCGTTTATGTGTTTAATACTGTGGCTTGTGTTCTTTGCCTAGGGGGTCTATATTTACTATGTGTCCCATTACTCCTACAATCCCTGAAAAAATGCCCTTGCTTTCTACAAGTGTAACATATTATTGACATTGGCTTACCATTAGGAATCTGGGGTTTGGGCTGATGGGTCTTTCCTGTATGTGACTGTATACTTACCATCCTCAACCTCTCCTCCTGTTGTTCTCTGTGCCTAGTAATATTCTTGTGATGTAGCGCACTCTCTAAGATTAGCTACTGTGACCCCTCTCCAATTAGGCAAAGAAGTCTGCACCCTGACAATGCCTTATTGAGCCCATCCATCAACACAGAGACAGTTACCTCCCTGTAATTTGCAACGTTCCCTATATCCGATACCCCAGTGTATCTAGCCATTATTTGCAAAGCCCTATGGAAATATTCAGATGTCATTTCACTGTACTTCTGTCTTATGGAGAAAATTTTGCTCCAATTAACAGCAGTGGGGAAATACAATCCTAGTTGTATGTTAATTCGTTCCACGTTCTCCTGATTGTGTTCGTCAGTCATGAGACCATCCGACTAATTTACAATCCGTAATACATTTTTGGGTGTCAATATTAGGGGGTAGGCACGCTTTAAAAAATGTCTGCCAATCTTTGTTTGCCGGTTCATGGGTATTACCCAGATCCTTGATAAACTTCTGACACATGGCTAAATTCTTCCGGGGATCGGGGAATTCTGAAATGATTGACCGCAGTTCTGATCTGGTCCACAGGCAATACATTGCATTATTCCTTGTGAGGGTTACTCCCTGACTATCGGTCCTCCTATTGGGATTTACTATTTCCAAGACAGGATGTAACCCAACCATTTCATTCCTAATCTGCTCACTGTGAGGTGTTATTGTCTCTGTGTAATGAACAGTCTCACACTTACCGATGTCTGTGATCTCACCAGTCCTTTCAGTGGGAGACACTGTTACTGCTCTTACTGGTTGAACAGGGCCCACCTGAGTTTCCTGTTCCTACCTGGATGAGGGCTGAGAGTGAGATGGATGCAACATTTTCCTCTGACCTATGACTTTGGAGAGGACATAAGACAGGGTACAATATGCATGAGTTAGGGTTAATACATTTTTCATGAATGTCTCTATTGTTTTCCAATGCACCATTGATTGTAGCCATTTTCTCCCCTTCGACCTGTGTCAGTAATGGTGTGTTCGTACTCACATTCCTGCCAGGTTTGGAACCTACTGTGCGAGTCAGTTCCCTTTGCACCTCCCCCTCCTGCTGCCACAGATTTAAACAGTCGTTATGTCTGATCCTTTGTTTTCTAGACTTGATAAGACATTCTAATCTTAACGTTCTACAGTACCTCTGCTTCAAAGCTGCCCACCCTGGGGAATGATGCCCTATCATTAGCATTCATACGTACCCATTCATTGCAATAAACCTCTGTGTGTGAACCATATTTCTCACACATAATAAACCTTGCTAACTCCCTGGGCCACAATTCTTCAGCCTGAACCCTCGCTGCTGAACGTCTCTCACTTGAGCAACTGGCTCCTATATTTGTGGGCCTTTTCCCACAAATATCAAATTACTCAATGCAAGCAGACGGTGAAAGTTCTCCGAGCGCTCTTCACCCACTCTCATTCACATTGGCCAGTACAACTATACACTGTCGATAGTGGATTGCAATGTACCCAACCTAGGGCTCCTATAAGACCTTACAGCACTGCAATTTCTTTCGGTGGAGGCTCTGTTGGAATATTTTCCTGAGAGAGGCAGCGAAAAATTCCTTTTCGGTATCTTTCCACTGGAATTTTTGTAGGGTGAAAAAACAGTTTCCTAAAAACTATTGCTCACCCTTTCCAGTCGAAGCCTACCAGGGAGATTTCCCGACGTTATCAAAGAAAAACCCCTTTCTCTTTCCTTTTACGCAATCACGACTGCGTATGCTCTCCACAGCACATATGACACAATGATATCACTTTGTGCTGTGTAAAACACAGGAACGTGCGGTTCAATCGCACAGCCTATAGATACTAGTTATCTATATGCCCTACGATCGCGGGAGTCGAATTCACAAGCTGCGTTCCTCAGCCGGGGCGTAACAAAAAAAATCTATATGTTTGGAATTCACCTTTCTTATTCTTCACAATTCCTTATTATGCTCCTGTGCAACTCTCCTCATGACTTGCGTATTTCTCTTTGTATGTTCACGTAAGGTAGCGAACCTTACGCCACCGGGCCTCTACTAACCCAATGTTCCTACGGGATCTGAATTTGCGGGGTTCAGCTTCACTCACTCTTACTTTCACTCACTCAGATACACCTTGTTTTTCTTTTCTGTACAGAAAATTCCACTCTCCTAGGTTGGTTACTTTACCCCAGAGGTACTTACAGTTTAAACATAACATTGAGGTAAGTGCTTTTGAAATCGGATAGTTATGTGCTATTGTATTAAAGTATATTATCCCGCATTTAATTGAACAACTATCATGTGATTTGTACTTAATGTCCGCAATCCTACGCAACCCTGCATAAACACGTGACCATGCATGCCTTTTACGTCACATGTGCGACCCTGCGCCACGTGCGCACTCCTGTACTTTGTCTGTACCACGTGTACAAACGTGCGTCCGCAATTCAACAAAACACACAATCTCTATAAATGTGAGCAATACAAACTATTATCGCTCACTAACACAACCACACTTGTTCTGTATAAACCTTAACAACCAGGCCAGAACTGCGTTTTGTGTTTTATAATAACACCCTTAATACACTTCTTTCACATTTATCTATATAGCAAACAAATGTATCTGATTTCACACAGGTCTACAATGACTGTAATAACCTATGGACCTATGGCAGCAGTATGTGAGAGGGTATGCAAAGTATTGGTACGCTTTGTGTACGCTTTTGGCACCAAAAATAATTACACAGACTTTTAAATAGCTTTTTTCCTGTTTCCTCCGAATTCTATCAGCACCTCTGTACACTAGACAGAGCAGACGCGATCTAACAGCACAAAAAGAGGGTAATAAAACATCCAAGCAACCAGCAAAAGTTTTACTTAAACTTTAGATCAAAGTCTGCTATGGCCTGTAAGCCTACGAGCGTGTGAGAAACCAGATCGAGACCCCAATTGTAAATGCTGATTTACTTACAGGACTAAAAAAAGCAATACCTTATACATTAAAATTCAAGCCGCTGCGGCCGCTAAATGTACTATGTACTGTTTACTTAATTAGCGTACAAGGCCCGTACCGTGTACACACTTTGCGTACACATGCCTCAACAGATGTACAAAGTACACGCTGTGCATACACACACATCAACATGCTGTGAGCACAATGCAGCTACACATGTGGCTGAAATACACTTTAACCTTAGCAGGAAGGAGACACGACACCAATTGTATTTAAAATGCTGGGATCCAACCCACCAACATATATTTGCTAAAAGGGGGTTACAATAACAATACAATCACAATAAGAGAAAAGAGGCTACAATATATGGTACATACGTTTGTTTCGCCAGCGCCACACGGACTCAGTGCTCAGTCAATCAAGCAAGATGACCTTCAGAGAGAGATGAATGACCGGCTAGGCAGCTTGGCTTTTATACATTTGGTCAAAACATAATACAATAGAAACTGTAATCCATTCACCCATAGGTCAAAGGGCTGGTCATTTACAGTACAGGAGGGGTCATAGGTTGGTTTGAATAGGTGGGCGATGCCTGGTCCAGGTGCACTTGCAGTTGGTCTCCACTGGGTTCCTGCTGAAAATCAGAGTACAGTAAATACAGCATAATATTAATATCCTGCTACCGGATTGTTGCCCTTAAAATAACCTACAGTTGGATACCAAACATCACCTCTTAACCTAATGCTGTCCCCTCATATCCTGTAAAGGTGAATCCCTTTGTTAATGTACCTTTTAAACAAGTATAACTTGCTGGTGTTGTGCATGTGGGCTATGTGTACATTTTGCACTATGTGGATTAAATATGAGATATGTCTTTGTGGCTTTTTCCGTGCGAATACAAATGCTACAGTAATTACTCATACCACACGCTAATATGCACTACCGCGTGAGCGGTCACACGCAACTTGCGAATATGCGCACGGCAGAACAAGTACGCACACGGAGGCCTTCTGTGTGGTGTTTGCACGTGATGTATGTACTAGAGATGTGCAACGGACATTTTTCGGGTTTTGTGTTATGGTTTTGGATTCGGTTCCGCGGGCGTGTTTTGGATTCGGGCGCATTTTGGCAAAACCTCCCTGAAATTTTTTTTGTCGGATTCGGGTGTGTTTTGGATTTTCCAAAAAGCCCACAAAAACAGCTTAAATCATAGAATTTGGGTGTAGTTTTGATCCCATAGTATTATTAACCTGAATAACCATAATTTCCACTCATTTCCAATCTATTCTGAACACCTCACACCTCACAATATGATTTTTAGTCCTAAAATTTGCACAGAGGTCGCTGGATGACTAAACTAAGCGAACCAAGTGGGCGGCACAAACACCTGGCCCATCTAGGAGTGGCACTGCAATGTCAGACAGGATGGCATTTAAAAATATAGTCCCCAAACAGCACATGATGCAAAGAAATAAAGAGGTGCACCAAGGTCGCTGGATGGCTAAGCTAAGCGACCCAAGTGGCCGGCACAAACACCTGGCCCATCTAGGAGTGGCACTGCAGTGTCAGACAGGATAGCACTTAAAAACATAGTCCCCAAACAGCACATGATGCAAAGAAAAAAAGAGGTGCACCTAGGTCGCTAGATGGCTAAGCTAAGCGACTCAAGTAGCCGACACAAACACCTGGCCCATCTAGGAGTGGCACTGCAGTGTCAGACAGGATGGCACTTAAAAAAATAGTCCCCAAACAGCACATGATGCAAAGAAAAAAAGAGGTGCACCAAAGTCGCTGGATGGATAAGCTAAGTGACCCAAGTGGCCGGCACAAACACTTGGCCCATCTAGGAGTGGCACTGCAGTGTCAGACAGGATGGCACTTAAAAAAATAGTCCCCAAACAGCACATGATGCAAAGAAAAAAAAGAGGTGCACCAAGGTTGCTGGATGGCTAAGCTAAGCGACCCAAGTGGCCGGCACAAACACCTAGCCCATCTAGGAGAGGCACTGCAGTGTCAGACAGGATGGCACTTAAAAAAATAGTCCCCAAACAGCACATGGGGGGTCATTCCGAGTTGTTCACTCGTTGACGATTTTCGCGACGGAGCGATTAAGGCAAATATGCGCAAGCGCGTGGTACGCAGTGCGCATGTGGTTAGTATTTTAGCACAAAACTTAGTAGATTTACTCACGTCGGAACGAAGATTTTTCATCATGGAAGTGATCGGAGTGTGATTGACAGGAAGTGGGTGTTTCTGGGCGGAAACTGCCCGTTTTCTGGGAGTGTGCGGAAAAACGAAGGCGTGCCAAGATAAAATGTGGTAGTGTCTGGAGAAATGGGGGATTGGCTGGCCGAACGCAGGGCGTGCTTGTGACGTCAAACCAGGAGCGAAACGGCCTGAGCTGATCGCAATCTGTGAGTAGGTCTGGAGCTACTCAGAAACTGCTAAGAATTTTCTATTCGCAATTCTGCGAATCATTCGTTCGCTATTCTGCTAAGCTAAGATACACTCCCAGAGGGCGGCGGAATAGCGTGTGCAATGCTGCTAAAATCTGCTAGTGAGCAAACAACTCGAAATTACCCCAATGATGCAAAGAAAAAAGATGTTCACCAAGGTCGCTGGATGGCTAAGCTAAGCGACCCAAGTGGCCGACACAAACACCTGGCCCATCTAGGAGTGGCACTGCAGTGTCAGACTGGATGGCACTTAAAAAAATTATCCCCAAACATCACATGATGCAAAGATAAATTAAAAAAAACAGAGGTGCAAGATGGAATTTTCCTTGGACCCTCCCACCCACCCTTATGTTGTATAAACAGGACATGCACACTTTAACAAACCCATCATTTCAGTGACAGGGTCTGCCACACGACTGTGGCTGAACTGACTGGTTGGTTTGGGCCCCCACCAAAAAAGAAGCAATCAGTCTCTCCTTGCACAAACTGGCTCTACAGAGGCAAGATGTCCACCTCCTCCTGATCCTCCGATTCCTCACCCCTTTCACTGTGTACATCCCCCTCCTCACAGATTATTAATTCCTCCCCACTGAAATCCACCATCTCAGGTCCCTGTGTACTTTCTGGAGGCAATTGATGGTGAATGTCTCCATGGAGGAATTGATTATAATTAATTTTGATGAACATCATCTTCTCAACATTTTCTGGAAGTAACCTCGTACGCCAATTGCTGACAAGGTGAGCGGCTGCACTAAACACTCTTTCGGAGTACACACTTGAGGAGGGGGTGGCAATTTAGGTAATAAAAAAACAGTTTGTGAAAGGGCCTCCAAATTGCCTCTTTTTCCTGCCAGTATACATACGGACTGTCTGACGTGCCTACTTGGATGCGGTCACTCATATAATCCTCCACCATTCTTTCAATGGTGACAGAATCATATGCAGTGACAGTAGACGACATGTCAGTGATCGTTGGCAGGTCCTTCAGTCATGACCAGATGTCAGCACTCGCTCCAGACTGCCCTGCATCACCGCCAGCGGGTGGGCTCGGAATTCTTATCCTTTCCTTGCAGCTCCAGTTTGCGGGAGAATGTAAAGGAGGAGCTGTTGACGGGTCAAGTTTCGCTTGACTTGACAATTTTCTCACCAGCAGGTCTTTGAACCTCTGCAGACTTGTGTCTGCCGGAAAGAGAGATACAATGTAGGCTTTAAACCTAGGATCGAGCACAGTAGCCAAAATGTAGTGCTCTGATTTCAATAGATTGACCACCCGTGAATCCGGGTTAAGCGAATTAAGGGCTCCATCCACAAGTCCCACATGCCTAGCAGAATTGCTCCGTTTTAGCTACTCCTTCAATCTATCCAGCTGCTTCTGCAAAAGCCTGATGAGGGGAATGACCTGACTCAGGCTGACAGTGTCTGAACTGACTTCACGTGTGGCAAGTTAAAAGGGTTGCAGAACCTTGCACAACGTTGAAATCATTCTCCACTGCGCTTGAGTCAGGTGCATTCCTCCTCCTTTGCCTATATCGTAGGCAGATGTATAGGCTTGAATGGTCTTTTGCTGCTCTTCCATCCTCTGAAGCATATAACGGGTTGAATTGCACCTCGTTACCACCTCTTACTTCAGATGATGGCGGGGCAGGTTCAGGAGTGTTTGCTGGTGCTCCAGTCTTGGCACGTGGTGGCTGAATGCCGAAAGTGGCCCGCTATTCTTCGGGCCACCGACAGCATCTCTTGCATGCCCCTGTCATTTTTTAAAAAATTCTGCACCACCAAATTCAATGTATGTGCAAAACATGGGATGTGCTGGAATTTGCACGTACAATATTAGTGGCGTTGTCCGTTGTCACAAATCCCCAGGAGAATCCAATTGGGGCAAGCCATTCTGCAATGATGTTCCTCAGTTTCCGTAAGAGGTTGTCAGCTGTGTGCCTCTTATGGGAAGCAATGATACAAAGCATAGCCTGCCCAGGAACGAGTTGGCGTTTGCAAAATGCTGCTACTGGTGCCGCAGCAGCTGTTCTTGATGCGGGAGGCATTACATCTACCCAGTGGGCTGTCACAGTCATATAGTCCTGAAACTGCCCTGCTCCACTTGTCCACATGTCCGTGGTTAAGTGGACATTGGGTACAACTGCATTTTTTAGGACACTGATGACTCTTTTTCTGACGTCTGTGTACATTCTCGGTATCGCCTGCCTAGAGAAATGGAACCTATATGGTATTTGGTACCGGGGACACAGTACCTCAATCAATTCTCTATTTCCCTGTGAATTAACGGTAGATAGCGGACACAAGTTTAACACCACCGCAGCTGCCAAGACCTGAGTTATCCACTTTGCAGCAGGATGACTGCTGTGATATTTCATCTTCCTCGCAAAGGACTGTTGGACAGTCAATTGCTTACTGGAAGTAGTACAAGTGGTCTTCTGACTTCCCCTCTGGGATGACGATCGACTCCCAGCAGCAACAACAGCAGTGCCAGCAGCAGTAGGCGTTACACTCAAGGATGCATCAGAGGAATCCCAGGCAGGAGAGGACTCATCAGACTTGACAGTGACATGGCCTACAGGACTATTGGCTTTCCTGTCTAAGGAGGAAATTGACATTGAGGGAGTTGGTGGTGTGGTTTGCAGGAGCTAAGTTACAAGAGGATGGGATTTAGTTGTCAGTGGACTGCTTCCTCTGTCACCCAAAGTTTTTGAACTTGTCAATGACTTCTGATGAATGTGCTCCAGGTGATGTATAAGGGAGGATGTTCCTAGGTGGTTAACGTCCTTACCCCTACTTATTACAGCTTGACAAAGGCAACACACGGCTTGACACCTGTTGTCCGCATTTCTGTTAAAATAATTCCACACCGAAGAGGTGATTTTTTTTTGTAATTTGACTAGGCATGTCAATGGCCATATTCATCCCACGGACAACAGGTGTCTTCCCGGGTGCCTGACTTAAACCACCTCACCATCAGTATCCTCCTTGTCAATTTCCTCCTCAGCGCCAGCAACACCCATATCCTCATCCTGGTGTACTTCAACAGTGACATCTTCAATTTGACTATCAGGAACTGGACTGTGGGTGCTCCTTCCAGCACTTGCAGGGGGCATGCAAATGGTGGAAGGCGCCACCTCTTACCGTCCAGTGTTGGGAAGGTCAGGCATTGCAACCGACACAATTGGACTCTCCTTGGGGATTTGTGATTTAGAAGAACGTACAGTTCTTTGCTGTGCTTTTGCCAGCTTAAGTCTTTTCATTTTTCTAGCGGGAGGATGAGTGCTTCCATCCTCATGTGAAGCTGAACCACTAGCCATGAACATAGGCCATGGCCTCAGCCGTTCCTTGCCACTCCGTGTCGTAAATGGCTTATTGGCAAGTTTACACTTCTCATCAGATGCTTTTATTTTTGATTTTTGGGTCATTTTACTGAACTTTTATTTTTTTAATTTTACATGCTCTCTACTATGACATTGGGCATCGGCCTTGGCAGACGACGTTGATGGCATTTCCTCGTCTCGGCCATGACTAGTGGCAGCAGCTTCAGCACGAGGTGGAAGTGGATCTTGATCTTTCCCTATCTTACCCTCCACATTTTTGTTCTCCATTTTTTAATGTGTGGAATTATATGCCAGTAATTTATCAATAGCAATGGCCTACTGTACCGTACTGCTATATATATATATATATATATATATATATATATACCGGTGGTCAGCAAAATTCTGCACTGTCAACCTACTGTATACTGCACACAACTACAATGCAGCACAGATATGGATAGTATACTTGACAACACAGAGGTAGAGCAATGGACTACTGTACCATACTGCTATATATATATATATACTGGTGGTCAGCAAAATTCTGCACTGTCCTCCTACTATATACTGCGCACAACTACAATGCAGCACAGATGTGGATAGTATACTTCACTACACAGAGGTAGAGCAATGGACTACTGTACCGTACTGCTATATATATATATATATATATATATATATATATATACTGGTGGTCAGCAAAATTCTGCACTGTCCTCCTACTATATACTGCGCACAACTACGATGCAGCACAGATATGGATAGTATACTTGATGACACAGAGGTAGAGCAATGGACTACTGTACCGTACTGCTATATATATATATATATATATATATATATACTGGTGGTCAGAAAAATTCTGCACTGTCCTCCTACTACAGTATATACTGCGCACAACTACAATGCAGCACAGATATGGATAGTATACTTGACGACACAGAGGTAGAGCAATGGACTACTGTACCGTAATGCTATATATATATATATATATATATATATATACTGGTGGTCAGCAAAATTCTGCACTGTTCTCCTACTATATACTGCGTCCAATTACAATGCAGCACAGATATTGATAGTATACTTGACGACACAGAGGTAGAGCAATGGACTACTGTACCATACTGCTATATATATACTGGTGGTCAGTAAATTCTGTACTGTCCTCCTACTATATACTGTGCAATACTACAATGCAGCACAGATATGGATAGTATACTTGACGACACAGAGGTAGAGCAATGGACTACTGTACCGTACTGCTATATATATACTGGTGGTCAGCAAAATTCTGCACTGTCCTCCTACTATATACTGCGTACAACTACAATGTAGCACAGATATGGAGCGTTTTCAGGCAGAGAACGTAGATATTTGCAGCACACTGAGCACAGATATTTGCAGCACACTGAGCACAGATATTTGCAGCACACTGAACACAGAAACTGAGAGATCGCAGCCACAACCTCACGCTATAATCTCCAATGCACGAGTGAAAATGGCTCTTTATATGCAATACGAATCTCACGAGAATAGGTCAGCGGGATGATGACGTTCAGGCGCGCTCGGGTTAACGGAGCAGGCGGGAAGATCTGAGGCTGCCTCGGAACCGTGTAAAATGGGTGAAGTTCAGGGGGGGGTTTGGATCTCGAGGAACCGAACCCGCTCATCTCTAGTGTGTACCATAATATTTCCCAACTTCGACACATGGTACAGTACAGTTACCTGCCCTGTATACTTTATTATGTGACCATTGGGATTTACCTTCCAAGGTATACTGTCCTAGTTATGGTTGACAGAGCAGCATCAGGTCATGTTAACATGTAGTAGCGTCAGACAGTATCCAAAGACTGGAGAGTCGGTGTACACCTTGCCATGTGCTAGGCAAGGTAGACCAATGTAAAATCAAGGATTCTTAAATAAGGTAATCTTTTTTTAAATGTGTGAGTGATGTCTATGAAAAGGGTTTGGTTGTCACATCAGGTCCAGTGGTGTAACTGTCATAGGTGCAGAGGATGCAGCTGCTACAGGGCCTGAGATGCCTGCAGAGCCTGCTAGTCCCTTGCACCCCGCCCCCACTACACTCCACCACCGCCACTCACCTCCTCACTGGTCATGGACAGGTCGGTGTTGTGTGGGCAATACAGTGTGGGGCATAATGTGGCAAAATGGGTATTACTATGTGAGGCATAATGTGATGCAATATGAATTACTGTGTGAGGTGTAATGTAGGGCAATGGGAATTACTGTGTGGCATAATGTGGTTCAATGGGCATTACTTTGTGGGGTGTAAGTGGGATTACTGTGTATGGGGCATTGGGGCATCATGTGGTACAATAGACATTACTCTGTGTGACGTTATATAGTGCACTGGGCATTACAGTGTGGAGCATAATGTGGTTCAATGGGCATTACTTTGTGGCATAGTGTGGTACAATGGGCATTAATGTGTGGGGTGTAAGGGAGATTACTATGTGTGGTGCATAACTTGGTGCAATGGAAATTACTGTGTGGTGCGTATAGTGGTACAATGGGCATTACTGTGTGAGGCGTTATATAGTGCAATTGGCATTATTGTGCGAGGCATAACTTGGTGCAATGGGCATTACTGTATGAGGCGCTATATGGTGCACTGGAAATTACTGTGTGTGGCATAATGTGGTGCAATGGCAATGACAGTGTGTTGCATAATATGTCACAATGGGCATTACTGTGTGTGGCATAATGGTGTAAGGGGCAGTACTACTGTATGGCATAATGTTGTGTAAGGGGCACGACTACTGCGTGACATAACATAAATGGGCTCTACTTTGTAGCATAATATGAATAAGGGGCACTACGGTGACATAACATGAACAAGGGACACTACTGTGATGTTACATGAATAAGGGGCATCACTGTGCAGTATAATGTGAATTGGGTGTATTAGTGTGTAGTCACGGCCCTTCCCAGTAAGTTATTAGTATAACTGACACCTCAGTTATATAGTGCAAGGTACTGCCATACACTGTCAGGCCCCACTCCCTCTCTGCTGTTCTGACGCCCATCACCTCAAAACCACCACCCCACTCCCCATTCCTCTTGCGGAGTGCAGGGGGTACCCTTTCAAAATCTTGGTATTGGGCCCACAAAGGTCTAGTTACACCTCTGCTCAGGTCTATATTAGAAATGTGCGGTGGACACTTTTCAGGTTTTGTGTTATGGTTTTGGATCTGGATCTCTGTTCATGTTTTTGATCTGAATTGGTTTTGCCAAAAACACCCTTTCTGGTTTTTGTTTTGGATCTGGATTTTTTTTTTAAACATAAAAACAGCTAAAATCACAGAATGTGGGGGTATTTTTGATCCTACAGTATTAGTAACCTCAAAAACATTAATTTCCACTTATATCCAGTCTATTCTGAACAACTAACAATATTGTTTTTAGGCCAAAAGGTTTGCACCGTGGTAGCTGGATGACTACGCTACAGTAAGCGACACAAGTGAGCGGCACAAGCATGTGGCCTATCTAGGAGTGGCACTGCAGTGACAGACAGGATAGCAGTTTTAAAAACTAGGCCCCAAAGATAACATAATACAAAGAAAAAAAGAGGTGCAAGATGGAATTATCCTTGTTACTTCCCACCGACCCTTATGTTGTTTAAACAGGACATGCACAGTTTAATAAACCCATAATTTCAGCGACAGGTGGTCCACCTGGAAAAAGCTTGCCAAGTTCTCCGAATCATAGCTAGCTACAAACATACCACCTCCTACTTGATGACTTGTCACATTATTAAAAGAGGAAAGAGGAAGAGGATAGTGTCAAGAAGGTGATTAAAAATTAGAGAGGCACACGCAATCAGGAACAACACACAGGCTTTCACCTCCACTCCTATATTGGTGTGTAATGGAAAGGACTTTAACCAAGCAAATATATAATTACCACATCACTGGACAAACTGAAAAACTAGGGGCGAATTTGTACCTCCTTCTCCATTTTCAGGTATTACAATAATCTTGGATTTAATGCTGGGATGCAAAATAAACTGGTGTATACCACAGGATCAAGAGTGGATATTTTCCCCTCCATGGAGTCTGGAGACTTATTTTGTGAAAATAACGTGGGGGGGGGGGGTGTTTTCCCCATTTTTTATTGCATTTTTATTTACATATTTTATGCCTTATTTTTATTTTTCACAGCTCCCAGTTACATGCATGAGAGCATACCTGTGTGTCTTTATTTTATTCATATTTTATTTTTAAATAAAGCAGCCCCTTAGATGTTATTAGTATAACTGACACCTCAGTTATATATTGCATGGTACTGCCATACACTTTCAGGCCCCACTCCCACTCTGCTGTTCTGACGCCCATCACCTCAAAACCACCACCCCACTCACCATCCCTCTTGCGGAGTGCAGGTGGTACCCTTTCAAAATCTTGGTATTGGGCCCACAAAGGTCTAGTTACATCCATGCTCAGGTCTGTATTAGAGATGTGCGGTGGACACTTTTGGGGGTTTGTGTTATTGTTTTGGATCTGGATCTCCATTCGTGTTTTGGATCTGAATTTGTTTTGCCAAAAACACCCTTTCTGATTTTGGTTTTGGATCTGGATTTTTTTTTAAAAACATAAAAACAGCTAAAATCACAGAATGTGGGGGTGTTTTTGATCTTCAATATTAGTAACCTCAAAAACATTCATTTCCACTCATTTCCAGTCTATTCTGAACACCTCACAATATTGTTTTTAGGCCAAAAGATTTGCACCGAGGTAGCTGGATGACTAAGCTAAGTGACACAAGTGGGCGGCACAAGCATGTGGCCCATCTAGGAGTGGCACTGCAGTGACAGACAGGATGGCAGTTTTAAAAACTGGGAGCACATAATGCAAAGAAAAAAAAGAGTTGAAAGATGGAATTATCCTTGTTCCCTCCCACCGACCCTTATGTTGTTTAAACAGCACATGCACATTTTAATAAACCCATAGTTTCAGCGACAGGTGGTCCCCCTGGAAAAAGCTTGCCAAGTTCTCCAAATCATAGCTAGCTACAAACATACCACCTCCTTCTTGATGACTTGTCACATTATGAGAAAAGGAAAGAGGAAGAGGACAGTGTCAAGAAGGTGATTAAAAATTAAAGAGGCACACGCAATCAGGAACACCACACAGGCTTTCACCTCCACTCCTATGTTGGTGTGGAACGGAAAGGACTTTAACCAAGTAAATATATAATTACCACATCACTGGACAAACTGAAAAACTAGGGGCCAAAGCCTCTGAATTTGTACCCCCTTCTCCATTATCATGGATTTCAATAATCTTGGATTTAGCGCTGGGATGCAAGTAAACTGGTGTATACCACAGGATCAAGAGTGGATATTTTCCCCTCCATGGAGTCTGGAGACTTAGAGGGTCATTCCGAGTTGATTGCTAGCTGAAAATGTTCACTGCGCAGCGATGATGCAAAAAAACGGCACTTCTGCGAATGCGTATGCGGCGCAATGCGCACCTGTGATGTACTTTCACAACAGCCGATGTAGTTTCACACAAGGTCTAGCGAAGCTTTTCAGTCGCACTGCTGGCCGCAGAGTGATTGACATGAAGTGGGCGTTTCTGGGTGTCAACTGACCGTTTTCAGGGAGTGTTCGGAAAAACACAGGCGTGCCAGGAAAAATGCAGGCGTGGCTGGGCGAATGCAGGGCGTGTTCGTGATGTCAAAACAGGAACTGAACAGTCCAAAGTCATCGCAAGCGCTGAGTAGGTCTGAAGCTACTCTGAAAAATAATGCACAAAATTATTTTGTAGCCGCTGTGCGATCCTTTCGTTCGCACTTCTGATAAGTTAATACACTCCCAGTGGTAGGCGGCATAGCGTTTGCACGGCTGCTAAAAACAGCTAGCGAGCAATCAACTCGGAATGACCCCATTATTTTGTGAAAATAATGTGGGTTTCTTTTTTCCCCCATTTTTTTATTGCATTTTTATTTACATATTTTATGCCTTATTTTTGTTTTTCATAGCTCCCAGTTACATGCATGTGAGCATACCTGTGGGTCCCAGTTACACGCGTGTGAGCATACCTGTGTGTCTTTATTTTATTTATATTTTATTTTTAAATAAAGCAACCCCTTAGATGTTTTAGCAGCCCCTCCTGATTCCCCACAGCAGCCACAGTAAAGTACTACGCATGACTGTAGAGTGCAGTGATTTTTTTTTGTTATTGAGCCCCTGCCCTATTGGAGCTTACCATTCTACAGTTGAAACTCATTTCATACAATAAGTAAACTGTGGGAAGAAGCAATGCTAACCTCTGTGCCAACAGCATGCCCCAGCCTGGCAAGCCACCATGAAACTCCATACTGGGCCTTATTCAGTAAATGTGCCTCACAGGAGCTCCTGGCCCATCTAGTGCTGCAGTGCAATGGAAAGCTGATACAATGCAAGATCACTGAAACTCTATTCCTCTAACACCGCAAGGTCTTGCGATAACCCTACACAGCCCTTACATTGTACAATTATTGAGGAGAAAACAATTACAAAATAAAGGGAAAGAACTAGAGATGTGCACCGGAAATTTTTCGGGTTTTGTGTTTTGGTTTTGGGTTCGGTTCCGCGGCCGTGTTTTGGGTTCGAACGCGTTTTAGCAAAACCTCACCGAATTTTTTTTGTCGGATTCGGGTGTGTTTTGGATTCGGGTGTTTTTTTCAAAAAACCCTAAAAAACAGCTTAAATCATAGAATTTGGGGGTCATTTTGATCCCAAAGTATTATTAACCTCAATAACCATAATTTCCACTCATTTTCAGTCTATTCTGAACACCTCACACCTCACAATATTATTTTTAGTCCTAAAATTTGCACCGAGGTCGATGGATGACTAAGCTCAGCGACCCAAGTGGCCGACACAAACACCTGGCCCATCTAGGAGTGGCACTGCAGTGTCACGCAGGATGGCCCTTCCAAAAAACACTCCCCAAACAGCACATGACGCAAAGAAAAAAAGAGGCGCAATGAGGTAGCTGTGTGACTAAGCTCAGCGACCCAAGTGGCCGACACAAACACCTGGCCCATCTAGGAGTGGCACTGCAGTGTCAGGCAGGATGGCCCTTCCAAAAAATACTCCCCAAACAGCACATGACGCAAATAAGAAAAAAAAGAGGCGCAATGAGGTAGCTGTGTGACTAAGCTCAGCGACCCTAGTGGCCGACACAAACACCTGGCCCATCTAGGAGTGGCACTGCAGTGTCAGGCAGGATGGCCCTTCCAAAAAACACTCCCCAAACAGCACATGACGCAAAGAAAAAAAGAGGCGCAATGAGGTAGCTGTGTGAGTAAGCTCAGCGACCCTAGTGGCCGACACAAACACCTGGCCCATCTAGGAGTGGCACTGCAGTGTCACGCAGGCTGGCCCTTCCAAAAAACACTCCCCAAACAGCACATGACGCAAAGAAAAATGAAAGAAAAAAGAGGTGCAAGATGGAATTGTCCTTGGGCCCTCCCACCCAGGGCCCTCCCACCCACCCTTATGTTGTATAAACAGGACATGCACACTTTAACCAACCCATCATTTCAGTGACAGGGTCTGCCACACGACTGTGACTGAAATGACGGGTTGGTTTGGACCCCCACCAAAAAAGAAGCAATTAATCTCTCCTTGCACAAACTGGCTCTACAGAGGCAAGATGTCCACCTCATCATCATCCTCCGATTCATCACCGTGTACATCCCCCTCCTCACAGATTATCAATTCGTCCCCACTGGAATCCACCATCACAGCTCCCTGTGTACTTTGTGGAGGCAATTGCTGCTGGTGAATGTCTCCATGGAGGAATTGATTATAATTCATTTTAATGAACATCATCTTCTCCACATTTTCTGGAAGTAACCTCGTACGCTGATTGCTGACAAGGTGAGCGGCGGCACTAAACACTCTTTCGGAGTACACACTTGTGGGAGGGCAACTTAGGTAGAATAAAGCCAGTTTGTGCAAGGGCCTCCAAATTGCCTCTTTTTCCTGCCAGTATACGTACGGACTGTCTGACGTGCCTACTTGGATGCGGTCACTCATATAATCCTCCACCATTCTTTCAATGGGGAGAGAATCATATGCAGTGACAGTAGACGACATGTCCGTAATCGTTGGCAGGTCCTTCAGTCCGGACCAGATGTCAGCATCAGCAGTCGCTCCAGACTGCCCTGCATCACCGCCAGCGGGTGGGCTCGGAATTCTGAGCCTTTTCCTCGCACCCCCAGTTGCGGGAGAATGTGAAGGAGGAGATGTTGACAGGTCGCGTTCCGCTTGACTTGACAATTTTCTCACCGGCAGTTCTTTGAACCCCTGCAGACTTGTGTCTGCCGGAAAGAGAGATCCAAGGTAGGTTTTAAATCTAGGATCGAGCACGGTGGCCAAAATGTAGTGCTCTGATTTCAACAGATTGACCACCCGTGAATCCTTGTTAAGCGAATTAAGGGCTCCATCCACAAGTCCCACATGCCTAGCGGAATCGCTCTGTGTTAGCTCCTCCTTCAATATCTCCAGCTTCTTCTGCAAAAGCCTGATGAGGGGAATGACCTGACTCAGGCTGGCAGTGTCTGAACTGACTTCACGTGTGGCAAGTTCAAAAGGTTGCAGAACCTTGCACAACGTTGAAATCATTCTCCACTGCGCTTGAGACAGGTGCATTCCACCTCCTATATCGTGCTCAGTTGTATAGGCTTGAATGGCCTTTTGCTGCTCCTCCAACCTCTGAAGCATATAGAGGGTTGAATTCCACCTCGTTACCACTTCTTGCTTCAGATGATGGCAGGGCAGGTTCAGGCGTTTTTGGTGTTGCTCCAGTCTTCTGTACGTGGTGCCTGTACGCCGAAAGTGTCCCGCAATTCTTCTGGCCACCGACAGCATCTCTTGCACGCCCCTCTCGTTTTTTAAATAATTCTGCACCACCAAATTCAAGGTATGTGCAAAACATGGGACGTGCTGGAATTTGCCCATATTTAATGCACACACAATATTGCTGGCGTTGTCCGATGCCACAAATCCACAGGAGAGTCCAATTGGGGTAAGCCATTCTGCGATGATCTTCCTCAGTTGCCGTAAGAGGTTTTTAGCTGTGTGCGTATTCAGGAAAGCGGTGATACAAAGCGTAGCCTGCCTAGGAAAGAGTTGGCGTTTGCGAGATGCTGCTACTGGTGCCGCCGCTGCTGTTCTTGCGGCGGGAGTCCATACATCTACCCAGTGGGCTGTCACAGTCATATAGTCCTCAGTCTGCCCTGCTCCACTTGTCCACATGTCCGTGGTTAAGTGGACATTGGGTACAACTGCATTTTTTAGGACACTGGTGAGTCTTTTTCTGAGGTCTGTGTACATTTTCGGTATCGCCTGCCTAGAGAAATGGAACCTAGATGGTATTTGGTACCGGGGACACAGTACCTCAAACAAGTCTCTAGTTGGCTCTGCAGTAATGATGGATACCGGAACCACGTTTCTCACCGCCCAGGATGCCAAGGCCTCAGTTATCCGCTTTGCAGCAGGATGACTGCTGTGATATTTCATCTTCCTCGCAAAGGACTGTTGGACAGTCAATTGCTTGGTGGAAGTAGTAAAAGTGGTCTTACGACTTCCCCTCTGGGATGACCATCGACTCCCAGCAGCAACAACAGCAGCGCCAGCAGCAGTAGGCGTTACACGCAAGGATGCATCAGAGGAATCCCAGGCAGGAGAGGACTCGTCAGAATTGCCAGTGACATGGCCTGCAGGACTATTAGCATTCCTGGGGAAGGAGGAAATTGACACTGAGGGAGTTGGTGGGGTGGTTTGCGTGAGCTTGGTTACAAGAGGAAGGGATTTACTGGTCAGTGGACTGCTTCCGCTGTCGCCCAAAGTTTTTGAACTTGTCACTGACTTATGATGAATGCGCTGCAGGTGACGTATTAGGGAGGATGTTCCGAGGTGGTTAACGTCCTTACCCCTACTTATTACAGCTTGACAAAGGCAACACACGGCTTGACAAATGTTGTCCGCATTTCTGTTGAAATACTTCCACACCGAAGAGCTGATTTTTTTTGGTATTTTCACCAGGCATGTCAATAGCCATATTCCTCCCACGGACAACAGGTGTCTCCCCGGGTGCCTGACTTAAACAAACCACCTCACCATCAGAATCCTCCTGGTCAATTTCCTCCCCAGCGCCAGCAACACCCATATCCTCCTCATCCTGGTGTACTTCAACACTGACATCTTCAATCTGACTATCAGGAACTGGACTGCGGGTGCTCCTTCCAGCACTTGCAGGGGGCGTGCAAATGGTGGAAGGCGCATGCTCTTCACGTACAGTGTTGGGAAGGTCAGGCATCACAACCGACACAATTGGACTCTCCTTGTGGATTTGTGATTTCGAAGAACGCACAGTTCTTTGCTGTGCTTTTGCCAGCTTAAGTCTTTTCATTTTTCTAGCGAGAGGCTGAGTGCTTCCATTCTCATGTGAAGCTGAACCACTAGCCATGAACATAGGCCAGGGCCTCAGCCGTTCCTTGCCACTCCGTGTGGTAAATGGCATATTGGCAAGTTTACGCTTCTCCGACGATTTTATTTTAGATTTTTGAGTCCTTTTTTTACTGATATTTGGTGTTTTGGATTTTACATGCTCTGTACTATGACATTGGGCATCGGCCTTGGCAGACGACGTTGATGGCATTTCATCGTCTCGGCCATGACTAGTGGCAGCAGCTTCAGCACGAGGTGGAAGTCGATCTTGATCTTTCCCTATTTTTGGAACCTCAACATTTTTGTTCTCCATATTTTAATAGGCACAACTAAAAGGCACCTCAGGTAAACAATGGAGATGGATGGATACTAGTATACTTATGGATGACGAGTGACTGCCGACACAGAGGTAGCTACAGCCGTGGACTACTGTACTGCGTCTGCCAGTATAGACTGGATGATAATGATATAAAAAATATATATATATCACTACAGCAGGACAGGTATATATTATATAATGACGGACCTGCTGGACACTGTCAGCAGCAGACTCCTAAACTACTAGTATGATGAAGATAGAAAAAAAAAACCACCACAGGTAGGTATACAATTATGGACGAGCACTGCCGACACAGAGGTAGCTACAGCCGTGGACTACCGTACTGCATCTGCTAGTATAGACTGGATGATAATGATATAGAAAAAATATATATATCACTACTGCAGGACAGGTATATATTATATAATGACGGACCTGCTGGACACTGTCAGCAGCAGACTCCTAAACTATTAGTATGAAGAAGATAGAAAAAAAAAACCCACCACAGGTAGGTATACAATTATGGACGAGCACTGCCGACACAGAGGTAGCTACAGCCGTGGACTACCGTACTGCGTCTGCTAGTATAGACTGGATGATAATGATATAAAAAATATATATATATCACTACTGCAGGACAGGTATATATTATATAATGACGGACCTGCTGGACACTGTCAGCAGCAGACTCCTAAACTACTAGTATGAAGAAGATAGAAAAAAAAAAACCACCACAGGTAGGTATACAATTATGGACGAGCACTGCCGACACAGAGGTAGCTACAGCCGTGGACTACCGTACTGCGTCTGCTAGTATAGACTGGATGATAATGATATAAAATATATATATATCACTACTGCAGGACAGGTATATATTATATAATGACGGACCTGCTGGACACTGTCAGCAGCAGACTCCTAAACTACTAGTATGAAGAAGATAGAAAAAAAAAACCCACCACAGGTAGGTATACAATTATGGACGAGCACTGCCGACACAGAGGTAGCTACAGCCGTGGACTACCGTACTGCGTCTGCTAGTATAGACTGGATGATAATGATATAAAATATATATATATATATCACTACTGCAGGACAGGTATATATTATATAATGACGGACCTGCTGGACACTGTCAGCAGCAGACTCCTAAACTACTAGTATGAAGAAGATAGAAAAAAAAAAACCCACCACAGGTAGGTATACAATTATGGACGAGCACTGCCGACACAGAGGTAGCTACAGCCGTGGACTACCGTACTGCGTCTGCTAGTATAGACTGGATGATAATGATATAAAAAAAATATATATATATCACTACTGCAGGTATATATTATAATATAATGAATGACGGACCTGCTGGACACTGTCTGTCAGCAGAATGCGTTTATAGAATAAAAAAAAAAACACCACACGAGTGTTTAACTTTTTCAGGCAGACAATATACTGGTGGTCACTGGTCAGTCACACTGGCAGCAAAAGTGTGCACTGTTATGTACTCCTGCTATATATATTCCCCCAGTCTTTTTCCCCAACTTTTTGTGCAAATAAACATAATCTGCCTCAAGACGACCGCTTCATCTTGTGACCTGCAGGCCTATGCCAAACATAGCTCCGTTCTTTAGCTGTTTTGGATACACCCAGCATCTCCAACCTCTGGGGATTCATCAACACCACACAGGTGTGGTAAGACAGCATGTTGACGCATACAGAGCAGAACCATGGTTCCAGACGCCATGGCAAGGAGGAGTCTGGTGGTGGCAGCAGAGCAACCACTTACTGCACAGTGGGTGGGGTCAGTAACAGGCGGTTACTGACGGGAAGCGGGAATCCTCTAATTGGCCAGGTCCCGTGTGACCTAAATTCCATTCTGTGATGTGGGACGTGTGGCGGTGAGGGCTTTTGGAACTGTCTGGTCACAATCTGTATCACAGTTATTTTGGATCTGGAACTGTCAGGATGAGGGGATCCAGCTGAAACCTGTACTTACTGATAGTAAACAAGTACACTCTGGTGCTGAGTCAGATGCAATGAAACAAATTTTATTCTGTGCATACGTCTACAGTATGTCACCCTGTGCATATTTCCAGATAGCATGCTCACAGAGTCAGAATTGCAATATAGGTGCACAATCTCAGAAATGTGTTAACAATATACAGTAGTGGGCATTTCTGACCAGTGACAAGGAGATGGTTTATGCAAGCACATAGTCCGTGTTATGAGCCTGTTATGCAAGTGGTGCAGGTGCATTGGTGAATGTGGTTGCTTGCGCATATACTCAAATGCTTATGTAACTACTCATACAGGGAAACAGGATCTGCTATGTTGCAAGTATCAGTGATGCACATGATGGCGCACACTATGGTGGCGTGTCAAGAGTCACCGGTGGTGTTATAGCATGCAGAGACCCTAGAAGTTGGTGCATCAGTTGTAGCACATTGAGAGGAATGCTTGTACACTAGGGGAATGCTGAAAATAGCATTTACATATTATTGCTGCTGCTACTCCGGCAACAGACAAAAGAGTGGACACAGCAGCATCCACATCTCAATCAGGCTCTTTGTTAGATACAGACAATCAGGCACCAGCAGCCCAGCTACTTACTCAAGCTCCTTAACCCGCACTTACTTTGCAGGGCACACTATGCCTGTCCTGATGCAACACCGAACACAATAGTGTGTATGTATAGTAATTGGTCAGGTCCCACTGTGGAGTGTGGAGGCCATTAGAAAATGAATGGGGCAATGAGCTAGAGCAATGGGCTTCATGGCCGTTACAAGTGGATGGAGAAGGTTTACCATTCTGGTGGCTGTGGACCACGTGCTTACTTGCTTTCAACTCCTAGGGGTATATTTACTACAGGGAGCATTTTTAGAAATGGAGATGTGCTACAGCTAATAGCAACCAATCATATTCTAGCTATTATCTTTCAGAAGCTGCTATATAAATGAAAATCACAGTATAATCTGATTGATATGGGCAACATTTTCACTTCTAAAAACCCACACTTTACATAGGCAAATGCAGGGGGTGGGGGTTCTGGTTGTCCGGAAACCCCCCTCCTCTTGGCAAGTGGCTCAAATTCTGACAATAGTAATGGTTTATTCTGTAATATGATTACTAGAGCTGCTGCCACATCATGCAGTGTAAGAGTCCAAGTTTGCTGTGTGTGTGGTTCTGAGTCCTCAATTAGTGCAGTGGGAAAGTGAGCAGCTACCAGAAAGAAGAGACAGAAGCATTGCCATGAGGTGGGAGAATGTGTAATAAGAAAGTACAGTACTGGTTCTATTATGGTTGTGTATTTATTTATTATGGTATGTTTAACCTTTTCCTGACCATGTATTTATATTTTTTTAAATGTTTGATGCAGCCTATACTAAAGACCATCTATATTGTTAAATATTAGAACTGTTTTCCATGTTCCACAAAGCGGGAGCTCGTGGATTGCATTTGGAAACCCCCCTCTAGAAATCCTGCGTTTGCCACTGCTTTAGTAAATATACCTTCTACACTTTACCACTGAAATGCAAATGTAAAAATTACTGTAGCAATTGAATGGAGAAAAAAAAACACAAGCTGTTTTTATATGTCACACAGACTTTATTTATGTGAACTATTAATAGTAATTGCTAAAACATATCATAACTTTTATGATAACAAATATCCCGTGAAGTAACATGTTGCCGTATGCTGATGTCAAAATATAGATTGCTGTAAAATTATTTTCAGTGCCCTTCACTGGAAAAGCAACATAGGGAAATACTTTATTTATACTGTACCAGACTTCTTGGATATTTCTCCCTCTGGACACTGCACACAGTTATAGAAACAGGCATGGTATTCTCCCTTTGGAGCTTTTCTTAATCCATCAGGACACTTTTCAGAACATTGTCCTTGTGGCATCTATAAAGAAAAATTGTATTAAGAATATTTATCTGAGCATTGCATCATAGACATTTAATTTAAAATGTTGAGGGTTTTGAAATACTATAACCAAACTGGAAAGATATTGGCAAGTAACAACAGTAAATAATAATAATAATAATATTTTTTTTTCTAAAAACAAGATTAAAAAACACAGACTAACCCCATAATAACTACAGATGAGCAGGTTCGGTTCTCAGAGAACCGAACCCTACCAAACTTCACGCTCTGAGCCAAGTTCCGAGTCAGGCTCGGGTTTTCCCGCCTGACTCGGAAACCCGAACGAGGCAAAACGTAATCATCCCGCTGTCGGATTTTCGCTTGATTTGGATTCCATATAAGGAGCCGACCGTCGCAGCCATTTTCACTCCAGTCTCGGAGAGTGTAGTAAGAGGACGTGTCTCCGTCCTCAGTGTCTGTGTGGGTGGGAAAGTGGGGTGGCGAGTCTTGTGCTGTGTTGTGCTGCTCAGTCCAGTCCAGTGTAGTCAGTGTATTGTGCTGCATCAGTCCAGCCAGTCACAGTGCTGGTGTCCTCTGCTGCTATATGTCCCCAGTGCTGCTGGCTGCTGTATAAATCCCTTGCAGTTTTGCTGTGTTGTCTTGCATCAGACCAGGGGTAGTGTCTTGTGCACCATAAATCCAGTGACCAGTCACAGTGGTGGTGTCCTCTGCTGCCATATATCCAGTGTAGCTATATAAGTCCATTTCAGTTGAGTTGTGTTGTCCTGCATTAGACCAGGGGAAGTCTCTTGTGCAGCATCAGTCCAGTGACCAGTCACAATGGTGGTGTCCACTGCTGCCATATATCCAGTGTTACTGCCGTATAATTCCCGTGAAACTCGCGTATATTTCCTGTGATATTGCCGTATAATTCCCGTGATACTGGCGTATAATTCCTGTGACATTGCCGTATAGTTCTCGGAATACTGGCGTATAATTCCTATGACATTGCCGTATAATTCCTGTGACATTGCCGTATAATTCTCGGAATACTGGCGTATAATTCCTGTGACATTGCTGTATAATTCTCGGAATACTGGCGTATAATTCCTATGATATTGCCGAATAATTCCTGTGACATTGCCGTATAATTCTCAGAATACTGGTGTATAATTCCTGTGACATTGCCGTATAATTCTCGGAATACTGGCGTACAATTCCTATGATATTGCTGTATAATTCCTGTGACATTGCCGTTTATTTCTCGGAATACTGGCATATAATTCCTATGATATTGCCGTATAATTACTGTGACATTGCCGTTTAATTCTCGGAATACTGGCGTATAATTCCTGTGACATTGCCGTATAATTCTCGGAATACTGGCGTATAATTCCTATGATATTGCCGTATAATTCCTGTGACATTGCCGTATAATTCTCAGAATACTGGCGTATAATTCCCGTGATACTGGCGTATAAGTCCTGTGATATTGCCGTATAATTCCCGTGATACTGCCATATAATTCCAGTTATTTTGCCGTATAATTCCATATAAATCCATATAATTCCGTATAAATCCAGTCCAGTGGTGCTGCCATATAAATTCAGTGGTGCTGTCCTGTGCTGAATATTATTTACTCCAAATAAAGGGGTTATTAATATTTAATCCAAATCATTTTTATAGGGTTTGCCCTGTGAGGTGTAGGTGTACGCTCTCTTGTGCCGGATATTGTGTTATATAACTCCAGAAAAATAATGGAGAACAAACATTTGGAGGATAAAATAGGGAAAGATTAAGAACCACTTCCTCCTAATGCTGAAGCTGCTGCCACTAGCCATGACAAAGACGATGAAATGCCATCAACATCGTCTGCCAAGGCCGATGCCCATTGTGATAGTAGAGGGCATGTAAATTCCAAAAAGCCACAGTTCAGTAAAAAGACCTCCAAAAAATAAATTTAAATGTTCTGAGGAGAAATGTAAACTTCCCAATATGCCATTTACAACACGGAGTGGCAAGGAACGGCTGAGGCCCTGGCCTATGTTCATGACTAGTGGTTCAGCTTCAAATGACGATGGAAGGCCTCATAACTGAGGCCTTGACACTTATGTTGGTGTTAGATGTGCGTCCGGTATCCGCCAATAGTGCCGTGAGATTTAGACAATTGATGGAGGTATTGTGTCCCCGGTAACAAATCCCATCTAGATTCATCTTCACTAGGCAGGCGATACCGAGATTTTGCCAATTAATTCCAGTGATTTGGACATATAATTACAGTGATTTTGCTGATTAATTCCAGAGATTTGTACGTATAATTACAGTGATTTTGCCAATTAATTCCAGTGATTTGGACGTATATTTAGTAATTACAGATATCTTGACAATTAATTCCATTGATTTGGACGTATAATTATTAATTACAGTGATCTTGCCAATTAATTCCAATGATTTGGACGTATAATTACACTGATTTTGGCAATTAATTCCAGTGATTTGGACGTATTATTAATAATTACAGTGATCTTGCCACTTAATTCCAGTGATTTGGACGTATCATTACAGTGATCTTGCCAATTAATTCCAGTGATTTGGACGTATAATTACAGTGATCTTGCCAATTAATTCCAGTGATTTGGACGTATAATTGCAATGATCTTGCCAATTAATTCCAGGGATTTGGACATATAATTCCAGTGATTTTGCCAATTAATTCCAGTGATTTGGATGTATAATTCCAGTGATTTGGATATATAATTCCAGTTGGAATTTTTGTGTTGCTTGGCTTAGTCCTACAGCTACCTCATTGCATCTCTTTGACATCTTTGCATGAGGTGCTGTTTGGGGCCTAGTTTTTGAAGAGTGCCATCCTGTGTGACACTGTCGTATGAGTCCTGGGGTACTGCTGTATTAGTCCTGGGGTACTGCCGTATAAGTACACCAAATGCAGATTTTTTTTAAAAGTGACTCTCGACATTCAGTCACTGTGTGACACTACTAGATGAGCCAGGTGGTTGTGTCGCTTAGCATAGTCATACAGCAACCTCGGTGCACCTTTTTTCTTCTTTGCATCATGTGCTGTTAGGGGCCTTTTTTTGATATCTGCCCTCCTGTCTGCCACTGCAGTGCCACGCCTAGATGGGCCAATTGTTTGTGTCGCTTGGCTTAGTCATACAAATACCTCATTACAATTCTTTTTCTTCTTTGCATGATGTGCTGTTTGGGGCCTTTTTTTAATATCTGCCCTCCTGTCTGCCACTGCAGTGCCACTCCTAGATAGGCCAACTGTTTGTGTTGCTTGGCTTAGTCATACAACTACCTCATTGCAATTATTTTTCTTCTTTGCATGATTGGCTGTTTGGGGGCCTTTTTTTTATATCTGCCCTCCTGTCTGACACTGCAGTGCCACTCCTAGATGGGCCAGGTGTTTGTGTTGTCCACTTGTGTCGCTTCGCTTAGTCATCCAGCAACCTCGGTGCAACCTTTTGGCCTAAAAACAATAGTGTGAGGTGTTCATAATAGACTAGAAATGAGTTGAAATGATTGTTATTGAGGTTAATAATACCGTAGGAGCAAATTTACCCCAAGATTATGTAATTTTAGCTGTTTTTATGTTTTTTTCAAAAATCATCCAGATCCAAAACCAAAACCAAACACAAAACACAAAAAGGTGGTTTTGGCAAAACCAAGCCAAAACAAAAACTCCCCATTCCTTTTGCAGAGATGCTGTCAATTTACCTACAATCAAAATTCCAACGGCCAAAATACCGACAACCATTGACCTATGGTCAAAATCCAGACAAGATCAAAATCCCGACATGGTCAAAATACTGACAGTTAAAATACTGACAAGGTCATTATACCAACATTTAAATATGTCAACAGGTCAAAAAGTCAACATGAGTTTATCATGAATTTTTCAAACCAACTTCAAGCTTTATACTTTACCATCCCAGTGGACCTGGAGGGGGAATATAATTGTGTACCGAGTGCAGAATGGCGAGCGCAGAAAGCCATGCGAGGGGACATGGTACACTTTCACCTACAAATTTAGAAAAAGAAACCCAGAAGTTTACTTTTTCCCAAATGAAATCCAACAATGGAAACACAATTATCTTCATATCTATGTTGCCACTGTGGCATTCATAGCATACTATAGTGAAATGAATATCACACATGTGCACAATACAAGCATTTGTTCCCAAATTTATGGACACCCGAAACATGGGGTATCCCTTTGACAAGAGTAGGTGGACTACAGATCAATGCTGGTAATTATGGTGGCAAAAATGACCTTTCGCAAAAGGAGTCAAAATAATATTCTGTTTTTTATGGACAAAGGGGGTAATTCTGAGTTGATCGCAGCAGCAAGTTTGTTAGCAATTGGGCAAAACCATGTGCACTGCAGGGGGGGCAGATATAACATTTGCAGAGAGAGTTAGATTTGGGTGGGATATTTTGTTTCTGTGCAGGGTAAATACTGGCTGCTTTATTTTTACACTGCAGTTTAGATTTCAGTTTGAATACACCCCACCCAAATCTAACTCTCTCTGAACATGTTATATCTGTCCCCCCTGCAGTGCACATGGTTTTGCCCAACTACTAACAAATTTGCTGCTGCGATCAACTCAGAATTAGGCCCCAAAACGCCACAAGATTCTAGACTCATAGGGGGTAATTCAGACCTGATTGTAGCAGCACATTTGTTAGCAATTGGGCAAAACATTGTGCACTGTAGGTGGGGCAGATATAACATGGGCAGAGAGAGTTAGATTTGTGTGGGGTGTGTTCAAACTGAAATCTAAATTGCAGTGTAAAAATAAAACAGCCGGTATTTACCCTGCACAGAAACCATATAACCCACCCTAATCTAACTCTCTCTGCACATGTTATATCTGCCCCATCTGCAGCGCACATGGTTTTGCCCAACTGCTAACAAATTTGCTGCTGCAATCAACTCTGAATTCCCCCCATTATGTGTTTGTTTTAAAAACAGCCAGGGTTCTGCAGCATTCTATTGGGGTGGCATTTGGTGATTACTCCTATTATACAAAAAAAAAACATTTTGAGCAAAATTCTTTCTCAAACTAATCATTGCCCCAAGCTGTTTGAGAGACCAGCCTACTCTTCCTTGCCTCACACCCCATTGGATGCACTTTCAAATAATCCCTTTCCCAAGGAACCAGATGGGATCTCTGAAACACACTAACATTTATAAGAGGCGTGAGCTGATTGACATATCTTTGAATGTTTGAATGCTTCTTTGGACTATACCATTTTGCAATGCCCACTTGAAAATATTATTGATAAAGTAAATATCACATTTATATGATATGGTAGTTATTGTATTTACAGTACATCTAATTTTGAACTAAACTTCACATGGTTGGATTTTCTTAGGAATACTCTTTTGAGGCTTTACCTTCAACTTTAATAGGTGATGCCACCAAATTATATTTATTTGGTTCCAATTTCAATGTCATTAAATTTTCTTTTTCTTTTTTTTATTATCACATGGAATGAACATCATAACAAAGAAAAGTTTGTTGGGATCATTGTGAAATGCCACAAAGATTTAAGACTACTCCAATGGAGTGAGTTAGAGTACCAAAGGTTCTAGCCCTTCTTCCTTTTACTACCTATATAACTTTTTATATAAACTATTTTATAATGTACTTGCCTTATCTATTTCCACTAACATGATGAAAATAAGCCTTACTCATTATGCTCTGTACCTAAGTGTCCTCATTGACTTTGGCTTTATAACATACTGTACCCTTCCATTTCGCCAAAGTATTTTCCATGCTTATCATCATCATCATGCTTATCATGCTGCTTATCATCTGGAACTGAGCTGTCAAATGTCCCCACATTTTAACTGGACATAGCGATATATTCTCCCTTATCAATATATATCCAATTTACAATGTCCAAAGGAGAAGGCAATTCTCCTTTTCCATTATACGATATCTCTTTAACATATTGATCTTTGTAATTCACTTTGCTTTTGTAGGCATGAAGCTTTCCAGAAAAAGAATATGGATAAGAAAACAATTTATTAGCAGAAAAGTACAGTATACAAGAGATTATAGTTGAAATTAAACAATAAAGTACATGACCAAGACAGATTTAAGACACTTAAAATGAGTAGGTCCTTATTCTGTAAACAACAAAGACATAGCATATAGACTAGATACATGTTCAGATTTTATGATTCTGTTTGTAGATCTCACTAAATTCCACTGTACAGTAATTTACAACCATTTAGTAATCCAGTGCAGAATCCTTGCAGTGAAACATGGACAGTGCTGGACTGGGGTATAAAGGGCCCACCAGGGAATGCAGTGGTTAGGGACCAAAAAGTTTCAGGAGTGTGGCCTGCCATCAGAGGAGGTGTAGCCACTTAGCACAGGAATTGGTCAACCGTTATAGAAAAATACACAAGGACCTATTCAATTGGGCCGCAGTTTTTCCGACAAGTCGGCAATTCCGTCTTGTCGGAAAACACGTGGATCTGCAGAATAGCCGCGGATCCACGTGTTTTGTCAGAATCGTGGCCAAATCCAACAGGTTTTAGCCCCATTTGTAACAATGTCAATCTGACTTTAAAAAAAGTCGGATTGCCATTGTCAGGAACGGCCAAATCCTGTGACACCCCCCTATGACAGATCTTGGGAGTGTTAGACTGGGGATAATGGATGTGACTGATGGGACTGTGTGATACGTTTGGGGAAGTGTCCTGGGAACAGGGGATCATTAACAAGGCTTATGAGGATTAAACAAATGTGATTTTACTGATGTGCATATTATTATGGGAATATCTTCTGTGAATGTGCGAATAAACAAGATGACATGTATAGATGTATTAATGATATAATGAATTAATGATGAGAGAAGAGATGATCTTGAAGAGACAAATACATGCTTTATGCAAATACAACTGATAATGCTGAAATCATACAACTCATCTACAGTAAGATTAAAAGTGAATAGTAAATTCTGTTACAAAGATAAAGGGGAAAGACTTTACTATATGTAGTATGTGTAATCATCAAGGAATAACTAGTCAGGAATAATTTAGATAACAGCTATAAATAAAACAAGTGTGATATGGAAAAAATACATTAAAAGTCAAAGAAAAGCCTCCTAAATTAATGTCTACATTCAGTCTATTAGGGGACATACTGTACAGTAGTTTGGATTTGGAAAATTGAAAAGGTCTTCTCCTTGTAGAGTTTTTTCTGCTGGTTTCTTCCTCTCTTTGTTAATTCTTTCAATCCCCATATGGTACAAAATTGTGGCATCATTTTGATGAACATTTAGAAAGTGTTTGGATAGACTGTGTGTTGCAAGTCCTTTTGGCATCTGTAATAAATACACTCTTATTCCAAGGGATGGATTGGTCATAGGGCTCACCAGGAAGATTCCTGGTAGGCCAACGTGTCTGTGGGGCCTGTTTTGTGTGTTGTCATATGGTCCAACCACTAAAATGGCAGGTAGTCCACTGCACTCTTTACCACCCATTCATTCTGTTTTTCCATCTCTGCAGTACATCAACTCTGCCTTCCAGTGATGCTGCCACGGTTACACAGTATGTTATACCTATGTCAGGCCACACTGTTAGTTCCTAATCTGCCCCTGGTCTCAGACACAACTGCAACATAAGACACAAGGAAAGCTGCAATTGCGTAAAATCAGGCCTTATGAGGAGGGATCAAACCCCCTCAACAGACTCCACCCACTCATCTGACCACACCCCATTAGGGCTGCTTCCATAAATTTCCCTGAGATGGTTTTCCATCCTAATCCACCCCTGTTTACTCCTTTTGTACTTTCAAAGGGTCTTGCGGTTTTTCCTATGTATTGGAGGCCACAATGTCACTCCAATAAGTACACCACATAATTGCATTTACAAGTGATTTTTTACAGAATGCCTTTAAGGATGACTATAGAAATGATTTTTTTTTGTCCCTATTTGCAAGCTTTGCTTTGAGAGTACGGGATAAAAAACCTAACTGATTTTAAGTTTAGCCAGTTTCAAGGGTTGTTGATTTTATTTTGAGGAATAGTTATAGCTAACTTCTTCTTCTTCTGAGATTTTGGGGTATATTTACTAAAAGTCGATTTTGGTTGACGTTTAGTCTATTTTTGATTGGTTTTGTGTTTTAGGGTCTACAGTTTATCACAGATTACTAACAGATTATTTTTTAATATATTTTTTTTAAAGGATGTCAAAAATCATTTGTTAGTAAATGTGTGATATACACCCTGAAACAGGAAATCGATCAAAAAAATCCACCCAACATTGACCAAAAATCAAGAAACTCCAGACCATGATCTGTCCTGGGGAACTTGGGTTGGAGTTTTCCGTGAAATCTTCCCCGAAGTCTGACTGTTTGTTGGAAATTACATTAATCATTCCTCAAGGTTCCAAGTCCTTCAGAGCTATGGTCAATTCTGGAACTGCCAGGAATAACATAGCATCCTCTTTAGTTCAGGGAATCTCTATTCCTGTCAAGCCTCTGTCTGCTCCAGGCTCTCTTACAGCAGTGGACGAAAGTCACATCCAAGGAGGCCTTATTACTCATTCCACTACTCTGCTGATGCTGCAAGTTGGATCTATACATAGAGAACAAATTGAACTGTTAGTAATTCCCAAAGCTACCCACTGTCTTGTCCTCAGGCTTCCATGGCTCCAACTGCATAACCCCTAGTTTGATTGTCCTACCTCTCAGTGTAAGTTTTCGGGTTCTTCCTGTTTCCAGTCATGTCTATATTGAATAATTAGTATATACAAGTTACCAAGTCTAGTGAGCCCGTGGTGCTCCCAGAAGCCTGTGATGATTACCTAGATGTTTTTAGTGAAAGTGCAGCCAATAATTTATCTTCTCATAGAGAATGGGACAGTGCTATTTACTTAATTCCATGATAATCTTCCCCTAGAGGTCGATCTTATCCATTATCTGTACCAGAGACTGCTGACAGGTCTGAACATATCCAGGAGAATTTACAAAAAGGCTTTATCCGTCTATCCATAGCCTGGTGGGGCAGGATTCTTTTTTATAAAATAAAAAGGACTGTGGTCTTTATCCTTGCATAGACTATCTGGGTATTAATGACATAGCCATCAAAAATAGACATACTTACCAAACCCACACAATCTTTGGCATCCGAGGAGGGATTCGAGTCCGGCTCGGGACTTCCCACCTTACCAAAGCGAGGCCAAACATCATCTTCCTGCTGTCGGATTCTCACAGGTTTTAGATTCTTATAAATACCCATTCATCAGCATCATCTTCACCCTGTGGAGGTGAAGAGTGTAATGGACGGACATGTCCAGCTCAATACTGTGTTGTCTGGCATGGGGTGGATACTCTGTCTGCTGTATCTGAAAGCGGTGCTCTGTCTGCTGTATCAGCCAGGGGTGCTCTGTCTGATGTATCAGTCCAGGTGTGCCCTGTCTGCCGTATAAGTCCAGGGGTGCCCTGTCTGCTGTATCAGCCCAGGGGTGCTAAGTCTGCTGTATCAGTCCAGGGGTGCTCTGCCTGCTGTCTCTGAAAAAGGGTTGCTCTGTCTGCTGTATCTGAAAGGGGTGATCTTTTCATCTATCCATGGGCTCTGCCCCATTGTAAAATTGAAATAATAAAAGCTAAATACAAAAAGCTTAAAATTATCATTCTAAAAAATATATATGTTTTGTTTTGTTTGTGCTGTACCCCAGTGTACTATATAATTTTAATTTTATTTTCATAAGTACTGTGACACTTCCGGTCAGACCACAGTATATTATTTCCTACTCATACACGTATTGTGCAATGCTGTTAGTAAAACTAAACCGCAGTGAGTAAAAATATATTTTTCTGACTCATTTGTGTGACACTGTAACCACAGTGTGTGATAACTAAACTCTATACTTGAATAGCGAACCTTCTGCATTTCAAAGATTTCCTTCAGCAACAGAAGAACTTGATCCAAAATAAATTAAAATCATGATTACAGCATCTAAAATATTGTCTTTTTTATTCTTCTTTGCCTAATTCATCTTTTTGTGAACTTAAATCTTGAGTATTGCCAAATGCATCTTTTTTTTGTTAAATACATTCTTTTTTTTATATTTGTATTGTGTCATCCCAGTATAGATCCAGGTGTGCTCCATCCATTTCAGGGTGCTATGTCCGTAGCTCAAATTCTCATGTCATAATTTATTCATAATTCTTTTTATCAATACATTGTGATTTATTCAAATTATTATTATTAATAATAATTATAAATTACATACATTTCAATTAAATTAATATAACTAAACTCTCCACACTTGAATAGTGAACCTTCTGCATGTCAAATATATTTTGCGGAACAGAAGATCTTAATCCTAATTTGAAAATAATTTTTAACAGATGATTAGCAAACCTCCATGTCGAAGATATCTTTGAGGAACAGAAGAACTTGATCCTAATTTTAAAATATTTTAACTGATGATTACAGCATTTAAAAATATATTGTTAACTGCCTCGTGTTTGTTGCCCACTGCTGTCACTTAGCTTAGTCATCCAGCTAACTCAGTGCAACCTTTTGGCCTAAACAATGGGCCTAATTTATCCAAAAAACAATGGGCCTAACTCAGACCTGATCACTGCAATGGCAGCCATCGCAGTCTGTAGCCCATAGTGCTGTGCGCATGTTCCCTGACAGGCAAAGGCAGACACAGGTTAGGAGGGGTATGCCAGCGGCATTTGAACGCCATTGAGGGTTGCACGGTCCAGGCAATGCATGTGTGTCCAGACTGTTGCTGGTGTGGGCTATGGCGGCTGCGTGATATCACACACATGGCAGGTAGCCACCTGCCTATGCAGCTTAGGTCGACAGTCATTAGGTCAACCACTATTGGTCAACATGCAATAGGTTGACAGGGTTTCTAGGTTGACATGGTCAAGGTCGACATGACAAAAGGTCGTCATTTTTTGAACTTTTTCATACTTTACGATCCACGTGGACTACAATTGGGAACGGTAACCTGTGCTAAGTGCAGCGGTAGCGGAGAGAGGCACCTTGCCCGAAGCATGGCGAGCGAAGCGAACCATGCAACAGGACACAGTGCACTAATTGGGGTTCCCGGTCACTCTATGAAGAAAACGACACAAACATTTTTAAAAAATCTCATGTCGACCTTGCTCATGTTGACCTAATGATGGCATCATGTCGGCCTTCCTCATGTTGACCTAATGATTGTGTTGACCTATTTTGGGTGTCAACTTACTCACTGTTGACCAATGGTGGTCGACCCAGACACTGTTGATCTAAGTGTAGTCAACCCTATGACCCAGACCCAAAGCCTGGAGGTCGTATTTGCTTTCAACTCAGAATCCTCAACTCAAAGCTCCTATGAAATTTGCTCCTTGATTCACTGGAACCTTTTCCATTTTTTGTGTATTAAATCTTCTAGCTTGCAAACTGGAACTCCCACCTCATCCCTAATTAATTTCATATATCTCTGCTTCAACCATTAATTTTAAACTGATTTCAGTCTTTGGCTCCTAAAACTCCTCAGATTAAAACTCACAGAGGCATAGAGTTTGTGGTGGATGAAATGCTGGATTCTCAACATTGGTTTGGCCAACTTCAGTAACTTATTAATTGGAAGGGCTACGGTCCAGAAGAAAGAACTTGGATTGACTTTAAAGATGTGCATGCTCAGCAACTCATGAAAGTGTTTCATAGAATAAATCCTTCCAAGCTAAAAGGCTGTCCAGAGGCCCTCCTCAGGAGGGGGGAGGAGAGGGGGTACTGTCAGGAATTTGGCTTACCCGCTGTTCTGGCAAATTACTTTATCCTGGCTGGGGTCCCATTTTGTTGCCTCCCAGTAGTGTGCATGGCAGGCATAATTTCAAAACGGTGGTGCTCTCAGGGGTCTTTGGCTCTTGCAGCTAAGGACACTGGGCACCACCATTATTATTATTATCATCATGTTGGTTCTAGTCATCTGACCAATGATCTACTAATGGCAAACAGGCTATGTCCACCTGACTGCACCGGCCAATCACTGCTAGGACCAGGTTATATACTGTATATTTTGCACTGACAACATTCTGTGCCTGAGCTTTGTCACTGCTAGATGTTCAATTCTCTTGTTCGTGTCTGCGTTCTCCCTGCTGCACTCCTGCGGTGGTTCCAGCCTAAATCATCTATTGTGCTACTCAGTGGTCGAAGTGGAATTTTTGAAGTGGGGATATGGAAAAAGAAAGGGTTAGTATGCGTCGAAGATGCGCTTCAAAAAATAGGGGCATTGCTTCATGGAAAGGGGCATTGCCACAGAATAGTACCAATTTACATTATACTGCACAGTAGTGTCCATCAGTCACATTACACCACACAGTAGTACCCCTTATACACATTACACCAGGAAGAACCCCCTATACAACACAGGAAAAACAAAAACACAAGGGGGAAAACTGATTCATGCCCTTTGCATTAGTTGTCATTTTTGCTCCTTATAGTAATGCCCCTTACACATTATGCCACACAACATAATGCTCATTCCACATTATTACACACACCGTAATGCTCATTCCACATTATTACACACACCATAATGCCCATTCCACATTATGCCACACATTACGCCATACACTGTAATGCCCATTACACATTATGCCACATACAGTTATGTCCCTGGCACCATTTTATGCTACACATACAATAATGTCCCTTACATATTATGCCCTTAGTAAGGCCTCTAATTATTTTCAAATTAACTGCTCATTTCCAGGGGTCTCATACTCATTGCTAGCAGTTTCATGCTCATTGCCAGGGGTCTCATGCTCATTGCCAAGGGTTTCATGCCCTGGGCTCCATTCTCATTTCCAGTGGTTTCATGCTCATTGCCAATGGTTTCATGCCCTGGGTTCCATGCTAATTTCCAGTGGTTTCATGCTCATTGTCAATGGTTTCATGCCCTGGGTTCCATGCTCATTGTCAGGGGTTTCATGCTCATTGTCAGGGGTTTCATGCTCATTGTCAGAGGTTAGTGCCATTTGACATGCCAGATGTGGCAATGGAACACTTTATATCAGAAATATATTAGCACTTTATACTTAGTTTAGCTGTGCTGAAAGTGTCAGCAGAGGCGGGAGCAAGGGAGAGGGCCTTCACTAGTGTGTCCGTGGCTCCCCGGAGCAGCGCTGAGATGAGGTGGCAACATATTTTCATTGAGACACCTGAACATTCAGGTGTATACACAGATGGACAATTACTTTGCTCATTATGCTAATGAGCTAATCTGTTTTATCTCACTGATTGGTCAATTTTCCCTTTAAATATACTAGGAATGGAGCGACTGACAATGCCTTCTGAGGAAACGGGTGCCATGGAGAAAGGCGTTAAGGGAGTCTCCTTTCACCGCCTATAACCTTTAATATCGGCACAGCTCATCAATCATCACCTGCCTACTGGTTCATCCATCTGCCCACAGGTATCTGACAGCACGTCTCTTCTAGAAGCTGCGCCCTCCCTTCCCAGCTAAGAACTGACATCGCCGCTCCTGCACAGCTCACCCGTCATCCATACGGGATCGGAAGATTTCACATCAAGCTTGTGAGCATATACGGTAGCGGGGAGGTGGTAGCATAGCGCGGCTATCAGACGGTTCCGAGCGCTGTGTCCAGGCAACAGCACAATAACCATCCGTGCAAGCTGCATGCCCAAGCTTACATCATATTGGCCCGAACAAGTTACATGTGAGCAAAATATTTTTGCCACATTCATTCAAACAGGAACTGTGCTGCACAGACTTTTAAACATTTGGTATACCAATAACCTATATAACATTTAATTGGTTACTGCGGGTCTGGAGACCATGTGCTGTATGTCATTTATTGTTTTTAAATTGTTACTAATGAATGCTATTAAATGTTTTATATTTTGCCACATTTGATTGTTTATGCGCTCCCTCATTTTCACCAGTTGAATATTTTGATGCAGTTTTATGGTAATTTAGATTACCCATGGGAGCAGCATTTCTCCATATTTGATTGACCATCAGTTTAACTATAGCAAAAAAAGCACCTGATTTATTGTGTTTAGTATACAATATCTTGATACCAAGCAGGCCCTGTTACTAAAGCCTGCCCAAGGACCAGTCATATCTCTAGACCTATTGGTTGAGTCTGCTGAGCAATTGACTATGGGTCATCTTATTGCTATGCTTACTACTTTCATAAGAAGAAAAGTCATATACACCCCTCTCTGTTTCAGACTCCTCAAGCCACTAGTGAGCAGGCATCAGGTTCTCTCCCAGAAACCTCGGAATCTCCAGTACTGATAACTACAACACAAACCCCTCTATACTCCACACTTCAATAGGGACCCCTCTATACCTAACACTACTATACCCGACATTACATGGCTCAAACCTCTATACTTTATACTAAATCACTGACCCCTTTACACCCTGAAATACATTACCTACCCCCTATACCAGCAATTACATCACTGAACCCTATACCCAACACTACGTTATTAACCACGCTATACCCTTTTCTACATTACTAACCACTCTACCTGCAATTACATTGCTAACCCCTCTATTCCCTACACTACTGATTCCTCCATACCATACACTACATTACTTACCCCACTTTACCTGCTACTACATTATTTACCCCTCTATACCCAACACTACATCACTGAACACTCTATGCTCTTTTCTACATCACTGACCACTCTTTACCTGCAATTACATTGCTAACCCCTCTATACCCTACACTACTGATTCCTCCATACCATACACTACATTACTTACCCCTCTTTACCTGCTACTACATTATTTACCCCTCTATACCCAACACTACATCACTGACCACTCTATGCCCACCACTACTAGAGATGTGCGGCTGGCACTTTCCGTGTTTTGTGTTTTGGTTTTGGTTCTAATTCCACTTTCTTGTTTTGTTTTGCCAAAACCACCCTTGCGGGTTTTGGTTTCGATCTGGATGATTTTTGAAAAAAACATAAAAACAGCTAAAATCACAGAATTTGGGGGTAATTTTGCTCCTACGGTATTATTAACCTCAATAACAATAATTTCCACACATTTCCAGTGTAGTCTGAATAGCCAAAAGGTTGCACCGAGGTTGCTGGATGACTAAGCTAACCGTCAAAAGTGGACAACACAAACACCTGGCCCATCTAGGAGTGGCACTGCAGTGTCAGACAGGAGGGCAGATATAAAAAAAAGGCCCAAAAGAGCACATCATGCAAAAAAGAAAAATAATTGCAATGAGGTATTTGTATGACTAAGACAATCGACGCAAACAATTGGCCCATCTAGGCGTGGCACTGCAGTGGCGAACAGGAGGGCAGATATAAAAAAAGGCCCCAAACAACCAATCATGCAAAGAAGAAAAAGAATTGCAATGAGGTAGTTGTATGACTAAGCCAAGCGACACAAACAATTGGCCCATCTAGGCGTGGCACTGCAGTGGCAGACAGGAGGGCAGATATAAAAAAAGGCCCCAAACAGCACATCATGCAAACAACAAAAAGAATTGCAATGAGGTAGTTGTATGACTAAGCCAAGCGACACAAACAGTTGGCCCATCTAGGCGTGGTACTGCAGTGTCAGACAGGAGGGCAGATATAAAAAAAGGCCCCAAACAGCACGTCATGCAAATAAGAAAAAGAATTGCAATAAGGTAGTTGTATGACTAAGCCAAGCGACACAACCACCTGACCCATCTTGTAGTGTCACGCAGTGGCTGAATGTCGAGAGTGGGCCGCAATTGTTCGGTCCACTGACAGCATCTTCAGCATGCTCCAGTCACTTTAAAAAAAAATCTGCAATTGGTGGACTTATACGGCAGTACCCCAGGACTAATACAGCAGTACCCCTGAACTCATATGGCAGTGTCACACAGGATGGCACTTTTCAAAAACTAGGCCCCAAACAGCATCTCATGCAAAGATGTCAAAGAGATGCAATGAGGTAGCTGTATGACTAAGCCAAGCGACACAAACAATTCCAACTGGAATTATACGTCCAAATCACTGGAATTATACGTCCAAATCACTGGAATTAAATGGCAAAATCACTGGAATTATATGTCCAAATCACTGGAATTAATTGGCAAGATCATTGTAATTATACGTCCAAATCACTGGAATTAATTGGCAAGATCACTGTAATAATACGTCCAAATCACTGGAATTAATTGGCAAGATCACTGGAATTAATAATTATACGTCCAAATCACTGGAATTAATTGGCAAAGTCACTGTAATTAATAATTATACGTCCAAATCACTATAATTAAATGGCAAAATCTCGCTAACGCCTGCCTAGTGAAGTGGAATATAGATGGTATTTGGTACCGGGGACACAATACCTCCATCAATTGTCTAAATCCCACTGCACTAATGGCAGATACCGGACGCACGTCTGACATCAACATAACTATCAAGGCCTCAGTTATGAGGGCTTCCATCGTCATGTGAACCTGAACCACTAGTCATGAACATAGGCCAGGGCCTCAACCGTTCCTTGCCACTCCGTGTCGTAAATGGCATATTGGCAAGTTTACTTTTCTCCTCAGACCATTTAAATTTATTTTTTGGGGGTCTTTTTACTGATTTTTGGCTTTTTGGATTTTACATGCCCTCTACTATCACAATGGGCATCGGCCTTGGCAGACGACGTTGATGGCATTTCATCATCTATGTCATGGCTAGTTGCAGCAGCTTCAGCACTAGGAGGAAGTGGATCTTGATCTTTCCATATTATAGCCGCCAAATGTTTGTTCTCCATTATTTTTCTTGAGTTATATAACACAGTATGCGGCACAAGAGAGCGTACCCCTACACCTCCCAAGGCAAACACTAAAAATTATTTGGATTAAATATTAACCCCTTTATTTGGAGTAAATAATATACAGCACAGGACAGCACCACTAAACTTATATGGCAGCACCACTGGACAGGATTTATACGGAATTATATGGATTTATATGGAATTATATGGCAGGATAACTGGAACTATACAGCTGTATCACGTGAATTATATGGCAGTATCACAGGAATTATATGCCAGTATTCTGAGAATTATACGGCAATATCACAGGAATTATACATCAGAATCACGGTAATAATACACCAGTATTTCGAGAATTATATGGCAATATCATAGGAATTATACAGCAATGTCATAGGAATTATACGCCAGTATCACAGGAATTATATGCCGGTATCATTGGAAATATATGGTAGTATCACGGGAATTATATGCCAGTAACACAGGAATTATATGGCAGTATCACAGGAATTATATGGCAGTATCACTGGAATTATATGACAGTTTCACAGGAATTATACACCAGTTTCACGGGAACTATGTGGCAGTATCACAGGAATTATACGCCAGTATTCCGAGAGTTATATGGCAATATCACAGCAATTATATGGCAGTGTCACAGGAATTATACAACAATATCACAGGAATTATACGCCAGTATCATGGGAATTATATGGCAGTAACACTGGATTATATGGCAGCAGAGGACACCACCACTGTGACTTGTCACTGGACTGATGCTGCGCAAGACACTTCCCCTGGTCTAATGCAGGACAACACAGCACCACTGAAAGGGACTTATACAGCTACACTGGATATATGGCAGCAGAGGACACCACCACTGTGACTGGTCACTGGACTGATGCTGGACAAGAGAGACACTACCCCTGGTCTAATGCAGGACAACACAGCACCACTGAAAGGGACTTATACAGCTACACTGGATATATGGCAGCAGAGGACACCACCACTGTGACTGGTCACTGGACTGATGGTGCACAAGACACTACCCCTGGTCTGATGCAAGACAACACAGCAAAAATTCAAGGGACTTATACAGCAGCCAGCAGCACTGGGGACATATAGCAGCAGAGGACACCAACACTATGACTGGCTGGACTGATGCAGCATAAGACACTGACTACACTGGACTGGACTGAGCAGCACAACACAGCACAAGACTCGTCACCCCACTTTCCCGTCCCCACACAGACACTGAGGACAGAGACACGTCCTCTCACTACACTCTCCGAGACTGGAGTGAAAATGGCTGCGACATGCGGCTCCTTATATGGAATTCAAATCAAGCAAGAATCCGACAGCGAGATGATGATGTTTTGCCTTGTTCGGGTTTTCGAGTCAGGAGGGAAAACCCGAGCCTGGCTCGGAACCGGATTCAAATGGTGAAGTTCGGTACGGATCGGTTCTCTGAGAACTGAACCCGCTCATCTCTAACCACTACACACTTCATTTATAATATTTTAAGAAGGTATGAGTACATACAGTATATGTAAAGATAACTAGATAATTATCCATCCATTTAGGATGAATGCAGTCCTTAGGAGACACTGTGTGGAGGATGAGACACTGTGTGTGACGCATTCTCAGAAGTGCTGGTGCGAGGTGCAGGGTGCAGGACGAGCAGGTGAGAGAGGAACCAGAAGCCGGGATCCGTAACTGGGGGTAAGGGGGGAAGGCGGAGGGCTGATTACCGGGGCCTGGGAGCCGCTTGAGTGAGAGCATGGCAGCAGGGAGACGTCGGGAGCCTGACAGGGGGTGTGCGCTGTGATAAGGAGGTTCTGGGAGCCTGACGGGGGTGAGGAGGTGGCAGTGATTATCATAAGTCGCCGACGGAGTGCTGCTGAGTAGTGCGGGCAGCAGCTCCGTGTAAGAGGACCAGAGTGTGTGTGTGTGTGTGTGTGTGTGTGTGTGTGTGAGTGTGTGTGTGTGTGTGTGTGTGTGTGTGTGAGTGAGTGAGTGAGTGAGTGAGTGAGTGAGTGAGGGAGGCAGCTACTGGAAGAAGTAGGCTGCAGGTGAAAGAGCCGCTCTGTGTGTGTGTAGTGCATGTGCGGTGGAGCATCGGAGGGGAAGGTCTGTTTTGTTTTTTGTTTTGTTTTGTTCTTTGTGTGTTTATTTATTTTTTGTCTATTTTTTTGGGCAGGAGGTGAAGCTGTGAACTTTGGGAGTAGGAGACAAGGTGACACGGCACCTGGACAGAGCCAACACAGAGGAAGCAGGGACCTCCGAACAGGTGCTGCTGCAGGAGGTCCTGACACCCCCGGACTAGTGCTGCCAGGTGATGCTGCTGCGACCGGGTCGAGAGCTGCTGCTGCCACAGCCTGACTGCGGACATTGCTGCTACTAGAGGTGCCTCCTGTACAGGGCCAGGGACTGCTGCTGGGACTGCTGCTGCATAAGTGAAAAGGATCAGCGGGCGCACAAGGGAAGATAAGTATAAGCTTATCTATATTACTGTTTAGGTGACTATATTGTATTGTCCCTTTTATAGAAGAGGGGGAGATAGGACATCTCCGATCTGCCAAACCCCAATAAATTTGCCCAACTGTACAAGGATTCTGGGGTTGGCAGTGAGAAAATTACGGAACCGGACTGTTCACTTTAGCAACCAGAGGAGAGGTCCTTCCGGTACAGAAGGGAAAAAAGATAGTGAAGCACCTACTGAGGTTGTGGTGGTAGGGGATTCTATTATCAGGAAGACAGACAGGGAAAATATAAGGGTAGCAGTAGTGGAAAAAGATTTGGGGGTCTCATAGATAATATGCTTAATAACAGTACACAATGTCAAAATGCAGCAAAGAAGGCAAATAAAGTCCTTGCGTGCATAAAATGGGGTATTGAGTGAAGGGATGAGGATGTAATCCTGTCTCTGTATAAATCATTGGTACGTCCACATCTGGAATATTGTGTTCAATTTTGGGCACCATATTATAATAAGATATCGGGGAGCTTGAAAGAGTTCAAAGGCGCGCTACTAAACTGATTTAAGGGTTAGAGACATTGGAGTATTAAGAAAGGCTTACTAGGTTAAATTTGTATTCCCTTGAAAAGAGGAGACTAAGAGGAGACATTATTAATATAATCAAATATGTAAAGGGTCAATACAAAGAGTTAGCAGGGGATTTGTTTATTAATAAAACTCTGTATAGGACACGTTGGCACTCGCTGAGGCTAGAGGAGAGAAAATTCTGTACACAATGTAGGAAAGGGTTCTTCACTGTTAGGGCAATAAGGATTTGGAACTCCCTGCCAGAGAAGATAATAATGGCAGACTCTTTAAATGCATTTAAAAACGGATTGGACAGTTTTCTAGCTGAAAAAGGTATGTACATGGGTGTGATATGAAATATAGTTGTCAATAGGTACAAAACCATTATTTTGGCTGGTTGATTATAATATGCACTACTAAACACAGATACAGGTTGATCCCGATGGGCACTTTTCCTCTTTTCAACCTCACTATGTTACTAATTAGCAAGAAGTCCTCATAGTTTATAGCCTACACTACTGTATATCACTGACACCTTTATACCCTACACTACATAATTGACCCATTTATACCTTACACTACATGACTGTCCCTTTTATTACCTACACTACATCACTGTTCCCTCTATACCCTACACCATATCACTTACCCCTCTATACCCTACACTACAACACTAAAGCCTCTATACCCTACACTACATTTCTGTACACTCTGTAACATACACTACATTACTGTAGACTCAATAACACACTACAATACTGTAGACTCAATAACATGCACTACATGACAGGCCCCTACCCTATACTCACCCCTCTATACCCATCTCTACATGATAGATCCCTCTACACCTTGCAATTCATTACTGACCGCTCTATACCCTTCTTTTTATTATTACAGCCTACTGTACACTGTATTAGTCACCTTTCTGTAACTGCAACTACATTACTCACCCCTCTTTATCTGCCACTCTATTACTGACCCCTCTATTCCCAGAATTATTGTACACTACATCACTGACCCCTCTACACCATGCACTAGATTACTGAACCCTCTACACCCTACACACTACACTACAACACTAAAGCCTCTATACTGTACACTACATTTCTGATCTTTCTATACCCTTCACTGCATGACTTGTCCCTTTTATACTCTACTCTACAATACTGACTCCTCTGTAACCTTCTCTCTGTTACAAAACTCTCTATAACCTACACTACATTACTGGCCCCTCTATAACCTTCTTTACATTACATACCCCTCTATACCCTACACTTCATTATTGACTTCTCTACATCCTTCTCTACATTACTGACCCCTCTACACCCTACACTACATTATTAACCCCTCCATATCCTACATTATTTGACTGGCCCCTTTAAACCTTACATTACATTACTGATCCCTCTATACCAGCGGTGGCCAATCCGCGGCTCTTTCATCCACCGCATGCTGCTCGAGTCGATCCGCTCCTTGCCACTGCTGCCCCACACAGTGCGCACACACTGACACAGCCGGGCCGGGCGCACAGACTTCTAAGGTCTCTGGCGGAGGTGTCTATCTTAAACTTGGCGCTGGCCCGTGAGCCAATCAGAGCTCGCGGACCGGCAGCTGAGGCTTCTGATTGGCTGCCGGACCGTGGGCTCTGATTGGCTCATGAGCCGGCGCCAAATTGAAGATAGACACCGCCACTGGAGACGGAGTGGTAGGAGAGGCGCATGCTGCGCTCTCCTCCCCTCACAGCAGCAGCACGGTGAGCAGCACTTGGGGGGTGCACACTGTGGGGGCATGTGTATCTGCACTGGGGGCATATCTGGCACACTGTGGGGCATGTGTGTCTGCACTGGGGGCATATCTGGCACACTGTGGGGCATGTGTATCTGCCCTGGGGGCATATCTGGCACACTGTGTGGGGACATGTGTATCATATCTGCACTGGGGGCATATCTGGCACACTGTGTGGGGGCATGTGCATCTGCACTGGGGGCATATCTGGCACTCTGGGGGCATGTGTATCTGGCACTGGGGGCATATCTGGCACTGTGGGGGAATGTGTATTTGGCACTGTGGGGGGCTTATATGTATTTGGCACTGTGGGGACATGTGTATTTGGCACTGTGGGGGCATACATGTATTTGGCACTGTGGGACATATATGTATCTGGCACTGTGGGGACATGTGTATCTGGCACTGTGGGGCATATATGTATTTGGCACTGTGGGGCATATATTTATCTGGCACTGTAGGGACATGTGTGTATCTGGCACTGTGGAGGCATTTTTATATGTATGTGGTACTGTACTGGGGAATTATATGTATGTGGCACTGTACAACATGACTGAAAACTGGGTTATGACACAAGGTCATACTCCTACAAATGTCGTACCGAAAGATGTGCGCACAAAAGTGGGCATGGCTTTGTGACAACTAGGCCACGCCCCCATTTTTGTACGCGCACCGAAGGCGCGCGCATGATAGTGGCTCTTGTCCCTTGATTTTGGAACTTTTCTGGCTCTTTGCCTCTGACTGGTTGGCCACCCCTGCTCTATACCCTTCTCTACATTACAGACCCCTCTATACCCTACACTTCATTACTGAAATCTTTATGCCTATCACTACATTACTGACCCCTGTATGCTCTACACTAAAGGAATGAACCTTTCATACCCTACACTACATCACTGACCACTGCATACCCTATACTATATCACTGATCCCTGAATGCTCTACACTACATGAATGGCCCTTTAAGACCCTTCACTACACCACTGGCCCCTCTATACCTTACACTATATCACTAACCCATCTACTCCCTACACTGCATCACTGACCCATCTTTACCCTACAAAACATTACAGAGCCCTCTAAACCCTACACTTCATTGCTGATCCTATATACCCTTCTCTACATTGCTAATCTCTCTACAACTAACACTATACTACTGACCTCTCAATAGCCTGTACTACATGACTTGCCCCTTTTAACTCTACTCTACAATACTGACCCTTCTATAACCTTCTCTTCATTACAAACCTCTCCATAACTTATGCTACATTACTAAACTCTTTGTACCCTTCTCTACATTAATGACCCATCTACACCCTACACTACAATACTGACCTCTTTATAGCCTTCTCTACATTACATATCCCTCTATACCCTACACTACATTATTGATCTCTCTACACCCTTCTCTACATTACTGACCCCTCTACACTCTACACTAAATTACTGACCCCTTGATACCCTACAACTATGACTGGCCCATTTAAACCTAACACTACATTATTGACCTATCTACACCCTTCTCTACATTACTGACCTCTCAATAGCCTACAATATATGACTGTCCCCTTTAATTCTTGCACTACATTACTGAACCCTCTATACCCTTCACTACATTACAGACCCCTCTATACCCTATACTTTATTACTGACCTCTTCATGCCTGCTACTACCCTACTGACCCCTGTATCCATGGCTGTTGATGAAATAATGGTGAAAGGAATGTTGGCAGACCTATGGTGCATTGGTAAAGAAAATGTTACAATAAAGACCGGAAGGTCTTCAGTCCATGCAACATTCCAGGAACTTTGCAAAATAAAAACCCAAACCCATATAGAACAACATTGTACATCCCTCATAGGGAGCCCAACACTAAAGACAGATCACTCATTGACATTTCCATTGGAACCAAAACTGAGCATGACAGGCAAGGCCGGTGCAAGGTCTCTTGGCACCCTTGGCAGAATTGCAGACTACCCCTACTCCCAACCTAAACATCAGTTCCCACTTTCAAGCCCCTCAAGTGAAAGTGCAGTGGTGGCATCTTAGAAGATCAACAGATATTGTTTCCTAGTGCACGGTATATGTTTGAATTTAAAGTGCGCTACCTGATGATCCATTACTTGAAGCATTTGACGTTTACCAAGATGGCTTAGTTAGGTTGTCTGCGCATTTATGGCACAATCTTGTCTTTGTATTTTGAGTGCGACAGTTCTACATGGATGTGTAATACTTAGCTCCAGTGTGACCCTGCAAAAATCCTTAATTACTGCTACACATATATAACTGAATGGTCTGTTGTATGCTCATCCCCATCTCTACTTAATATCTGTATAACTAAAGTATAACTAAGTATGAGTGTACAAATCTGTACACATCATTAAACCCAGGTTCCTGTATAAGTCTGTCCATCTGGAGTTCTTTAAATACTTCTGTCAGCTGGTGTCTACTATTTACCATCTGTGTACCTCACAAACTAGTATGCAAATATCAATAGGTTAAGGGTCCAGGCACCCAACAACCTCCAAGCAAAGGAAATGCAACTTAATCATTAGAGGCTGTGGAAAGGTACTATAAATGTAGTGGGTGGCATTTGATATGCCTGCTGTTGGGATACCGGCATGGAATCCAGACAGCCGGCATACCGACAACTATTCTCCCTCTTGGGGGGTCCTTTTGCACTCGCTGACCTGCCGGAATGCCGGCAGATGGGATCCTGGTGCCAATATGCTGGGTGTCGGGATTCCGACAGCCAGCATAACATACTACATCCAACATAGTGACAGTCCAAATCCTGATGATGTAGATAAATCCATAGGAACCATAGGCTTGAGTATTACACAACATATATATTCTATCATACATGGGAAGATGTCAGCACATGACATGTGGACAGAACTGCAGGCAGAGATGAATATTGTGAAATACTTAGTTGAGTGAGTGGATAATTATCAGTGACAACATTTATAAAGATGATGTCCATATTTTAGCAATAAATGCCTGTAGGAGACTAAGTCGATGATGAGGAGATGGCCATGGTGATGCTACAGATTTAAACATTTGAATTTGATACCCTAGTATTAGCCCTATCACTAATGCAGAGAATATATCATTAGGCAAAACTCTTGCAGCTCCAAGAATGTGTACCAGTTGAATTAAATGCTCAAAATACTACCTTATTACTAAAGAGGTAAAGTCTAGAAAATTCGTATACAAGTGTTATGTTTATGTCACACTATGGAACTTCATTATGTGACTTACCTATGCTGCTTATCCTGGAGGACAGGTTTTCCTGTTGCACTAGTGTTGAGAAGCTGTTGCATGGACATCATCTTGTTAGATCTTTACAGCTGACTGCATCTCTTCTAGTCAGAGGGATCCTTGCCTCAGCTGACTCTGGCAGCCATTCTGTGACCTGCAGCTCCTACATAATTCTTTCTTGTTCTCCAACTCACTGCCAGAGCATTAAGCTCCGGTGTCAAAGTATTTCAGAAAAAAAGAACACAAAGCATTTAAATGTAAACTGATAAATGTGAATGATAGACAGAAAAAGAGCTTGACTGCAAAAATGGGTCAGCATTAACTGTCACAGAGAGTCATTGATGTGACTGCTGGTGTATTAACGTAGGTGCCACAAGACATTTCAGTTGTAATTAAGAGTGGTTCACTACATTGAGTTGTGCAATCCACTCGAGAATAGAAGGTGAACCCAAAGACACAGAAATTCAAGATGCAAATCAAGCCCTGTCCAAAAAAAAAAAAAATCCAAAAAGAATGCCAGTCATATGTCCAAGTCATCTTTCAGTTTCCAAGACAACCAAATCCTATGACTGGGACCAAAATACCTGCAATGACCCACTCCAATCTTCTGTAGAAAACTCAACCCAAAGGGATGATCTGACAAAGGTCAGGAATTTCAAAAGTGACCTTATCTCTCATAATGTTACCTTCTCAAAATCAAGACACAAGGGAGTTTTTTTAAGAACTTTTGATGTTGCCCATAGCAACCAATCAGATTATATTATCTTCTAGAAGCAGCTAGATAAATGTTAAGTAGAATCTGATTGGTTGCTATGAGGAAAATTATAAGTTCTAAAAAACTCCCACCTTAGTAAATTTACCCCACAGAGCCCTCTTGTATCTTTGCTAGCAGTGTGATAAACATGCACGTGCATTGTGGCATGCAAATAGCTGCACACGCCTACCCCACAGTATGCCACACTGCAGCACTTTTTCACAGGATGCATGACATGGCATACTGCAGTAGTGGCAAAGATACAAGAGGACACATCTATAACATTCTTGTCAACATGTGGACTGTTGACATTTAGAACCTGTCAAAATGCTGACTTTCATACCATAGGAAATTGGCCAAGTACATGCTATGTCAGCCTGTATGCACCACTGTAAAAAGTATTGACATTATTTAAAGAATGTGTAATAGTTTGACCAGCGAATGGGTAGGCAGTGGCCAATGTAAAAACTACCAATCACTGAAGGCATTGTCAATGGTTTTATTTACCAAAGCCCCCTATCTGAATCAACATATATTTGCAAAACTGTTTTTATGGGTCAACAAATATTGCTGAAACAAAGTGTTAGGTCCCAGTCCACAGCTCTCAGGCACCTACCCTCCCACTGGGTTACATGCTCTTGGTAGGGGTCCTGAGAGTTTCAGGGTTCATTATTGAGTCCATAGTTCCCTCCCTACAGTCTGGCCACACATGGATTTGGAGTGCTCTGTGCGTCTTCCAAGCCAGCTCCATCTACTGAGCGCCACCATATTAAATTCGGTCATCTGACCACCATGCCAATGGCAATCTAGATTCAGTGACATGACTGAGACAACCAATGCCAGTTGAGCCAGGGGTATACAAAACACTTTAGGCAGAGCTGTAACTAGTACTTTTGGTGCCCTGTGGAGAAAGATCATTTGCGCCCCCCTCCCCCATTTTCCACAGGGCTGTAAGGCGCAAAAGTGGAAATTTTTCACACTGCGCTCATCCCCGGTTTTGGATTTGCATGTGTCTACACTAGTGTAATAAATGGTGAAAATGCTTGTTTGAGTTTCAAAGTGATGTTTATTTATAAATAAAAAGCAGAAATGGATAGTCCTGAATTAATTGCACTCTATTTGGCTGTAATTAGCCTTCTTGCTAATTATGCATGAATACGCTTGGTTCTAAACGTATTTTGATGAAGTCCAAATGTAGTGAAAAAAATGAATGAAAAAAATGATGAAAAAAGGAAAAAATAAAAAATGAATGAATTATTGAAAAACGAAGAAGGAGAGAAAATGTCTATTTGATTGAAAATCGGGCCGCGGCGTCCCGCTGGTATTAACTGAGTGCACTTTGTTTAAAAAGTATTCTGCTACTGACAGACAAACAGCAGTGGAGAGTGCGTGAGGAAGAAAGGGACTCCGGACTGGTCTGCCTCCCCCTGCTTCTGCCGCCGTCACTGTGACTGTGTTCTGTCACAGGTCGGAGGCTTGTCAGCCTGGGTTTGGTGCCTGTCTTGGAGGGCGAGATGCACGCACTGCGACCACTCTCAGAGTGGTTCGTTGCCGCACTTCCCCCACCTACAGAGACTCACCTTTGATCTCCTTCTCCTCTGCTGGATGTGTCAGCGGCAAGTTGTTTCCTCGCTGTTCGGCCGTCGTCCGTGATCTGCAGACACTTCCTGGTTTTCAGTCACGTGACCGGGTTCTCTGTCTTGTTCCGCTCCTTCTGCTCGATCGTGCAGCTGTTGTAGATAATGTGGGGAAAATGCTCCAACGCGTTTCGGCCCTTGGGGGCCTTCCTCTGGGAGAAGAAGTGTACAAAACACTTTAGGCAGAGCTGTAACTAGTACTTTTGGTGCCCTGTGGAGAAAGATCATTTGCGCCCCCCTCCCCCATTTTCCACAGGGCTGTAAGGCGCAAGACCTCGTGACAAAATTGATCCCACAGAAAGCCCATGCGATGATGCACTTTCCCTCACTTATAAGTACATTTTATATAATACACAAACATTTATAGAACACTGCAAGAAAATGGATTTGGAGACAAATCTTCTTTATACCCATAGCCAGATTAAGGGGGGGATGCAGGGCATACTGTACCCCGACCACCCTCTGTCAGGGCCCTCCCCGGCCAGAGCACACTGACATCACTCCTTCTTATGCAGCAGCTGAACCAGACAGCCAGAATGTGAGCAACAGCAGTATCAGATTTCATGAACTATCGACAGAGCTTCCCAACCAGAGGAGAGATAGAAGGGTGGAGATAGCTGCAAGTGACACAGGGTGGGATCACTGTGGTGTCTGATTCCTTTGTAACTAATATAATGAGAGTTTAGACACACACACAGAATCCTCCTGAGTTCTATCCCAGTGTGTAAGTAGTGCAGAGGCTGCTGCTATTTTTGCATGTGACAAGATAAATTATAGATTTTATTTTTCTATGTGTATTTTTAAGGTTGTTTAAGTTGTCTTTTGTTCCACTTTAAAACCACTTAACTGGCATGGTCAGATTTTATGAAACTGCGCCGTCCCACCCTGTCCCCCCGTTTTTGACGAGGAGATCCGTTCTGCAGATGTGCATAATATAATGTTTAAATATTTTAAAAAATACTTTTTGAACTTGATTAAATAAAATACATTTAAAAAAAACAATGTTTAAACGCTTTTGAAGGGAAAAATCGTCAGTTAAGTGGTTAAATTAAGATAATTTTATAAAATAGTTGTCTTTCAATTAGGTGGCGCTATAAACAGTGCCCAGGCATTATTAAATTATTAGTTTAAATCTAATATACACTATTGGGCTAAATTTAATATTAACAATCCATATATCCCAAGATGATCCATTCCAGCAGGGATAAAATGCTCTCTACCTGGACTTCCTTCTTAAGTTATGATTGCAATCACCTGTGTTGAAACATACTTATTATCAATGAATTAGTTCAACACAGGTGACTACAATCATATATTGAGGGAAGTCCTTGAAACAGCATTTTGTCCCTCCTGGAATCGGTCATGTTGGGAGGTATGCACAATCTTATATACACCCCCCCTTCCACTGGGGCCCCCTGTCTAAAGTGCCCCAGGCACCCCCAAGGCTAAACCCTGCCCTGTTTATACCACATTCATGCGCTCAACCTGAGAGCTTGCCGCCATTCAGGAACAAAACACCCCATTAAATAACACACTTCAATATACTGCTACACCCAGGACTCAAACCCACAACTTGTTGCATCCCAGCCAAACACCCCACCCACTAAGCCTCTTGATCCCGCATAAAAACTATGAGATTTCTGACTATATTAATCTACTTGCACCTTGTAAAAAAAAAATAACCAGCACTATAATCGAGCAGATCCATGCAGTGCATGCATCCAATCCCTTGCAGCCACACACTACATAGATCTGCCCAGCCGCAGCGCTGAAAACACCTTCACAAAGTACAAGGTAATCTTCAAATAGTTAAAACTCTCCAGCTTGTAATTATCTGGCTCTCTATGCAAGGGCAGATAGCTCAGTGAGTAGAATGTCCAACTGCAATGTCATAGGCAATAAGTTTGAATCCTGGGCACATCAGCATCCCAAAATGTAATAAAGGACAGTGCAACTGAACAACAAAGAGCTTTCAAGTCAAGTCAATGAATGCTGTACAGGTATTATCAACAAAAGGGGTAGGGGTAGAAGACAGGGGCATTCAGAAGATGCTGGGCTTCATATAGGTGGAAGCTACAAGCAGGGCCGTTTCTAGCCAATTTGGCTCCCGGTGCGAGATTTAAAAATGCCCCCCCCCCCCCTAGATATAAAGAGGAAAAGCATGCGCGCACGCTCCCGGCAAGGGGGCGTAGCCTCGTTAAAATGGGTGTGGCTTTGTTAGGGTGGGCGTGGCCTAATCTGATCTCAGCATCACGGCCACCATAGGATAAAAAAAAGTCCTCATTTTACACATTACAGCAGGCACGCAACCCCATTTTACACAGCACGGCACGCAAGTGTCACCATTTTACACAGCACGGTAGGCAAGTGTCCCCATTTTACACATTGCGGCAGGCACGTGCCCCCATTGTACACATTGCGGCAGGAAAAAGTGTACCCATTTTACACATTGCGACAAGCACGTGCCCCCATTTTACACAGTACAACAGGCAAGTGTCCCCATTTTACACATTGCGGCAGGCACGTGCCTCCATTTTACACAGCACGGCAGGCAAGTGTCCCCATTTTACACAGCACGGTAGGCAAGTGTCCCCATTTTACACATTGCGGCAGCCACATGCCACCATTTTATACATTGCGGCAGGAAACAGTGTCCCCATTTTACACATTGCGGCAGGCATGTCCCCCATTTTACACAGTACAACAGGCAAGTGTCCCCATTTTACACATTGCGGCAGGCATGTCCCCCATTTTACACAGTACGGCAAGCAGGTGTCCCCATTTTGCACATTGTGGCAGGCACGTGCCCCCATTTTACACGTTGCGGGAGGAAAGTGTCCCCATTTTACACATTGCGGCAGGCACGTGCCTCCATTTTACACAGCACGGCAGGCAAGTGTCCCCATTTTACACAGCACGGTAGGCAAGTGTCCCCATTTTACACATTGCGGCAGCCACATGCCACCATTTTATACATTGCGGCAGGAAACAGTGTCCCCATTTTACACATTGCGGCAGGCATGTCCCCCATTTTACACAGTACAACAGGCAAGTGTCCCCATTTTACACATTGCGGCAGGCATGTCCCCCATTTTACACAGTACGGCAAGCAGGTGTCCCCATTTTACACATTGTGGCAGGCACGTGCCCCCATTTTACACGTTGCGGGAGGAAAGTGTCCCCATTTTACACATTGCGGCAGGCACGTGCCCCCATTTTACACAGTATGGCAGGCAAGTGTCCCCATTTTACACATTGCGGCAGGCACGTGCCCCCATTTTACACAGTACAACAGGCAAGTGTCCCCATTTTACACATTGCGGCAGGCAAGAGTCCCCATTTTACACATTACAGCAGACTGCGTCCCCATTTTACACATTCCGGCAGGCAAGAGTCCCCATTTTACATATTACGGCAGCCAAGTGTCCCCATTTTACACATTCCGGCAGACAGGTGTCCCCATTTTACACATTAAGGCAGGCAAGAGTCCCCATTTTACATATTACGGCAGGTGGTGGCGGGAGGGAGGGAGAGAGAGGGAGAGGGGCTGACTTACATTTGAAGCGGTTCTTCCCGCTCTTCAGCCGCCTCAACCTCGTCTGCGCGGCTCTTCCTTCTCCTTCCCCCCGAGTGCCCAGCTCGGGGGGCGGGGTTTTGCGGAATGACGCGATTGCGTCGTGACGTCACAATGCAAACGAGTCATTCCGTGAAACTCCACCCCCCAAGCTGGGCACTCGGGAGAAGAGGGGAGGGGGGATTTAAAGTGCTAAAGAAGTGCCGCGGCGGGCGCCCTGTGCGGTTGCACGGCACGCTCGCCGCAAGAAACGGCAGTGACTACAAGTAACAATAATTAGATCATTCATAATTGACAGTGCTGCCTACAGTGCCCCCTGCGCTGCAGCGCTATGTGTGGAGCACACTTTGCATACACCAAGTTACTGCCCTGCCTTTATGTGATCTAGCAAGTTACCAGTGCAACATTGCAATTCTGCCAAGCCCCTTGGCTCCTGATCTCCCTGATCAGTCATTATATACAGAGCTGTTGTTGCTTGTCCAAGTTCCAGGTTGAAATTAGTTGCAGCCTGCTCATACCACTTCTGGTCCCAGTCAGCTATGACTATCACCATCCAACCTGGTCATCCTGATTCTAGTTCCAGCCTATCCAGAGCATTACTGATTTCAGTTAGCTACCTACATTATTATCCAGCCTGGCTATCCTGATACCAGTTCCAGACGGTTTAGATAACTACTGATTCCAGACAGTTACCAGCATTATCATCCAGCCTATTTATCCTACTACCAGTTTCAGCTTGGCCACAGTACTACTGGTCCTAGCCCAGCTACCGCTGTTACCAGCTAGGTTCAATTCAGACTCCAGTTTCAGCTTGGTCTGCTTGGTCCCAGCCCAGTAACTAGCTTAGCTGGTCCTAGCCCAGCAACCAAACTAACAGCCCCCAGCCCGGTAACCATTTTAGCATTTCCCAGCCCAGTGACTAACCTAAGCAGTCCCAGCTCGGTAACCAGTTTAGCCAATCTCAAAATCGGCACGTAACTTAGCCTGTCCTAGTCACTACCCAGCCTTCCCAAAATTATCTGCAGCCTACATCCTGCTCATTCACCGAAACTTCATAAGGCCTCCTAGTTTCTTACATTCCACCTCCAGCCACTCCAGCCTCAAGCCCCATTTCAGGAACACAAGCCCTGCCGGATTTTATATGCAGTCACTGAGCATCCAAGAAGGAAGAGGGCTACACATGCACCTCAAACAATCTCTACAAGCATGACTTTTTGGAAATTTTAGCTTTATTCAATGAGTAAATGAAAACTATCCAAGAAAACAACTGTTGAACAGAAAATCAGCTTCATTATCATGGAAGGGATACAGACATAACCATTTATCCGATGCCAGCTTATGTAGGGGGGAAGGCCCAGAATCAAATCTCCTGCCAATCCTCTGTAGGAAGGAAGCTCAGGTCAGTCCTTGGAAGAGTGACAGGGAGCAGTTAGCAGCATAAAAATGCCACAACCAATACTTAAACTTCAACCAGACCTCCCCGTCCTTCTAACAAATTGATACAGAGGCCACATCATAAGTGCACCACATAACAACCCAATACTTCCCATACATTGACTAATTCAAATACATTTGTCAGAACATTCAAATGTTCTGAAGGCCTTTGATCTAAACTAGAAGTAGTAGAAATAAACTAGCCTGTATGTATAGCTGTCTCTTGTGTATGTTGCTTTTTTAATTTCATTTGTACTATTCCTTTGAAATACAACAGTGTTCTATCTTTATGGGCCCATGATAAAAGAGGAGTTGAGAATGAATATAAAGCTTGCACCATAGTACAGTATCTCCTCATTTATCTTGAATCTCCCACTGCACATTTATCCAGCTGACCGTGATGAGTCTGCAAAGAGAGAACAAACCCCTAGGTCTGCACCTGAGTTTCTGTTGCTGTGTGTGACACTCTGTAGATCAGACACTCAGAACTCTATACCTGGATGTCTCCTTGTAGTGAACGATTCTGCAATTAAATATAAATATTTCCTGGAAGAAGAGATTTTTATCGAAGTAATAATATTTACAAGGACATTATACAGGGAGCTATAGAGATAATATTTTCTCCAGTGTCATCTGCATAATGTAAGTACAGCAGAACGTAATGGGACATCGCAGGCAAACACAGAGAATTTATCACAACTTCTGGTACATTGTAAACTTAAATTACCACCTAATGTATATCATAGTATAGTCTTACACTAAGAAGAATTTTGTAAAAATGTTTTATTTTTATTTTATATCTGGTATATGCAGAACACTATCATTAAGGAGTTGACAGATGTACAGTATATACATAATTAATAAAATAAAAACAGTGCTTTTCAACAATAGATGTGTAACATTTAATATATATATGATATCAATTGATATACAGAAGTTTTATAGATTAAGAGAAAGCAAATGATATATAATGTAGTAACCTCTATTTATGCTTCTCACATGTATCGATTATTAGTGTACTGACAATGTATATTGTTTTACCCTCAGTACATTCTATTACAAAGGCACAGTGAACTAAAGGCCTGATTCAGCATGGATGGCAAAAGCAAAATCATTCTCTAGGAGGCAAACCCATGTGCACTGCAGGTGGGGCATATGTAACATGTGCAGCAGAGAGAGTTAGATTTGGGTGGGTTATATTGTTTCTGCGCAGGGTAAATACTGTCTGCTTTATTTTTACACTGCAATTTAGATTTCCGTTTGAACACGCCCCCCCCCAAACCTAACTCTCTCTGCACATGTTACATCTGCCCCACCTGCAGTGCACATGGTTTTGCCCATTAGAGAAAGATTTTGATTTTGCTATCCATGCCGAATTAGGCCCTAAATCCCTTCTTTCTTTTATTGCCTTGAATCATGATGTTTATATCAAGACATCATTTTCTAACAGCTTTGTGTTATGGTGAATATATGGGGGGGGGGGGGGGGGTGACACTTCACACCCTAATTCTGAATATAATAAGAGGTGCTACAGTTATGTCCTCTATACACATCGCAGCATGTGACTCGTTACATAGCGGGAGTGCGCATATGCATGCACCCTCTATACATTCACAGTGAATGAGGCACAGGAGGCTGCGGGCGAGTGCGGCATACAGCGATGCATAAGCATCACATCATCACTGAGAAATGTTGCTATATGCAGCAAGGATGTTTCTGGACACATCTGTACTATGCTGTGACTAGTAGTACCATACTGAAGAAAAGAGAAAATGCAGGCGCACACTCTAACCATAAGGAGTATATTTACTAAAGTGCAGGGTTTTAGAAGTGAAAATGTTGCCCATAGCAACCAATCAGAGTATACATATGATTTTTCTAGCATCTACTATTAGATAATAGCTAGAATCTGATTGATTGATTGATTGATTGATTGATTGATTGATTGATTGATTGATTGCTATGGGAAACATCTCCACTTCTAAAACCCTCGCTTTAGTAAATACTGTAATATGAACCCTCAAACCAACTTGCATTAGAAGCTCAGTCTATCCCTAACCTAGAGGTTTAAGGCTTGTTGTTTACATTAGATGCCCTCTTTAATAATTAGGTACATTTTCATCAGAATCCATTTAACCTAACTGTATGTTTTTGGAGTGTGGAAGAAAACCAGAATACGTGGAAGAATACCACAGATTCACAGGTAGAACATTGAAACTCCACATAGATAGGAACTTTGATGGGAATTGAACCTCAGTGCAGTAAAGCAGTAATACTGACCATTATACAAACCTTGCTGCATACACGCAAAAGACAGAATTATTTGGATAATGAAATTTATGCTATTAACATTGATTTTTTTTTTTTTTCTAAGTGTGTTTACAGTACAATATATCATACAGTGGCTGTGTGTTAGACCTGTATTGGAGTTCCTGATTTTTATTTTACAATCTTTTATTTTATTTCATTTATTTTTAGTTTACAATGCTTGGGATAAAATACAGCTCAGAATTGTTACATATCTAGCGATATACAATATTTAATACTAAATAGGTGAATGTTTGTGCACATTCCTTTATTTTCATTTACTTGAATGCACACTGCCTGCCTATTGCAGGTACTAGGGATGCAAATAACAGACCTTTTGACTATTAGGAGTATATTTACTAAAGTGTGAGTTTTTAGAGTAGAGATGTTGCCCAATGCAACAAATCAGATTCTGTCTATTATCTTCTAGAAGATGCTAGCTAAATGATAAGTATTGATTAGTTGGCAACATCTCAACTTCTATAAACTCACAATTTAGTAAATATACCCTTAGGGCAGAGGTTTTCAAACGCGGTCCTCAAGGCACCCCAATGGTTCAGGTTTTAAGCATTTTGAGTATCTGAAAAACAGTGCTGTCCCCGCCAAAACCGGGACAGCTGGGAGGTATGATATATATATACACATGTGTACAAAATATAATTTTATGTCACCCTGTTTTATGTCACCCTGATCTGATTTGAGTCTTAATTATTTTAGTAGAATTATGCAGCTGCGGATGAGGAAAATTAAAGGAAACGAAAACACATTTCTGCAACTGTTTAACGTTCTATTTCATATTTACATCCTGATTCTTTCATTCTGCAAATCTGAGAGCCAGAGGGCAGCACCTGGATGTCCTCTATCGGTAATGAGCAAATATGTATTTCCATATAAATATTCCCAGGATGGAGATGTTATTATAGGCGGAATATTCACTGTTAATGGCAAGGTGTCAAAACTGCCTTATAATTTTAAAATCTACAAACCGATGTGTGCGTGGTAAGTGACGCGTCTGCAGAGAGAGGTCATTAACTTCAGTATAATCAAGATTAAAGATGCCAGTTTGAAAAAAGTTTAATTGGAGATAAATCATTATCTCTATTGACCTGTGTGTAAATAAAATAGCGCGCTTATCTATACCACTACTGTATATTTGCCAGATCTGTGATTTTAAGACAAACTATATATGTGTATGTACGATGTGTCCTGCTACATTGTTGGTGCATATAGCAACGATCTGTAGCGGGACCGTGATGCATACGGATCGCTGCATGCCGCTGCATATGATCACTAATGGGCTCCCATTAAAATGAATAGACGGCGGTAGTGTGCATACGCACGCGACCGCTGGTTCCCATTCTAAAAGCTGGCAATGCTTACCATGTACCCCGCTATGCCAGGAATCACCTGCTGCGTCGTTCGAGGCTGTTAATGGATACATCTGTACAATGACTCCCATACAATTATTCATCTGCTGGATTACAGCATCTGACATAACTGAATACCCAGATGTCCTGCTGTGCATGCACCACCACCATCGCCGCTACCACCAGGTCGACCCCCTGATATGACTGACCCCTGGTAAATATACTTTCCAGTCCAGGGAGCCGGTGAGCGCTGCTCCTGCAGATCTGCCATGCATCGGATCCTGTGCGCTGCTGTGACCCCCAGTGCTGTAAAGTGAGCTGCCGTTTTGCAGAGTCACTTTACTGCACCGGGGGTCACAGCACATGTAGGTCACAATGACCAGCAGACCGCACCAGAGCACCGATCACCTTCTCCCTGGACTTGTACTTTAAGTATGTTTTATTGGTTTTTTTCCTTTTTTTTTTGTAACCAATGTTTAGCTTGTGTGTCCATCGGACACACAGAACGGATCACACTGGCCGGGTCCCGCATAGCTTTCTCTGCCAGGGTGCAGAGAAAGTTGGCCAGAAGGCAGCATATTGCAGTGCTGCTCTGTGATCTCGCCAGCCGCAGGGCTCACTGCAGTGTTTTTCTTTTATTACATTTTTTTTTTGTAAATTCAGCCACATCATATTTCCCATTATAAGTAGAGATGAGCGGATTCGGTTCTCAGAGAACCGAACCCGCCTGACTCGGAAACCAGAATGAGGCAAAACGTCATCATCCCACTGTCGGATTCTCGCGGGATTTGGATTCCATATAAGGAGCCGCACGTCGCACCCATTTTCACTCCAGTCTCGGAGAGTGTAGTGAGAGGACGTGTCTCCGCCCTCAGCGTCTGTGTGGGCGGGAAAGTGGAGTGGCGATTCTAGTGCTGACTTGTGCTGCTCAGTCCAGTGTAGTCAGTGTCTTATGCTGCATCAGTCCAGCCAGTCACAGTGCTGGTGTCCTCTGCTGCTATATGTTCCCAGTGCTGCTGGCTGCTGTATAAGTCCCTTGCAGTTTTTCTGTGTTGTCTTACATCAGACCGGGGGTAGTGTCTCTCTTGTGCAGCATCAGTCCAGTGACCAGTCACAGTGGTGGTGTCAAAGGAAAAAATAGCAGCGCTAATGGAATATTATAAATGATTCTAATATGAAGGATTGAGTGAAAAAAATTCTTAAATTTAATAAAACATGAATTTAGGCCTCAATAAAAATTGGATGCAAGATCCACATATAACAATTTAAAACAGTGTCAACAGTGTTGACCTTTGAAAAAGCTGCACTGCTTGCAGCGAAACGCGTCAGGAGGAGGCTACTTGGGTCAACAATTGTGCCATTTTTTCGCTGCCACATCACATCCGGACCAAATACTGGACTTTGCCATCTGCAGAAAAAAACGGGACAAACATCCAACAACTTAGAACACCATCACCCCATCTCTATAAAGAGGACACCGTACTAAATGAGGATCCCCAAACCTGGCTGGTTTTGAGTATAAACATCAGAGACACTCTTAAGGGACTACACCTCTAGCGGTTTTCGGGTAAAGTGCATTGGTGTGACTGCGCTGTCAGTCTGTTTTCATCTGCTATATGTTCCAGGCATAACACTAGGAACGGATATTAATGTGATAGGCAGCTATGCATCATTGACCCTCAATTGTTGTTTTCACTGTTTTAAATTGTTATATGTGGATCTTGCATCCAATTTTTATTGAGGCCTAAATTCATGTTTTATTAAATTTAAGAATTTTTTTCACTCAATCCTTCATATTAGAATCATTTATAATATTCCATTAGCGCTGCTATTTTTTCCTTTGGTTTTCTTTGATGTATGGTTGGGGTGTGACTACCCCCACAACGTTATAGCAGCAGCATTAGAGACACAGCACCTGAAAGCGCCCGATCTTCCATTTGTTTGGTAGATTACAGTGGTGGTGTCCTCTGCTGCCATATATCCAGTGTTACTGGTGTATAATTCCCATGATATTGCCATATAATAATTACAGTGATATTGCCATATACTGTAATTCCAGTGAAACTGGCGGATAATTACAGTGATATTGCCATATAATTCCCGTGATACTGGCATATAATTACAGTGATATTGCCATTTTATTCTCGGGATACTGGCGTATAATTACAGTGATATTGCTGTATAATTATAGTGATATTGCCATATAATTTCTGTGAAACTGGCGTATAGTTACAGTGATATTGCCGTATAATTCTCGGGATACTGGCATATAATTACAGTGATATTGCCATATAACTACAGTGATATTGCCATACAATTCCCGTGATACTGGCGTATAATTACAGTGATAATGCTGTATAAATCTCGGGATACTGCCGTATAATTACAGTGATCCTGCTGTATAAATCAAGTGATCATACCGTAACTGTCCATTGATACTGCCATATATGCCCAGCAGTACTGCCATATATGTCCAGAGGTACTGCCATATAAATCCAGTGATCCTGCCGTATAATTCCAGTGATCCTGCCATATAATTACAGTGGTACTGGCATATAAATCCATTGATCCTGCCGGATAATTACAGTGGTGCTGGCATGTAAGTCCAGTGATCCTGCCATATAATTACAGTTTACTGGTGTATAAGTCCAGTGATACTGCCGTATAATTGCAGTGGTACTGGCATATAATTTCAGTGATATTGCTGTATAATTCCTGTGATACTGGCATATATTTCCTGTGATACTGCCATATAATTCCCGTGATACTGATTTATAACTCCAGTAATATTGCCGAATAATTCCTGTGATACTGTCGTATAATTCCCGTGATACTGCAGTACAATTCCAGTAATATTGGCGTTTAATTCCAGTGATACTGCCGTATAATTCCAGTGGTACTGGCGTATAAATCCAGTGATCCTGCCGTATAATTCCATATAAATTTATATAATTCCGTATAAATCCAATCCAGTGGTGCTGCCATATAAATTCAGTGGTGCTGTCCTGCGCTGTATATTATTTAATCCAAATAAAGGGGTTATTAATATTTAATCCAAATCATTTTCACAGGGTACGCTCGCTTGTGCTGCATATTATTATAATAGCTTCAAATAAAAGGGTTATTATTATCCAAGTAAATTTTACAGGCTACGCAGCGTGTGTGTTTGGTTTATGGGTACGCTATCCTGTGCCACCAATATTGTCCGTGTATTACATCTGGGCAAATACCAGCATTTCCCATGTTGTTTGTGCCGCACACTTGTGTCACTTAGCTTAGTCATACAGCTACTTCATTGCACCTCTTTTTCTTCTTTGCATGATGTGCTGTTTGGGGCCTAGTTTTTTAAAGTGCCATCCTGTCTGCCACTGCAGTGCTACTCCTAGATGGGCGAGGTGTTTGTGCCGCCCACTTGTGTCGCTTAGCTTAGTCATCCAACCACCTTGGTGCAACCTTTTGGCCTAAAAACAATATTCTGAGGTGTGATGTGTTCAAAATAGACTGTAAATGAGTGGAAATAAATGTTATTGAGGTTAATAATACTGCAGGAACAAAATTACCCCCAAATTCTGTGATGTTAGCTGTTTTTATGTTTTTTGTTTTTTTTAAATCATCCAGATCCAAAACCAAAACACGAAAGAGTGGTTTTGGCAAAAACAAGCCGAAACCAAAACACGACCGGGGAATTAGAACCAAAACCAAAACACAATACATGAAAAGTATCCACCGCATATCTCTAATTATAAGTATGAGGAATGCATCTGGGTTACTAAAAAAATGACAATTAAAGGGTTTGGAGCAGGGGTTTTTTTCACGAAAACTGCTCCAAAAGCACTTTAATACATGTCAATGATACTAAAATAATGTGAAAACAGTGTGAAAACAGAAAACACCTTTTTTCACATTTTGTTTTGTAAAAATAATGTTAACAAATAGACCTCTTAGTGTCCTCATGTACTTTTGCAATTCCCTCCCTACTTGTATTGTGTTACCAGATTTCTGTAAGCAGCAGCTAGACTGATTCTCCTTGCAAATGAATATATGTATGCTGCTCTACTCTATCAGTCCTTACATTGGAACTTATTAAGCAGCATACGCTGCTGCAATGCGATCACATTCTCCCCGCCGGTCCCGCTGCAGTGCGCACATGCAATCATTTGGGGAATTGGTGACAGTCTTTAATGCATAGACAACAATTTTTATTGGTTATATTTAGAGATGTGCAATGGACACTTTTCGGGTTTTGTGTTTTGGTTATGGATCTGGTTCCCCACTCATGTTTTGGATCTGGATTGGTTTTGCCAAAACCACCCTTTCGGGTTTGGGGTTTGGCTTTGGATCTGGATGATTAAAAAAAAAAAACACCATAAAAACAGCTAAAATCACAGAATTTTGGTGTAATTTTGATCCTACGTTATTATTAACCTTAATAACATTCATTTCCACTCATTTCCAGTCTATTCTGAACACCTCACACCTCAGAATATTGTTTTTAGGCCAAAAAGTTGCACCGGGGTAGCTGGTTGACTAAGTTGACGATACAAACACCTGGCCCATCTAGGAGTGGCACTGCAGTGTCAGACACAATGGCAATTTTAAAATCTAGGCCCCAAAGAGCACATAATGCAAAGAAAAAAAAAGAGATGCAATATGGAATTGTCCTTGGGCCTTCCCACACACCCTTATGTTGTATAGGGTGGTCTTCTGTATGCCGAATGTCGGGATCCCGGCACACAGTATACCGGCGCCAGAATCCCGACACCCGGCATACCGACAACTATTCTCCCTCGTGGGGGTCCACGACCCCCTGGAGGGAGAATAAAATAGTGTGGCGCGCGTAGCGCGCCACCGTGCCCGTAGCGTGGCGAGCGCAGCGAGCCTGCATGGGGCTCCTTTGCGCTCACCACGCTGTCGGTATGCCGGCGGTCGGGCTCCCGGCGCCGGTATGCTGGTCGCTGGGAGCCCGAGCGCCGGCATACCATATTACACCCGTTGTATAAACAGGACATGCACAGTTTAACAAACCCATCATTTCAGCGACAGGGTCTGCCACACAAATGTGGCTGAAATAATTGGTTTGTTTGGGGCACCACAAAAAAGAAGAAATTAATCCACCCACCAAAAAAGAAGCAATTAATCTCTCCTTGCACAAACTGGCTCTCATCCTCCAATTCCTCACCCCTGTCACTCTGTACATCCTCTTCCTCACAGAGTATTAATTTGTCCAAACTGGAATCCACCATCACAGGTCCCTGTGTACTTTCAGGAGGTAATTGCTGGTAAAGGTCCCCGGAGGAATTTATAATTCATTTTGATGAACATCATCTTCTCCACATTTTCTGGAAGTAACCTCCTATGCTGATCGCTGACAAGGTTACCGGCTGCACTAAACACTCTTTCGGAGTACACACTGCAGGGGGGGCAACTTAGGTAAAATAAAGCCAGTTTGTGCAAGGGCATCCAAATTGCCTCTTTTTCCTGCCAGTATACGTACGGACTGTCTGACATGCCTACTTGGATGCTGTCACCCATATAATCCTCTATCATTCTTTCAGTGGTGACAGCATCATATGAAGTGACATGTCATAGACATGTCAGTAATTGTTGGCAGCTCCTTCAGTCCGGACCAGAGCTCCTGACTTCCCTGCATCACCGCCAGTGGTTGGCCTATGAAATTTTATCCTTTTCCTCGCAGCCCAAGTTGCATGAGAAAATGAAGGAGGAGCTGTTGACGGGTCACGTTCCACTTAAGTTGACAATTTTCTCACCAGCAGGTCTTAGAACCTCTGCAGCCTTGTGTCTGCCAGAAAGAGAGATACAATGTAGGCTTTAAACCTACGATGGGGCACGGTGGAAAGAATGTAGTGCTCTGAGTTCAACAAATTGACCACTCTTGAATCCTGGCAGAGCGAATGAAGGGCTCCATCCACAAGTCCCACATACTTAGCCAAATCGCTCCATCTTAACTCCTTCTTCAATTTTTCCAGCTGCTTCTGCAAAAGCCTGATGAGGGGAATGACCTGACTCAAGCTGGAAGTGTCTGAACTGACTTCACGTGTGGCAAGTTCGAAGGGTTGGATAACTTTGCATAACACAGAAATAATTCTCCACTGCACTTGATTCAGGTGCTTCCCCTCTCCTTTGCTTATATTGTAGGTGGATGTATAGGCCTGAATAGCCTTTTGCTGCACCATCCTCTGAAGCATATAGAGTGTTGAATTCCACCTCGTTACCACCTCTTGCTTCAGGTGATGGCAGGCAGGTTCAGGAGTGTTTGCTGGCACTCCAGTCTTCAGCACGCAATGGCTGAATATCACCCCGGCCATTTTTAAAAAAAAATCTGCACCACCAAATGAATTGTATTGCACATACAATTCATTTGGTGGTGCAGAATTTTTTTTTAAATGTTCCGGGTAATATGGGACGTGCTGGATTTTGCCCAGATGTAATGCACGCACAATATTGGTGGCATTGGGGGTAATCCAGAGTTGATTGCAGCAGCAAATTTGTTAGCAGTTGGGCAAAACCATGGAGGTCATTCCGAGTTGTTCGCTCGCAAGGCGATTTTAGCAGAGTTGCTCACGCTAATCCGCCGCCTACTGGGAGTGAATCTTAGCATCTTAAAATTGCGAACGATGTATTCGCAATATTTCGATTACACACCTTGTAGCAGTTTCTGAGTAGCTTCAGACTTACTCGGCATCTGCGATCAGTTCAGTGCTTGTCGTTCCTGGTTTGACGTCACAAACACACCCAGCGTTCGCCCAGACACTCCTCCGTTTCTCCGGCCACTCCTGCGTTTTTTCCGGAAACGGTAGCGTTTTTTCCCACACGCCCATAAAACGGCCTGTTTCCGCCCAGTAACACCCATTTCCTGTCAATCACATTACGATCGCCAGAACGATGAAAAAGCCGTGAGTAAAATTACTAAGTGCATAGCAAATTTACTTGGCGCAGTCGCAGTGCGAACATTGCGCATGCGCATTAAGCGGAAAATCGCTGCGATGCAAAGATTTTTACCGAGCGAACAACTCGGAATGAGGGCCCATGTGTACTGCAGGTGTGGCAGATATAACGTGCAGAGAGAGTTAGATTTTGGAGGGTTATTTTGTTTCTGTTCAGGGTAAATACTGGCTGCTTTATTTTAACATTGCAATTTAGATTTCAGTTTGAACACAACCCACCCGAATCTAACTCTCTCTGCACATGTTATATCTGCCCCCCCTGCAGTGCACATGGTTTTTGCCCAACTGCTAACAAATTTGCTGCTGCGATCAACTCTGAATTACCCCCATTGTCCGATATCACAAATCCCTAGGAGAGTCTAAGTGGGGTAAGCCATTGTGTGATGATGTCCCTCAGTTTCCGTAAGAGGTTGTCAGTGGTGTGCATCTTACGGAAACTGGTGATACACAGCGTAGCCTGCCTAAGAAGGAGTTGGCATTTGTGAGATGTTGCTACTGGTGCTGCTGCTGCTGTTGTAGCTGCGGGAGGCAATATTTATACCCAGTGGGCTGTCACAATCATGTAGTCCTGAGTTTGCCCTGCTCCACTTGTCCACATGTCCGTGGTTAAGTGGACAGTGGGTACAACCACATTTTTCAGGACACTTTTCTTAATGTCCCTGTGCAGTCCAGGAATCGATTTCCTAGCAAATTGGAATATAGACGGGATTTGGGACCAGGGACACAGTACATCAACTGTCTAAATCCCACTGCACTAATGGCGGATACCGGACGCACATCTAACACCAGCATAGTTGTTATGGCCTCAGTAATCCACTTTGCAACAGGGTGACTGCTGTCATATTTCATCTTCCTCGCAAAGGACTGTTGGACAGTCAATTGCTTAGTTGAAGTAGTACAAGTGGTCTTTTGACTTCCCCTCTGGGATGACGACGACTCCCAGCAGCAACAACAGCAGCGGCAGAAGCAGCAGCAGTACTCGTACCACTCAAGGATCCTTCGGAGGAATCCCGGTTAGGAGAGGACTCGTCAGTCATGCCAGTGACATGGCCTGCAGGACTACTTCTGTTCCTGACTGAGCAGGAAATTGACATTGAGTTAGTTGGTGGTGTGGCTTGCAGGAGCATGGGTACAAGAGGAAGAAGGGATTTAGGTGTCAGTGGACTACTTACGCTCTTGCCCAAAGTTTCTGAACTTGAAAATTACTTCTGATGAATGCACTGCAGGTGACATATAAGGGAGGATGTTCCAAGGTGGTTAACGCCTTACCCCTACTTATTACGGATTGACAAAGGCAACACATGGCTTGACACCTGTTGTCCAGATTTGTGGTGAAATAATTCCACACCAAAGAGGTAGCATTTTTGATATTTTGCCCAGGCATGACAATGGGCTTTCTCATTCCACGGACAACAACTGTCTCCACTGGTGCCTTATTCAAACAAACTATATCACCATCAGAATCCTCATTGTCAACTTCCTCTTCAGCGCCAGCTACACCAATATCCTCCTCATCCTGGTGTACATCTATAGCAGGGGTGGGGAGCCTCCGGCCTGCATGCCGTATAAGGCCCACAAAGCTGTTTGTTCCAGCCCACCTGCTTGTGTGTCAGCGAGACACGCCGCTGTTCGTTCCAGCGGTGGCATGTTTCAGCTGTCAGGGCAGTGAGGAGAGCGCAGCTATATGTCTGGCGGCAGCGGCGGGTAGGATCTCATACCAGCCGCCGGTTCGTGAGCCAAACAGAGCTCGCGGACCAGCAGCCAATCAGGAGCCACCGCTGCCGGTCCGCGAGCTCTGGTTAGCTCACGAACTGGCAGCTGGTTTGACATCCTACATGCCGCCACCTGACATAGCCACGCTTTCCTCCCTGCCCTGACCCCCTGACAGCTGAGACACACCAAGGCTGGACCGAGCAGCAGCCAGAAGGAGCAGCAGAAGCGGTGAGCAACACAGTGGGGTGTGGGGGCATTTGTGTATCTGGCACTGTGGGGGTATTTGTGTATCTGGCACTGTGGGAGCATTTGTGTATCTGGCACTGTGGGGGCATATGTGTATCTGGCACTGCACTGGCATATGTGTATCTGGCACTGTACTATTGGGGGCATATATGTATCACGTCCCATTTTAATTGGCCACACCCATTTTTTAATGCACTCAGTACTGTGTATCTATGGGGCATAACTACTGCAGGCATAACTACTGGGGGGCAGGGTAATTTTTAAGTTGTTAATCTTTGTATGGCCCCCAAAGGATTTTATAAATATCCAAATGGCCCTTGGTAGAAAAAAGGTTCCCCACCCCTGGTCTACAGTGACATCCTGAATCTCAATACCAGCAACTGGACAGACTGTGCTTTTCTTGTAGGGGACATGCAAATGGTGGTAGGAGCCTCCTCTTTCCATACAGTCAGGCCTAGACATCGCAACCGCGGACACACTTGGACTGTCCTTGGGGATTTGTGATATCTCTAAACGCACAGTTGTTTTTTCCTGTGCTTTAACAAGCTTAAATTTGTTAATTTTTTTGAGAGGGAGGAGGGCTTACATCCTCATGAGAAGCTGAACCACAAGTCATGAACATAGGCCAAGGACTTAGCCTTTCCTTGACACTTCGTGTCGTGAATGGCATATTGCCAACTTTTCTCGTTTCTCGTCAGATAATTTCTTTTTTTCTTCTGATTATTAATTTTTGCTTCTTGGATTTTTCATGCCCTCTGTGACATTGGGCATTGGCCTTAGCAGATGACGTTGATGGAATTGCATCATCAATGTCATGACTGGTGGCAGCAGCAGCTTCAGCAATAGTTCTATGAAATGAAAGTGGTTCCTGATCTTCCACTATTTTTTACTCCAAATTTTTGTTCTCCATTTCACAGGACAGTACCCCTTTATTATGGTATCCAAAAAGGTCGACACCTGAAATAGGTTGACATGGACAAAATGTCGACATGAACAAGGTCGGCATGGAAAAAGGTCGACAACTGTTTTTTACATTTTTATTCATTTTTTTAACTTTTTCCTACTTTACAATCCACGTAGAATACAACTGGGAACGGTAACCTGTGCCGAGCTCAGCGAGGCACCTTGCCTGAAGCATGGTGAGCAAAGCGAGCCATGCGAGGAGACACGGTGCACAAATTGGGGTTCCCGGTCACTCTATGATGAAAACGACACCCCAAAAAATAAAAAAATCATGTCGACCTTATTCATGTTGACCTTTTGTCCACGTTGACCTATTTCAGGTGTCGGTCTAAGGTGTGTCGACCAATTGGTGTCAACCTAAAGTGTATCAACCTTTTTGGTGTCGACCTGGAGTCCCAGACCCTTTATTATTACAGCACACAGAACAGTGCCCCTTTATTTTCACAGCACCCTGTATTCTTACAGCATACAGGACCAGTGTGCTTTTATTTGAACAACAGCACCCCTGAATTTTTTTATAACATATGGGACCAGTGTGCTTTTATTTGAAGAACAGCACCCCTGAATGTTTACAGCATACAGGACCAGTGTGCTTTTAATTTTGAACAACTGCACCCCTGAAATTTTACAGGATACAGGGCCAGTGTAATGTTATTTTAACAGTAGCACTCCTATGTTTTTACAGCATACAGGACCAGTGTGCTTTTTATTTTTAACAACTGCACACCTGAATTTTTACAGTATACAGGGCAAGTGTAATGTTATTTTAACAGCAGCACCACTATATTTTTAAAGCATACAGGACCAGAGTGCTTTTAATTTTTAACAACTGCACCCCTGAATTTTTACAGCAAAAAGGGCCATTGTAATGTTATTTTAACAGCAGCACCCCTATATTTTTACAGCATACAGGACCAGTGTGCTTTTAATTTTTAACAAATGCACCCCTGAATTTTTACAGCATACAGGGCCAGTATAATGTTATTTTAACAGCAGCACCACTATATTTTTAAAGCATACAGGACCAGAGTGCTTTTCATTTTTAACAACTGCACCCCTGAATTTTTACAGCAAAAAGGGCCATTGTAATGTTATTTTAACAGCAGCACCCCTATATTTTTACAGCATACAGGACCAGTGTGCTTTTAATTTTTAACAAATGCACCCCTTAATTTTTACAGCATACAGGGCCAGTATAATGCTATTTTAACAGCAGCACCACTATATTTTTAAAGCATACAGGACCAGAGTGCTTTTAATTTTTAACAACTGCACCCCTGAATTTTTACAACAAAAAGGGCCATTGTAATGTTATTTTAACAGCAGCACCCCTATATTTTTACAGCATACAGGACCAGTGTGCTTTTAATTTTGAACAACTGCACCCCTGAATTTTTACAGTATACAGGGCAAGTGTAATCTTATTTTAACAGCAGCATCCCTAAGTTTTTACAGCATACAGGATCAGTGTGCTTTTAATTTTGAACAACTGCACACCTGAATTTTTACAGCATGCAGGGCCAGTATAATGTTATTTTAACAGCAGCACCCCTATGTTTTTAAAGCATACAGGACCAGTGTGCTTTTAAATTTTAACAACTGCACCCCTGAATTTTTACAGCATACTGGGCCAGTGTAATGTTATTTATACAGCAGCGCCCCTATATTTTTACAGCATACAGGAGGACAGTGCCCCTGTGCCCTGTTCAACACAGTGATAGCCAGGAAAGCAACACCCATGTACAACTGCAGCACCTTTTACAGGCAGCATATGCAACACCTGTGACAGCCAGGACAGCCAGTTTAGCACCCCTAACAGCACAGGTACACCACAGTTACTGGAGCAGCACCCCTACAGAGCACACACTAACCCCACCTGACGTTACCACCTACAGAGAGACAGAGGTTTGTCTCCCTCACTCTCCAAGTCCAGAATGAAAATGGCGGCGACACATGGCTGTTTATATGGAATCTAAAACCTACGAGATTCTGACAGCGGGATGATGACATTTTGCCTCAAGTCTGGTGAGAAGTCCTGAGCCTGACTTGGATCCGGGCTTGGAGTGTGAAGTTCGGGATGTTCAGTTCTCTGGAAACTGAACCTGCTCATCTCTAGTTATATTATTGCACTAATCTGACTTTTACTGTTTCTTTGATTTTACATGCCCTGAATTAAGCCATCTATGTGTCTCTTCTCACTTGTTTGTCCTCCATATCTATCAACAAACACAATCCAAGTGGGTACAGCATGCACAACAATTTGTTAAATAAATGTACCACCTACACTGTCACAGTACGTGTATGAGTTAGAGATAATGGGGGTAATTCAGACCTGATCGTATCAGCAAATGTGTTAGCAGTTGGGCAAAACCATGAGCACTGCAGGTGTGGCAGATAAAACATTTGCAGAGAGAGTTAGATTTGGGGGGGTTATTTTGTTTCTGTGCAGAGTAAATACTAGCTGCTTTATTTTTACACTTCAATTTAGATTTCAGTTTGAAGACACTCCACCCAATCTAACTCTGTCTGCACATGTTATATCTGCCCCACCTGCAGTGCACATGGTTTTGCCCAACTGCTAACAAATTTGCTGCTATGATCAGGTCTGAATTACCTCCAATATTTTAATGCTATGGTTCAATTTCATGGTTGTAGTACGAATGGCCAGCTGTCGGGATCCCGGCGCCCAGCATACCGGTGATGGGATCCTGACCGCCAGAATGCAGGCAGCGTGAAGAGTGAAAAAAAGCCCATTGCAGTTACCTCCAAGGGTCTTGTGTACACCCCAAGAGGGAGAATAGTTGCCGGTATACCGGCTGTCAGAATCCCGGCATCGGTATGCTGAGAGCCGGTATTTCGAGTGCTTCCCAAATTTCACCAACAGTGTCGCACAATACGTGTATGAGTAGGAAATAAAATCTATTACTGTGGTACCACCTTTATCCACAGCGTCACTGTGGTTCCACCTTCACCAACAGCATCACACAATATGTGTATGAGTCAGAGATAATAGTCTAACACTACGGTTTAATTTCACCAACAGTGTTGCACACTACATGTATGAGTAAGAGATAATTATATACTGCGGCCTGACCGACAGTGTCACAGTACTTATGAAAATAAAATAAAAATTGTATAGTACACTGTTGTACAGTACAAACAAACAAAAATTATAATTATATTTTTAGGCTTTTTGCTTTTTAGATTTTATTATTTTAATTTTACACTGGGGCAGTGCCCCTGGATTAATGCACAGATCACCCCTTTCAGATACAGGAGAGAGAGCACCCCTTTCAGATACAGCAGACAGAGGACCCTGCCTGGACTGATGCAGCAGAGCACTCCTTTCAGATACAGCAGACAAAGCACCCCTTTCAGATATAAAAGACAGAGCACCCCAGACTGATACAGTAGACAGAGCACCCCTTTCAGATACAGTAGACAAAGCACCCCTTTTAGCTACAGCAGACAGAGCACCTGCACCATGCCAGAAAACACAGTACTGAGATGGACACATCCATCCAGTGCACTCTCCACAGCCAGAGTGAAGATGGCGCCAATAACCGGGGACCTTTATAGAATCTAAAACCTGCGAGAATCTGACAGCAGGATGATGGTGTTCAGCCTCGATGTGGGATCTGAGTAAGGCATGAAGTCCTGAGCTGGACTCAGATCCGTACTTGGATTGCAAAGTTTGGATGGGTCCAGCTTTTTGAGAACCGGACCCGCTCATCTCTACTAGGTTGTAGAGTTAACGGAGTGACAAAGATTATATAGGGGTCAGAATTGCATGTAATAATGGATGCGAGGCCACAAAGAATCACAAAATGGTGGTATATAGAGTTGAACAAATGGTAGAAGACAGAGCGGTAAGGATAGTAAAAGACAAAGGCCCTTATTTATCAAGCCTTGGAGAGTGCTAAATTGCATGGTGATAAAGTACCAACCAATCAGCTCCTAACTCTAACTGTCATTTTGCAAACACAACCTGTGACATGGCAGTTGGGAGCTGGTTCATTGGTACTTTATCACCGTGCAATTTATCACTCTCCAATGCTTGATAAATCTAGGCCAAAGTGCCTAAAATGAGCATAGACAGAGCAGCACAGATAAAGGGAGACTGAGCGGTGCAGATGAGAGAACACAGAGCAGCATGGATCTGGGAAGACATAGAGTGTAGAAACAGTGTTATTTTGTGTTTTCCACTTTATATTCATGTAACATGACTTATTTCTATTTATTCCTTCTTCAAGCATTATTATTTTTATTATTTATTTATTTATTAGCAGTTTCTTATATAGCTCAGCATATTCCGTTGCGCTTTACAATTAGAACAACAATTATAGAACAAAACTGGGCAAAGACAGACAGAGGTAGGAAGGCCCTGCTCGCAAGCTTACAATCTATAGGGAAATAGATATTGATACACAAGGATAGATGCTACCTGTCACATAATGGTTCCCCAGGTTGCTAGGTTCTTAATGGGTTGTATATGATATGATCACCCAGCAATGTTGGAAGACAAAATGTGAGTTTATGTGGACTGTACAGAGTCCACATAAACTCATTACATAACTATACATTAACCAAAGTAGTACATAAAAGCGGAATTCTGTCCATCACTCACACTCTATGAAGGCCAGTCCAAATCACATACACTCACTATTCATACAGTGATTAACATGGTTTTTATAATTCTCTTAAATAAACAGCAAAAGGAAACATTGGAAATAAATAATTCAATATCCAGTTAATGTTGAGAAAAAAAATCACATGTTTTGCTTCTAAATTATAATCTACTAACATCAAAAAATTAGAGTACAAATACAAAAAAAACACAGTTACGTGTCTCAGCAGTAGAGGTGTAGCATATGGCCATGGCGCCAGGAGCACGTGCATGCTATAGCACCCACCGAAGTGTGCATGTGGGGTTAAATTAAAGGGGTGTCTCCGCATGGCTGCCCATCTCCCCATATCTCCCCATGGCTGCCTCCCACCATGTGTCTTTCAATCACTGCCTCCACTCTGTGTCTTTCCTTTGAAACACCCCCTTGTCTTGTCTCTGCATGGCTGCCCCCCCATATCTTCCCATGGGTCTCCCCATGGCTCCCCCTCCCCTATGTGTCCCCATAGTTTCCTCTGCCCTCTTTGTCTCTCCTGCAGCTACACTTAACTCTCCTGTCCTTGTTCCGGATCAGTGCTGAGCTCCTTGTTGCTGCAGCGTTGGCTCCTCCTGTTCTTCGGTCACAGCACTGTGACATACTATTGGCAGTGCAGTGTATAGCTACTGGTGGGACTGCAGCACCCTTGCCAGAGGCAGGTGCCTGGAGCAAGAACTCCACTGGCGCCACCCACGCTACGTCCCTGCACAGCAATATGTAATGTTAAATCTTCCATCTTGAGTCTTCCTATGAGCTGAGGTCCCTTTAGCGCTAATATTTAAACTCATCACATGATGTCATCAAGACTCATCTGTACATCTACTGTAAAAGCAATTAACATTCACAATACATGTGAAGGCCTATGTTGTACCATTGCTTTGGCTTTTGTCCAACTCAGATTTTTCCCTCAGCAGCCATTTTGCTTTTCTAACTTTACGTTTTATAAGTTTCCAGGAGCCATTTTAAATACTTTCAAAACCTTAATGAGATAAATATTATTTCTATATATTTTAATTCTTCAATACCTATTCTTTTATTACTACATTCCTATCCATATTATTTTTGCTATTAATATATAATTAATATCTTTATTTCAAATACATAATAGCATAAAACGTACCAAAGCATATACAGTATTATAATGTTTAACATCAGTACTTGTTTTTATCACCATGTATAAATACATAAAAGAAGAAACAGAATTCTCATGGGAGCTAAACCACCTTAGAAAATCAGAACATTTATATTAAAAATAATTTATTCATAAAATTAGCAATAAATCTTAGAAACTGTTGTGAATGTTTGTTACATCAATAAAAATTCCTTTAAGATCATAAACACCACATAAACAGGAACATGTTTGACAATAAGTTGGAGAGTTATATTCTGATGGTATCAACTGTTGTATAAGATATCAAATCTTCAATTAGATTTTCCAGATGTATGATCTAATTCACATGTACTGTATGAAGAAACCCAATGCATTTTGTCCGTTAGGACTTCATCAGGGGTTATAATCTAGGTGGTTATTAAGGAACAATATGTAAGTTTTATATTCAATTGTCATAATCACTTACAATTGTTCAAATATCTACATACATACCAGATATCAACAATTGTGAAATTCAATATCATATCCAGATTATTATGCCATTGAACTAGACAAGATATCTGAAAATATCATCATCAAAAAATCAGTTCACATGTATGGAAGAATGCAAAATTGCTTACAAAATATACATAATAGTGTAAATGAACATCTGAAGGGAGGAAGGAGGAACGAACAATGAGTCTGACAGCAAAATAGAGACATGCTTAATTAGTGACATAAATAATTAATCACTACACTTTAGAACAAACTTACTATTCCACAGATGATTAATAATTAAGTTGATGATTCTAGTGATAATTAGGCCATTAATCCATTCATAATAGATAATTGCAAGATTACTGAAGCATCAATTAGGCTGATAACAGTGTTATTAATTCATTAAGATTTAACAAGGTAATAAAAGGTTGTTGGTTCATTTATAATAGGTAATACGAAAAGGTCAAATTACATGATTTAATAAATGTACATACCAGTTTAATTTCACCAACAGATATCAATGAATAGCAAAAAATGTGGTACTGTGAACAATTCCTAAGAAAAAAAGATAATTTTATATAAGCTCATTAGGGTAGTGATATCTTAGATTAAATTAATAATTTATAATTCTAATTAGATATTAAACAGATAGTGTTCACGTACCATCATACAATATAGAATTAAAGGCAATTCAAATTTAGTCTAGAAAAGGAGGTCATTTGGTTAATTTTCACATAAACCAAAGTGGGGATGACCATTAACAAATATGAGGTGTAAGGTCAAAATAATAAATAGTGTGGAATTAAAGGTACTCTAAAAGGTCCCTAATAATAAACTCTGCACATATCAGAATCAGATGGAAACCCTCAATAAGGTGAGACCACCTTACTACATTTTTTTTATATAGACAAATGGAAACCCTCCTCAGAATGGGGCCATCCTAATACATTTATTATAAACCCACTCATTTAAATATGAATATTAAATATTTATAAGAGACTATGCTGATACTGGAATTGTATTTTCAATTAAAGAACGGTGACAAAAATGACCGTATTGAAGAAGCACAATTAGTTTAGATGTTAACTAATATAACCATAGTAAAAAGGCTCAATTAATATAGATATTAACTAATATGTCAGGGTTCCTATTTAGTTATATATTTCTGATGGAACTTAGTTTCTGTTAAATTTATGAACAGCTTAATCCTACTCCAATCAAAATATTATCAGAAACATTATAAATAAGTATCAAGCTCACCTTTTGAATGTATCAAATAGTCACTTCACAACAATAAGTGAAAGTGATGAATAGAGTAATTCAAGGACAAGTAGGTAATTTCCTAAAGGATCACAAAAAGTCATTAATCAGAAATTAATTAAATCTTAATGGAATATCAGATATAAGTGGAGATAGATCTCACCTTTACAATGCCTCAGGATTCACTTCACAGCTATAAGTGAAGATGAAACCTGGGCAACTATATATACCCCTTATATGGTAACATCACTTGCTGTTTGAAAGTTGGTATAATTAAAGGTTTTAATCCTATTAGTATCATTTTAAATAATAGACGAAATGTGAAAACCCATATGTTATAATCAATAGGCTTTATTAAAATGTTCTAGTCGTTTCCAGTGAGTGATTGAGGGATAAAAAGGTCTAAGAATGCTAATTGCGTTCCAACTCATGAGCGGCGTGCGCTCCACGACCGCACTTCCGGTTCCGGCGGAAAGGCCTCACCGGAAGTACGTTGTGGGTTCCACGGAGGTCCAAGATGCATTCCAGCGGGCGCATCGTACAGCCGCTGGAATGCATCACCAGATCACCAGCATCTAACAGCCGCTTGTAATAGCGGAACATTGATGAATCAGATATAGCGCTAACCAATAATACCATGCACTATTAACTAATAGCTATAGACATAGTTTCTCACAGGCAAAAAATAATCTTAACATTGAACTTGTATAATGGTGCTAAATTATAAGTGGCTAATAAAAATGTTATTAAAGTGCAATTTTTGTGACATAATAATAAGTGAACAATTGATATATATTAATATATTAACAAAAATACCCTATTAATTCATAAATTATTGTGACTTTTTACTATTATTAGTTCCATATTTATATTACCCTAATATTTTAATAGTGTAAATATTATAGATAAGATATATAATTTATCATATTAATTCATACTTATTATGGTCAATTAAAGCTATTCTCTAATTAATTCCCCTATTTAAATTAACCCTAATATTATAATAGTGTAAATATCATAAATGAAATATATAATGATGACCAACTAAATATAAATAGGTCATTAATAGTACAATTAAATTACATAATTATAGTAATTAAATTAAATTATGTAAATTAACTAATTAATGATATTACAGGTTGAGTATCCCATATCCAAATATTCTGAAATACGGAATATTCTGAAATACGAACTTTTTTGAGTGAGAGAGAGATAGTGAAACCTTTGTTTTCTGATGGCTCAATGTACACAAACTTTGTTTAATACACAAAGTTATTAAAAATATTGTATTAAATGTCCTTCAGGCTGTGTGTATAAGGTGTATATGAAACATAAATGAATTTTGTGAATGTACACACACTTTGTTTAATGCACAAAGTTATTAAAAATATTTGCTAAAATTACCTTCAGGCTGTGTGTATATGGTGTATATGAAACATAAATGCATTCTGTGCTTAGATTTAGGTCCCATCACCATGATATCTCATTATGGTATGCAATTATTCCAAAATACGGAAAAATCCCATATCCAAAATACCTCTGGTCCCAAGCATTTTGGATAAGGGAGACTCAACCTGTATAAGTGAAATAACTTAATTAATAAGTGAAGTTACTATATTAATTATTACTAATGTCTAATAATAATAATAGTATTAATTAGTGTCTGGTAATAGTAATTAATTAGTCTAAACTTAGAAGTAGACCTTTTTTAATGTGTATTAATCAACCGACTCTAGTGAATAATAATTAATTTTTTAATTTATACTCATGTAAATTAATAATGTATAATGATAATATTTGATCTGACATGAACTGGGAATTAGCTGTTACAATTCATATAATCAATTGGCTTCAATCAATGATAACTGATTATAATTATACAAAAAATTGCCTATTAGATCTATAATGCATATTAATACCTGCTTGGTTGGCCATTAGATAAAAAAAATTGCAATATTACTTGATTGGCTGTTAACTTAATGAGACTAACAGACACAGGGCTGAGACTTCATAAAAAATGTTATAAGAAAGGTGTTACACACTCTTTTTGGTATGAAGAATATTTGTTCACAGGTGTGTAATCACATAAAAACTCAGATTTAACAATTCTGTGAAAAAGACACTGAAAAATCTGTTGTAAATACTATCAATATCAGCATTATCCCCCATTTACAGAGTCACATGGAGTCACAAATAAATCATTCAACAACAAAATTACAATTTCCATTTATAAATTAAACAGAAAGCACAAAATACCAACTAGTATATAATCATTCCTAATGAAGAATATGAAGAAAGAGATGAAACAGAAAAAAACTGAGATAGTAGTTAGGCTAATAATGATTTTTACAGGAATTAAACAATATCTATGTCTTCATTCAAGCCTTTCGGGGCCATGGTGTCCAATGTATATATCCAATAGGTTTCTCGTTTGGATAAATTAAGATCCCTACTACTACCTTTAGAGTCTATTGGTATATGTTCTAAGATGGTGAATGAAAAGTTCTCTTTAGTCACGGTGGAATTATGCTTATCTGCATAATGTCTAGAGAGGCTATGAGAGGGCAGTTTATTCTTCACATTTCTCATGTGCTCCTGGATTCTAATTTTTGTTAGGCGTTTTGTCTTACCAATGTAAGACATACCCCAATCACAAGTAATTCTGAATATGACATATTCAGTGTTGCAATTGACCAAGTGTGATAACCTGTACCATCTGCCTGTCTCCAGTTTGATATTGAAAGATTTGCGTTCCATAAATTTGCAGCATATGCATCTCGAACACGGAAAGCAGCCTTTTGTAGGTATTAAGGCATCAGAACGTGTTGAAGAAAGGTTAGACTTCCTCAATCTACTGGGTGCTACAATACATTTTAAATTAGTAGCTCTCTGGAAGACTAAATTGGGTCTCTGCAGAAGAGAGGGACCCAATATAGGGTCCTTCAAAAGTAGACCCCAATGACGTTTCAATATCTTTTTTATAGATTGATTTTCCTGATTAAATTGGGTGACAAAGGGTCTAGTATACTGTTGGTCAATCTGAGCTTTATTTCTAGAGTGCAACAACTGTTCTCTTTTTTGTAAGGATGCTTTGGTCTTTGCTGCTTCAATAGTATCTGTACCATAACCCCTTTCTACAAATGGTTTTTGGATTACAGCAGCCTGGGCCCAATAGTCATCCAAGTTAGTGCAATTCTGTCTTAAATGGAGAAATTGAGCGTATGGGACATTGTTCTTCCATGCTGGATAATGACAGCTGGATTGTGGGATGTAGCTGTTTACGTCTATATCTTTAAAGTAGGTTCTAGTATTGATCCTTTCCCCTGGTATACCCACTAAAGTCAGATCAAGATAATCGATCATTGTAGGATGTTTTTGATATGTAAATTTCAGATTGAAATCATTAGACTGTATAGATGTCATAAAATTATCTATACTACTTTCATTACCTTCCCAGACAAAAAGGAGGTCATCTATATATCTTTGACAGACCAGTATGTTGACTTGGAATTCTGAACCATATATATGTGTATCTTCCCAAACTTTCATGAACAAGTTTACATAAGAGGGAGCAAACTTTGTTCCCATTGCTGTACCCTGTTGTTGTAAGTAAAACTTATTATCAAACTCGAAGAAATTATGGTTCAAAATGAATGAAATACTTTCTAACAGGAACAGTATTTCATTTTGAGATAAATTGGGATCATTCGATAATATCAGCTTAATTGCCTCCAGTCCTTTGGAATGAGGTATAGAAGAATACAAGGCTTGTACATCTATGGTAAGCCAATGGTATTGATTGGACCAAATGAAAGTTTCCAATTTCTGTAACACACTGGTGGAGTCTTTCAGGTAAGATATCATTTCATTCACATATGGTTGTAATCTTACGTCCAAGTAATGAGATAAATTGGAAGTCAATGAATTAATTCCCGCAACTATAGGCCTTCCTGGTGGAGCAGTTTTATTTTTATGAATCTTGGGGATATGATAGAAGTTAGGAACCAATGGGTGTTTAACACACAGGTAGTCAAATTCATCCTTACATATCAAATTCTCTCTTTGACCTTTCAGGAGTAAGCTTGTCAACTCTTGATATATTACAGTGGGATTCCCAGGTAACTCTATATATGTCTGCCCCTCCAAAAGGATTTTTGAGGCCTCAGTCATATAGTTAGTTACCTGAAAGACTCCACCAGTGTGTTACAGAAATTGGAAACTTTTGTTTGGTCTGATCAATACCATTGGCTTACCATAGATGTACAAGCCTTGTATTCTTCTATACCGCATTCCAAAGGACTGGAGGCAATTAAGATGGTATTATCGAACAATCCCAATTTATCTCAAAATGAAATACTGTTCCTGTTAGAAAGTATTTAATTCATTCTGAACCATAATTTCTTTGAGTTTGATAATAAGTTTTACTTACAACAGGGTACAGCAATGGGAACAAAGTTTGCTCCCTCTTATGCAAACTTGTTCATGAAAGTTTGGGAAGATACACATATACTGTATATGGTTCAGAATTCCAAGTCAACATACCGGTCTATCAAATACATCTATACAGTCTAATGATTTCAATCTGAAATGTGCATATCAAAAACATCCTACAATGATCGATTATCTTGATCTGACTTTAGTGGGTATACCAGGGGAAAGGATCAATACTAGAACCTACTTTAAAGATGTAGACACAAACAGCTACATCCCACAATCCAGCTGTCATTATCCAGCATGGAAGAACAGTGTCCCTTATGCACAATTTCTCCATTTAAGACGGAATTGCACTAACTTGGATGACTATTGGGCCCAGGCTGCTGTAATCCAAAAACGATTTGTAGAAAGGGGTTATGGTCCAGATACTATCGAAGCAGCAAATACCAAAGCATCCTTACAAAAAAGAGAACAGTTGTTACACCCTAGAAATAAAGCTCAGATTGACCAACAGTATACTAGACCCTTTGTCACCCAATTTAATCAGGAAAATCAATCTGTAAAAAAGATATTGAAACGTCATTGGGGTCTACTTTTGAAGGACCCTATATTGGGTCCCTCTCTTCTGCAGAGACCCAATTTAGTCTTCCAGAGAGCTACTAATTTAAAAAGTATTGTAGCACCCAGTAGATTGAGGAAATATAATCTTTCTTCAACACGTTCTGATGCCTTAATACCTACAAAAGGTTGCTTTCCATGTTCGAGATGCATATGCTGCAAATTTATGGAACGCAAATCTTTCAATATCAAACTGGAGACAGGCAGATGGTACAGGTTATCACACTTGGTCAATTGCAACACTGAATACGTCATATACAGAATTACTTGTGATTGTGGTCTGTCTTACATTGGTAAGACAAAAAGACTAACAAAAATTAGAATCCAGGAGCACATGAGAAATGTGAAGAATAAGCTGCCCTCTCATAGCCTCTCGAGACATTATGCAGATTAGCATAATTCCACCGTGACTAAAGAGAACTTTTCCTTCACCATCTTAGAACATATACCAATAGACTCTAAAGGTAGTAGTAGGGATCTTAATTTATCCAACGAGAAACCTATTGGATATATACATTGGACACCATGGCCCCAAAAAGGCTTGAATGAAGACATAGATATTGTTTCGTTCCTGTAAAAATCATTATTAGCCTAACTACTATCTCAGTTTTTTTCTGTTTCATCTCTTTCTTCATTAGGAATGATTATATACTAGTTGGTATTTTGTGCTTTCTGTTTAATTTATTAACGGAAATTGTAATTTTGTTGTTGAATGATTTATTTGTGACTCCATGTGACTCTGTAAATGGGGTATTATGCTGATATTGATAGTATTCACAATGGATTATTCAGGGTCTTTTTCACAGAATTGTTAAATCTGAGTTTTTATGTGATTACACACCTGTGAACAAATATTCTTCATACTAAAAAGAGTGTGTAACACCTTTCTTATAACTTTTTTATGAAGTCTCAGCCCTGTGTCTGTTAGTCTCACTAAGTTAACAGCCAATCAAGTATTGTACTTTAATAATCCTCAACTGCCCAAATCACGCAGTTTTTTGGCCACCTGGAACTTATCTCTGTCATTTAGTGGTGTAGTTATGCTTAGTTACCCTGTACTTGTCCTATATTGTTTTCAACTGTAAGTCACTGTTTTCCTGTTTTGATTATGTGCATATGTACTCTGTAATTGGGCGCTGCGGAACCCTTGTGGCGCCATATAAATAAACGATAATAATAATAATAATAATAATATAGCTATTTTTCTATATAATGGCCATCCAAGCGGGTATTAATATGCATTATAGATCTAATAGGTATTTTTTTGTATAATTATAATCAGTTATCATTGATTGAAGCCAATTGATTATATGAATTGTAACAGCTAATTCCCAGTTCATGTCAGATCAAATATTATCATTATACGTTATTAATTTACATGAGTATAAATTAAAAAAGTAATTATTATTCACTAGAGTCGGTTGATTAATACACATTAAAAAAGGTCTACTTCTAAGTTTATACTAATTAAGTACTATTACCAGACACTAATTAATACTACTATTATTATTAGACATTAGTAATAATTACTATAGTAACTTCACTTATTAATTAAGTTATTTCACTTATAATATCATTAATTAGTTATTTTACATAATTTAATTTAGTCACTATAATTATGTCATTTAATTGTACTATTAATGACCTATTTATATTTAGTTGGTCATCGTTATATATTTCATTTATGATATTTACACTATTATAATATTAGGGTTAATTTAAATAGGGGAATTAATTATAGAATAGCTTTAATTGACCATAAGTATTAATTAATATGATACATTATATATCTCATTTATAATATTTACACTATTAAAATATTAGGGTAATATAAATATGGAATTAATAATAGTAAAAAGTCACAATAATTTATGAATTAATAGGGTATTGTTGTTAATATATTAATATATTTCAATTGTTCATTTAAAATTATGTCACAAAAATTGCACTTTAATAACATTTTTATTAGCCACTTATAATTTAGCACCATTATACAAGTTCAATGTTGTGATTATTTTTTACATGTGAGAAACTATGTCTATAGCTATTAGTTAATAGTGCATGGTATTAATGGTTAGCGCTGAGATCAGCGCTATATATGATTCATCAGTGTTCCGCTGTTACCAGTGGCTGTCAGATGCTGGTGATCTGGTGATGCATTCCAGCGGCTGTACGACGCGCCCACTGGAAAGCATCTTGGACCTCTGTGGAACACACAACGTACTTCCGGCGAGGCCTTTCCTCTGGAAAGGGAAGTGCGGTCATGGAGCGCACGCCGCTCATGAGTTGGAACGCAATTAGTGTTCTTAGACCTTTTTATCAATCAATCAATCACTCACTGGAAACGACTAGAACATTTTAATAAAAAGCCTCTTGATTATAACATATGGGTTTTCACATTTGGTCTGTTATTTAAAATCATACTAATAGGATTAAAACCTTTAATTATACCAACTTTTAAACAGCAAGTGATGTTACCATATAAGGGGTATATATAGTTGTCCAGGTTTCATCTTCACTTATAGCTGTGAAGTGAATCCTGAGGCATTGTAAAGGTGAGATCTATCTCCACTTATATCTGATATTCCATTAAGTTTTAATTAATTTCTGATAGTCTTTTTGTGATCCATTAGGAAATTACCTACTTGTCCTTGAATTACTCTATTCATCACTTTCACTTATTGTTGTGAAGTGACTAATTGATACATTCAAAAGGTGAGCTTGATACTTATTTATAATGGTTCTGATAATATTTTGATTGGAGTAGGATTAAGCTATTCATAAATTTGACAGAAACTAAGTTCCATCAGAAATATATAACTTAATAGGAACCCTGACATATTAGTTAATATCTATATTAATTGTGCTTTTTTATTACGGTTATATTAGTTAACATCTAAACTAATTGTGCTACTCAATACTGTAATTTTTTCACCATTCTTTAATTGAAAATACAATTCCAGTATCAGCATAGTCTCTTATAAATATTTAATATTCATATTTAAATGAGTGGGTTTATAATAAATGTATTAGGATGGCCCCATTCTGAGGAGGGTTTCCATTTGTCTATATAAATAAAGTATTAAGGTGGTCTCACCTTATTGAGGGTTTCCATCTGATTCTGATATGTGCAGAGTTTATTATTAGGGACCTTTTAGAGTACCTTTAATTCCACACTATTATTTTGACCTTACACCTCATATTTGTTAATGGTCATCCCTACTTTGGTTTATGTGAAAATTAACCAAATGACCTCCTTTTCTAGACTATATTTGAATTACCTTTAATTCTATATTGTATGATGGTACGTGAACACTATCTGTTTAATATCTAATTGGAATTATAAATTATTAATTTAATCTGGGATATCACTTCCCTAATGGGCTTATATAAAATGATCTTTTTTTCTTAGGAATTGTTCACAGTACCACATTTTATGCTATTCATTGATATCTGCTGGTGAAATTAAACTGGTATGTACATTTATTAAATCATGTCATTTGACCTTTTCGTATTACCTATTATAAATGAACCAACAACCTTTTATTACCTTGTTTAATCTTAATGAATTAATAACACTGTTATCAGCCTAATTGATGCTTCAGTAATCTTGCAATTATCTATTATGAATGGATTAATGGCCTAATTATCACTAGAATCATCAACTTAATTATTAATCATCTGTGGAATAGTAATTTTGTTCTAAAGTGCAGTGATTAATTATTTCTGTCACTAATTAAGCATGTCTCTGTTTTGCTGTCAGACTCATTGTTCGTTCCTCCTTCCTTTCTTCAGATGTTCATTTACACTATTATGTATATTTTTTAAGCAATTTTGCATTCTTCCATACATGTGAACTGATTTTTTGATGATGATATTTTCAGATATCTTGTCTAGTTCAACGGCATAATAATCTGGATATGATATTGAATTTCACAATTATTGATATCTGGTATGTATGTAGATATTTGAAAAATTATAAGTGATTATGACAATTGAATATAAAACTTACATATTCTTTCTTAATAACCACCTAGATTATAACCCCTGATGCATTGGGTTTCTTCATACATGTGAATTAGATCATACATCTGGAAAATCTAATTGAAGATTTGATATCTTATACAACAGTTGATACCATCAGAATATAACTCTCCAACTTATTGTCAAACAACATGTTCCTGTTTATGTGGTGTTTATGATCGTAAAGGAATTTTTATTGATGTAACAAATATTCACAACAGTGTCAAAGATTTATCGCTAATTTTATGAATAAATTATTTTTAATATAAATGTTCTGATTTTCTAAGGTGGTTTAGCTCCCATGAGAATTCTGTTTCTTCTTTCATTCTATTTTCCGTACATATTCTGACAGGAGGTATTTCTCAGTGGTCCAAGCTTTTCTTGATTTAGCGCACTAGAGGGTCTTAATTGTTTGTTTAGCTATGTATAAATACATATTTATTTATACATCACAGTATATACTGTATATGATTTAGAAAAATTGAAAGAGAAGAAAGTTTTATATTTCTTCTTTAAAGAAGGAAGTAGCTTTCTTATTCATTGCTTCATTTCATCTGAGATTTCTGTTCTCTGTATATACTCTACTGTATCTGTTTTTTTTTCTTCTCAGCAAGAAGTGCCCGCTGCAGACATGTTATGTAAATAGACAAAAATAATTTACTTCCCAAGGTCTCATAGCACACAATATCTATCCATGTGGCAGATGTATTAACCTGGAGAAGGCATAAGGAAGTGATAGGCCAGTGATAAATGTAAGGTGATAAACGCACCAGCCAATCAGCTCCTAACTGTTAATTTACGTATTGGAGCTGATTGGCTGGTGCATTTATCACCATGCATTTATCACTGGTTTATCATTCGTTATGACTTCTCCAAATTAATACATCTGATTCTTCATACATTTAAATTATCCAAATATACATTTCAATCGTAAAATATTTATTAAATACACCAGGAATCAATTTTATAGCAGAAGGACTAGAGAGATGTGGTTAGCTTGCATATATATATATATATATATATATACACTACATGTATATATATATATATATATATATATATACATGTATGTATAGTGTGACGGGGACAGCATGCTTTCACATGAGGTTAATGTGGAGCAGTAGGTTTGTGCAGAGATGGAGCCATAAACAGCATGGTGTAATGGGATCCATTCCAGTATTTCCTAGGATCAGTGGTAAAACATGTACAAGGCTAATTAGCAGCACCTGACATCTGCCTTTAAATTTGTGTTGGTGCTGATCCACAGGGCTTCCGATGGTGAACCAGTTACCAGGATGATAGACTGGGGGTGTAGGATTATGATAGAAAGTCATATCGATGTGTTACCAACGTGCTTGTGAACTGCAAACTGCCATGCTGTGAAGTGTATGCTGTCCGAAGCTAACCTGGTGCTTTTTACCTGCCTGAGAATAAAGAAACTGCTTGAACCTTTTAATCCAGCGTATGTGATCATTTTCAAATTTGGTGCCTAAACAGGGGTAGATTGCTGGTTGCTGCTACACTGCAAATGAAATGCAGAAAACAGCTAAGTAACCTGGCAACTGTTTTCACAGCTTGTGCAATATTGTTTATTTGTATGAATGTGGCTTTAAAGTTATATATATTGTTTGTATGTTTATCCATGGTGAAGTGGCCTGTGAGATAAAACTATACACAAATAATGTGGTGTTAATTTGCTCTAGTTTAAACTTGCACACCTAATTTATAAAGCCTCCTACACAGTGCCGTAACTACACATTTTAGCGCTGTGTGCAAGAAGCAGTATTGGCGCCTACCCCCCCCCACACACACACACACACACACACATTTAAAACAGAGCCAGTGCGCACCAAAAATATAGGGGAGTGGCTTCACAGGGAAGGGACGTGGCCATAAAATAATACAAATTCCTATTACGCAGCACAATAATCTTCATTATTCAAATTACGCCACACAGTAGTACCACTTACATACATTACACCAGGCAGGGCCCCTTTTACACATTACGCTAGGTAGAGCCCATGTCACACATTACGGCAGGTAGAGTTCCCGTTTACACATTAAGACAGGCAAAGCCCCCTTTTACAAATTGCGGCTGGTAGAGCCCCCTTTTACAAGTTGCGGCTGGCAGAGCCCCCTTTTACACATTAAGGCATGTAGAGTCCCCTTTTTACACTTTACAGCAGCAGAGTCCCCCTTTTTACATGTTATGGCAGCAGGGTCACCCTTTTTACACTTTACGGCAGCAGAGTCCCCATTTTTACACTTTACGGCAACAGAGTCCCCTTTTTTCACATTATGGCAGTAGAGTCCAGGGTGGGGTTAGAGAGAGAATAAGAGTGTGTGTGTGTGTGTGTGTGTGTGTGTGTGTGTGTGTGTGTGTGTGTGTGTGTGTGTGTGTGAAAGTTTGTGTTATACCTATGCCCTCGTGCCATCAACTAAAAAAATGCATTAGCAGACCCCCCTCCTCCAGGTACCTGTTTTGGCTGGAGAATGCAGTGACCTGGCTTTGAGTTGCATGTCGGCTCGCTTCCGTCTGGGGATCTGATACCGCAATCTCTTGTCCCTGGCAACTGCTGCAGATCTCAGAGAGGAGGAGCCAGGGAAGCAGAAGATCCCCCTCCTCCTCTCATGCTGAAAAAATGTCTCCGTTCTAGCTGCAGGCTGAGCGGCATACTTTAATGAGCAGCTGGCGGTGGCTTCATGGCTTCCGTGCATCAGCGGCGGCTGGCGGGAGTATCAGTGCACTAGCGGCTATGCAGGTGTGCTGCCAAATGGTGCGCCTTTAGTACATCTGCTCTGTGCGCAAGGCACCTTTGGCCCACACTTAGTGACGGCCCTGATGTATGGCTCTGTGCTTTGTTTAAACAAATAGATTTTTTTTGTAATTAATATTTTGTAAATATATTGTTGTGCTCACAGCCCTCTGTTAGTCCTGATGAAGCTGCATATATCTACAATATGCTATTAACTATTAATGGCTGCCCCCCCCCCCCTTCCCTCCTTATATTCTGAAGTGTGTGTGGCTGCATGCTACATTTTCTCTACACATATTAGGAGAAGAATGTTTTAGTTTTTTGAGAAATCCCAGAATATCCAAACTTGAGATTTCCAAGTGGATCTGAGTCCCAACTTGGGTCTTCCTATCAGTAATAAGAGGCACATTTTCATGCCAAGGTATAAGACCAAAAAAGCCTCCTCTTCCATGTGGACATATTTTTAGCCAATTCCAGACATCACCATTTGTAGTTCCAAAGTAAGAAGAGATAGGTATTTTAATCAGCTAGGCACCTGCTCCTGGTTAAGTTATGTACAGTGAGTTCATTCAAGTTATATATCAAAACCTAGAAAATCATAAATAACAAGCAGTCCAGAATCTGCTACCAGGACTGCCATCAGAAATTGTGGGGCCCGGGACTGACGAAAGAGACAGGGCACCTCCTCTCCTCAAAATAAGATTCTGCCACACCACTCCACACCTATGTGATGTCATATATTGTGATATTACATATAGGTGGAGTGTTGCGGACCTACAGGAACAGTTCACAGAGAGCTGATGCACAGTTGAAGGCTTGTTTTTAAAAGTCTTCACTCTGCAGCTCTACATGTATTGGTATTAGGAGCCAGGGGTGGGTCCCCCTCTCTGTAAGGGCCTGGGACACCAGTTCCCACAGTCCCCCCCCCTGATGGCTGCCCTGCCTGCTACTAGCAGCACAAATGGATAATAGCACATCCAATCTCCATCACCAACACCTTCATCATTAATCTCCTCATTAGCAACCAGAGGTAGTTCTGCAAAAGCAAATTAACTTCACTATCCACGATTGACAAGAAAATCCAAGCGCGCTAGGGCTGCTGTTGCTGGTGGTGAATCTTCATCCATAAAGGGGACCAAGAAGGCTAGTAGGTTCAAACAACAATTTACTGTGAAACAAGCATTTGCAAGAGGAACCAAGTAGGAAAGGTGCCATCCAGCTGCACAGTGAATCACCAAAGCCATGAAGGCAATGTTATGGTTATATATGTGTCCAATATTTGCCATCAATGCATCTGGTTCTAGTCAATTGAGGTTACAGTATGTGTTACCACTACCAAATTCCATCCTGAATCAATTTTACCAAAACACCAATTCCTCACCTTTTCCAGGTTAGTAAGCAAAAAGTTATGCTTTGCATAAAATATGTCACTGACTATCCATGTAGCTACAAATACAGTATGTGGACAAGCAGCACTGGCAAAACTTAAGATTCCATAACTATAGTATGTCTGCAACTTAGGATGTAATATTTGACATTATATTATTTAGCATCCAATGAAAAGTGTTATTTTTATTTCTTGGTGGCTCCATTTATTGTTAAATGTTAAAGTTAATATTAAAATAATGCACAAGACTTCACTTTTCACTTTTATTTCACTTTTATTTTTAGAAAAACAAACATGAAATACTGTAAATAATAAATGAAAAGGAATTAACAAAAAACAGCAATGACAAATGTGCAAATTGTTTTTATTTTTGTTTAAACAGTGTACACCGTAGAGAATACAGACATCTCAGAGCTTTTATCTTCATAATTAATCAGATTAACAATAACCCAGATATTCTGCCCAATATTACTCTGGGCTACCATCTGTATGATTCTTGTGGAAGTGAGATTAAAACTGTAAAGCATATTTTAGAGATACTGTCTGGACACAAAGATATGATTCCTAATTACTCATGCAGGGAACATGGTAGAGTTGCTGGTTTTATTGGAGATCTTAATTCGTTCACCACCATTCCTATGGCACAACTGCTAAATGTTTATGGGTATGCACAGGTAAGTTCAGTTAGGTTTAAAATTTGCATGAAAATAACTGACTTAAGAAACTCTCAAGGATGTGTTCTGCATTGATATCATAGTGTGGACCACTCACCTACCATTGGGGTGGAAGAGGTCCAGGCCCTTTAGTCATTCATTTCTATCCAATGATGTGTACAGTACCATCTTGTTTCTGTTACAAATACAAAACTCATTATTTCCTGCTGTTAAACATGTATACATATTATGTTTTTTACATTCTATTAATACATTTCTGTGAGGATCACACTATTGATTAGCATTTGTCCCTATAAAGCAAATATTCTTAACATCACACAGAATCTAGGGCCGGCGGAAGGGTTGTTTGATGTTCAGCAAATACGTGCAGTCAGGGGAGGCAGGGAAGGCAGTGCCTCCCTTGTCATTAATGATTAAAATAATACAAAGAAGATACATATTCTGTGTCATAAGTATCTCCTTTATTATTCTAATCATTATCACTGTGTAAAATGTGTTTGGGAGGCACCGATCGTGGTGCCTCCCGTTGTGAATGTAGAAAGGTATGGGAGCGAGGGGCGGGAGTGGACGCAGGCCCATGGCACAAGCCATGGGCAGCAAAAGCCCATTGAAATTACATAGGAAAGTGGCACCATTAGAGGTGCCGCTTTCATACAGGGACGTGCTTTCAACCCATGAAAGCACACCCCTGTGAGTGAGGCCACAGTGAATGGCCTGCAGATCCATCACTGGATCCCTGATATCACTTGGTGGGCTCAGCGGCGGGATGCGGCAGAGGTGCAGGCGGCAGTGGCGGCAGGGGGATGTGGTGGAGATGCGGGCGGTGATGGCGCCGGGACATGGCAGGCAGGGATCCGAGACCCCTGCCTGTCATTATGCAGATATTGGCAGCGGAGCGGTACCAGTTTCAAAAATGGTGCCTCAGAGTCATTTTTTAAATTCAAGATGGCCACTGCGAGACATGATTGATGGCCACCGCGAGCCAATATCAGCACCCCGCCCCCTCCTGCTGACTTATATAAGTCAGCGCGAGACCTCTGCATTAGCCTGATAGAGGAGGAGGAACAGTGAAGAGCTCCTGAAGAAAGAAGACGCCGTGGAAGTCCTGGATGGGCGGCAGCTATGCAAAAGATATTAACAGCCACTGCCCACCAGATGAAGACGCCGGAAGCCCTGGGAAGGCGGCGGCCATGCAAAAGAGCTTAAAGGCTGCCGCCCACCAGGTGAAGTAACTGGAAGCCCTCGGAAGGCGGCGGCCATGCAAAAGAGCTTAAAAGCCGCCGCCTCCCAGGTGAAGATGCCGCTGGAGGACGCCAGAAGGTCTGGGGAGGCGGCACCCCCCCAGGTGAAGATGCTGGAAGCCCTGGGGAGGTGGTGCCCCCCAGATGAAGACGCCGGAAGCCCTGGAAAGGTGGAGGCCATGCAAAAGAGCTTAAAGGCCGCCGCCCCCAGGTAAAGAACCTGAGTAATAAAACTTTTTTAAAAGACTGTGTTGTTTTTTTTAATATTTTCTTTACAGGTGGCCTACAGGTGCCAGCAGGCCCTTTATGTCTGGGCATGCTGACACTTGTGGTTGTCCATGTGCCAGCATGCTGAGGCAGGCTTGCTGGGACCTGTAGGCCACCTGTAAAGAACAATATTAACATACAATGAACCCTGCACCCACCCCCAGCCTAGTGCTGAAAGTTGCTCGGGAGGAGGGACCCCATTATAATTTTTTGGGGGGCCCACTTTCCGAGGAATTCCAGCCCTGGGCTGACTGGCTTGGGGGGGCACTTTAATGGCATGACAGGGGGACCCCACACTGAGTGTCTCCCCTGCTATGGCATTATCCCCCCTGGCTGGTTCTGCCTGGTGCTGGTTTTAGTGATGTGTGGGGGGACTACACTTGTTCCCCCTCAATGTGCGTGGGTGTTTAGCTGCCAGTGCCTCCCCTACCACTGACCTCACTGCACGTCACTGGTGTTCAGGTGAGGATTAAATAAGGGAAGTTTTATGCAGTTCAAATTGCCTTTTTTTCCCCTTGCAGTAGTCAAAAGGACTATGTGACATGTCTGTTTGTATGGTGTCAATAAAATAACCCTACATCATTTTCTGGATGGTGACCATATTATATGGAGTTACAGTAGAGGTATCATTAATTTTAGGAACTTATTTTAGACCTGACCAGATGTCAAAATGTTGTATTGACTCAGCTTTACCACTGGGTCTTTAGGGAAAGCAAAGTGTTTTTTCCTGGAAGCTGTAGCTGCCTAAGAAACTGAAGGAGACCTCATAGTGCCATGTGTCACTTGAGCTGCCAATTTGCTCACCAGGAGCTACAGTATTTGCATCTCTTAAGATCTGGGTCTATTTGAAAGAAATAAAAGATGTATGACTTAAACCTAGGATCAAGCACAATCACCATAATGTAGTGATTTGATTTCAATATACTGTATTGGCAACCCTTGGATCCTGGCATAGTGTATAAAGGACTTAATATACAATTCTGACATACTTAGCAGAATAATTTTGTTTCATCTCATCCTTCAATTTCTCAAGCTGATTTTTCAAAAAGTGTAATTAGGGCAATCACCGGACTGAAGTTATCAGTGTCTGAACTCAATTCACAGGTGGCAACTTCAATGTGTTTCAGCACAATGCACAAGACAGAAAGTATACTCCACTGAGCCGAAGTAAGGTACATTCCCCCTCCTCTCGCAATGCTATGGCTTGTTGTGTAGCTGTAAATGGCTTTTTTTTATTCTTCTATTTGCTAAAGCATGTAAAGGGTGAAAGTCTACCTTGTTACTACCTCTTACTTCATTTGGCGGCACTGCAAATTGAACTGTTCTTGCAAGTACTGCAATCTCCTGCATGTTGCTGCAGAATGCCGAATGGATCGCAAACAATTTTCGGGTCAAAGACAGAATCTCCTGAATGCCCCTGTCATTTAAAAAAAAAATTCAGTTAGCACCAAGTTGATTGTGTGAGCAAAACATGTTAGAATTCACCCACCTGTAATGCTTTCACAATATTTGTGGTGTTATCAGAAATCACAGATACTGAGGGGAGCCCATTTTTCTATGACATCCCTTAGTTTTTGTAAGAGGTTGCCAGAGGCATGTCTCTTAGTGAAGCAGGTGATACACAGGGTAGCCTGCCTCTGAATTAGCAGTTTTTACATAAGTTCTTGTCGTTACTTTTTTAGCACAAGGTTCTGATGTTGACAAAAACTTTTCATGAGATCTCTGCAAATGACATAACAAGGAAGATATTCCTTAATTCTTAACATCCCTACCTCTACTTACTGTGATGTAACAAATGCTACAGATGCATTGACAAATATCAAGATTTGGGTAAAAATAATTCCACACATAAGAGGTGGATCTTTTGGTCTTCTCCGCCAGGCCAGGCAGCATGGCCAGTGGCAGTTCCCCTCCGCCACAAAGGTAGGAGCCGCTGCTGGATATTGTTGAGCACATACTATAAAGGCCAAATGTTCCTTTAATTGAAATAAGTCAAACTGTAGTTTTTCCTACAGTATTTGTTTAAGAGAAAAATAAAATGTTTTCATTTTGTCATTAACTATAAATAAATGTTAATTCTAGATCAGTTATGGAGCAAGAGATCCTGCGCTGAGTGACAGAACGATTTATCCACATTTTTTTCGAACAATTCACAATGACCAGATGCAAATTTTGGCAATTGTAAAATTATTGAGATGGTTTGGCTGGAACTGGGTTGGGATCATAACATCTGATGACGACAGTGGAGAGCAGGAGCTCCAACAACTGGGCAGACAGCTATCTACTCATGGGATATGTGTGGAATTCAAGATGCAAATTACTGACCGACATATTGAGAAGATGATCAGTGAGAATGTTGTTCAAAATTCTACTGTCGAGATTATTATAATTTGTGGCACAAATTCTCGTCATTTTATTTACTTTTTACTAAAAATAGCACAATTTGTTGTTAATAAGACATTTATTCTTCCAGCTTCATGGTCACTTGTACCAGAGATTGCAATGCCCCATAAATGGGGATTATCAACTAACTGTAGTCTTGTGTTCTCACTTCCTGCATATGACATCCCTGGAGCACAGGAATTTCTAGATAATGTTCACCAACCCAATGAATCAATTGACCCATTATTGGAGGATATCTGGATAAGTGAATTTTACTGCACCTCTAAAAATAAACTAAAAAATATTCTTATCCAAAAAATAAGTGATATGCCCATCCGTAACTGTACATTAGAATCAGATTTTAAAAACTATGTAACATTTACTACAGATGTTCTTCCTTACAGAGTGTCCCTTGCCGTCTCTACCATGGCTCAAGCTTTACATGCTATGCATTTATTTTTAAATAACAATGGTAAAAGAAACTTTTTTCACACAAATATATACAAAGTAAGTAAAAGTGCACCAAAAATCTTATGTCCATTCAGAGTTTGTGGCATCTAACATTTGTGACTCCACAGGGAAATACAGAAGGAGGAGCGAGAAGGGGTAGACCAAGTACAAGTGAGGATATGTTCTCATAATTGCAACTGAGCCAGACCTGGATACAGATGCAGAAGCATTGATAGTTATGATAATCGGAAGCACTATTGAGCCTCTTCCTTTTGGTTGATTGCAGATTGACCTCTGCAGCTGATAGTACTAGTTTAATTTGATGCTCCTACTGTATATAAACTGGAATAGCGGGCATCTATTTGCACCACTTATTTCCAACTTAAATTTATTTCACTGCTAACTGGAACATTTTTGTGTCAGAGGAGAACTCTATGACTTGATTAAGAAACTGAATCTGGATTTAAAAATAATTTTTTACCAGATCTTGTAGAAAATAAATGAAATCTAGACCTTTGCAATGTCATCCTTAGGGGGTATTCAATTGTCCATGGTACATATTTGCCAAAAAATATGGGTTATTGCAATTTTTGTCTGATGTTTCACTTCGGGCTACTCAATTATACCTAATTTTTATCGTGCGATGAATACCACATTTTTGTGTGAAAACACAAGGGCTCCGGGATAATTTCCCGGACCTAATTGTTTTTACAATAAAAATTGGGCTAATAGCACTAGTTATCGTGGCTATCAGGCAGGCAAAACAAAATCCCTGAAAAGTGTCAGTGTTGGGGACAAAGGAACAGTCTCAGATGAGGCAATTAGCCATGGAAAATTACTGCAGCCAAGTGAATACCGGCCTTAGTCAGAAAAAAGTTTTATCATTTAACATCTACATTTATTTTAATGTCTTATAAATAGATTTAATACAAAGGTAAATAATAACTTTAGCTACTAGGTGGCAGAAGAGTCATATCTAATGTACTGTTTATAGGTAATTAGATGAAAAAAGTGAAAAGAGTGCAGTAGTGTGCCAGTGGAGAAGTTGCCTATGGTAACCAAACAGCTACTACCTATAATCAGGGCTAGCTCCATGCATGTTTGATGGGAATGGCTACGAGGTGCACCATCTCTTTAAGGGTGCTTGTCAATTTTAAATGTGAAGTGGGCCGTCAGCCAATTAGAGCTTGCAGACCGGCAGCTGTGGCTCCTGATTAGCTGCCGGACGATGAGCTTTGATTCTCATGAACTGGCACTGCACTCTTCTCCCCTCAGACATGGAGGCCAGCAGCAAGCAGCGGTAAGCACTGGGGGCAATTGTAAGCAGCACTACAGGGAGCAGTATGTGCATCTGACACTATACTGGGGGCAGTATGTGTACCTGGCAGTAAAACAGGGGCATTATGTGTATATAGCTTTTTGGAGGGAAGTACATGTACCTGGCATTATACTGGGGGCAGTATATGTGTATCAAGCACTATACTGGGGGAAGTTTGTGTTTACCTGACATTATACTTGGGTTAGTATGTGTACCTGACATTATATTGAGGGCAGTATGTGTACCTGGCATTATACTAGGGGCAGTATGTGTACCTGACACTATACCTGTGGCAGTATGTGTATCTGGCACTATACTGGTGGCAGAATGTATGTACCTGACAGTATTATCAGGTTAGTATGTGTACCTGGCATTATACTTTGGGCAGTATGTGTTTACCTGGAACTATACTGGGTCAGAATTTGTGTTTCTGGTACTATACTGGATGCAGTATGTGTGTACCTGGCACTATGCTGGGGGCAGTATATGTACCTGGCACCATACCAGTTGCAATATGTGTACCTAACACTATACTGGGGGCAATATGTGTATTGGGCACTATACTGCGGGCACTATGTGTATCGGGCACTATACTGCAGGCACTATGTGTATCGGGTACTATACTGGTGGCAGTATATGTAAGGAGCACTATACTGGGTGCAGTATGTGTAAGGAGCACTACCGTTGGCATTATGTGTAAGGCTGCTAAGTGTGTGTGTGTGTGTGTGTGTGTGTGTGTGTGTGTGTGTGTGTGTGTGTGTGTGTATAGAAGGGGGTGTAATATATATATATATATATATATAGTTTCAGAACATTATATAAAGTTGTGAGGCCAAGCCCACTTTCCCAGTAGGCCAAAACTGAGATTTTATGTAAAAACAATTATAACATAAGCATCATCTTTATTTATTGTAATGCTTTTTATAGCTAATACTCCCAAGCTTTGTGGAGAGGACTGGAGATGCAGTGAGATGAGGCAACATCAGCTTTGCATTGGTTCTACAATCAGACACTGCTTTGCAGAACTGAGGATGAGGCCACAACGCAGTAAAGCTGCACAGAAATGGAGCTAATAGAGGCATGCTTCTGAGTGTGGGGACAGGTCTTGTACACTGACGTACACTTGGATGTGTCATGTGAGCTCAGCCAGCAGCAGCAAGAGAACAGGGATGCAGGTAGGAGTCTAAATGCACCCTGTATCTTAGTGTAGTGAGGGGAGAGTTACAGTGAGTAGGGTGTGAGACAAGGCCCCAGCATTCAGACTTATCCCCATGTGTACCTCACCAGCCATTTACCTCACTGCATGTCACTGGTACTGGTAGGTTAACTGGCTACAAACAAAATTAACCTAGCATGAATGTGTGTGCATGTGTGTGTAGATGTTGTAGGGAATAAAGATTGTAAGCTCCACTGGGGCAGCGACTCCTGTGAATGGCTAAATATTCTCTGTAAAGTGCTGCGGAATATGTGTGTGCTATATAAATAACTGGTAATAAATAATAATCAATGCTGATTGGCTGCCATTGGCAAATTCTCTGCTGGCTCACTTCTCTCTTTTCACTGCTTGAGGAATCTACCTATAAAATTTAGAGATGAGCGGGTTCGGTTCTCCGAGAACCGAACCCCCTCCCCTATCTCCACGTGGTTTACACGGGTCCAAGGCAGCCTCGGTTCTTCCCGCCTGACTCGGAAAACCCAAACGAGGCAAAACGTCATCATCCCGCTGTCGGATTCTCGCAAGATTTGGATTCCATATAAAGAGCCGCGCGTCGCCGCCATTTTCACTTGTGCGTTGTCGAGAGAGCGAGAGGACATGGCTACGTTCTCTGAGTGTAAAGCTCAATATCAGTGCTCAGTATCTGTGCTGCATTGTGGTGACTAGTATACTACAGTACAATAGTCCAGTGCTGCATCTTGCTGCTCAGTGTCAGTTCTAGTATCCTCATCAGTGCTCAGGATCACTACTCATTGTCTTGTGCTGCATTGTGGTGACCAGTATACTACAGAACAATAGTCCAGTGCTGCATCTCGTTGCCCAGTGTCAGTTCTAGTATCCTCATCAGTGCTCAGTATCACTACTCATTGTCTTGTGCTGCATTGTGGTGACCAGTATACTACAGTACAATAGTCTAGTGCTGTTCTCGCTGCCCAGTATCAGTTCTAGTATCCTCATCAGTGCTCAGTATCAGCATTCTCTGAGTGTAAAGCTCAATATCAGCTCAATATCAGTGCTCAGTATCTGTGCTGCATTGTGGTTACCAGTATACTACAGTACAATAGTCCAGTGCTGCATCTTGCTGCTCAGTGTCAGTTCTAGTATCCTCATCAGTGCTCAGGATCACTACTCATTGTCTTGTGCTGCATTGTGGTGACCAGTATACTACAGAACAATAGTCCAGTGCTGCATCTCGCTGCTCAGTGTCAGTTCTAGTATCCTCATCAGTGCTCAGTATCACTACTCATTGTCTTGTGCTGCATTGTGGTGACCAGTATACTACTGAACAATAGTCCAGTGCTGCATCTCGTTGCCCAGTGTCAGTTCTAGTATCCTCATCAGTGTTCAGTATCACTACTCATTGTCTTGTGCTGCATTGTGGTGACCAGTATACTACAGTACAATAGTCTAGTGCTGTTCTCGCTGCCCAGTATCAGTTCTAGTATCCTCATCAGTGCTCAGTATCACTGCTCATTGTCTTGTGCTGCATTGTGGTGACCAGTATACTACAGTACAATAGTCCAGTGCTGTTCTCGCTACCCAGTGTCAGTTCTAGTATCCTCATCAGTGCTCAGTATCACTACTCATTGTCTTGTGCTGCATTGTGGTGACCAGTATACTATAGTACACATGTCCAGTGCTGTTCTCGCTGCCCAGTGTCAGTTCTAGTATCCGCATCAGTGCTAAGTATCACTACTCATTGTCTTGTGCTGCATTGTGGTGGCCAGTATACTACAGTACAATAGTCCAGTGCTGTTCTCACTGCCCAGTGTCAGTTCTAGTATCCTCATCAGTGCTCAGTATCACTACTCATTGTCTTTGCTGCATTGTGGTGACCAGTATACTACAGTACACATGTCCAGTGCTGCATCTCGCTGCCCAGTGTCAGTTCTAGTATCTTTGTCAGTGCTCAGTATCACTGCTCATTGTCTTGTGCTGCATTGTGGTGACCAGTATACTACAGTACAATAGTCCAGTGTTGTTCTCGCTGCCCAGTGTCAGTTCTAGTATCCTCATCAGTGCTCAGTATCACTACTCATTGTCTTGTGCTGCATTGTGGTGACCAGTATACTACAGTACAATAGTCCAGTGCTGCATTTCGCTGCCCAGTGTCAGTTCTAGTATCTTCGTCAGTGCTCAGTATCACTGCTCATTGTCTTGTGCTACATTGTTATGACCAGTATACTACAGTACATTACTAAAAGTCCAGTGTCTTGTGCTGCATCTTGCTGCTTTAGGGTGCTGTGGTAGTGTCCTGTCACTGTGCATAGGTCATCATCATTCCAGTCACAGTGGTATCTAGTATCTATCTAGTGGTATCTAATTCCAGACATTACTGCCATCTAATTCCAGATATATTACTGGCATATAATTCCACACATTTAAAAATGGAGAACAAAAATTTGGAGGGTAAAATAGGGAAAGATTAAGATCCACTTCCACCTAGTGCTGAAGCCGCTGCCACTAGTCATGGCAGAGATGATTCAATGCCATCAACATCGTTTGCCAAGGCCGATGCCCAATGTCATAGTAGAGAGCATGTAAAATCCAAAAAGCAAAAGTTCAGTAAAATGACCCAAAAATCTAAATTAAAAGCATTTGAGGAGAAGCGTAAACTTGCCAATATGCCATTTACGACACGGAGTGGCAAGGATGAGGATATGGGTGTTACTGGCGCTGAGGAGGAAATTGACAAGGAGGATTCTGATGGTGAGGTGGTTTGTTTAAGTCAGGCACCCGGGGAGACACCTGTTGTCCGTGGGATGAATAAGGCCATTGACATGCCTAGTCAAAATACAAAAAATCGCCTCTTCGGTGTGGAATTATTTCAACAGAAATGCGGACAACTGGTGTCAAGCTGTATGTTGCCTTTGTCAAGCTGTAATAAGTAGGGGTAAGGATGTTAACCAGCTAGGAACATCCTCCCTTATATGTCACCTGGAGTGCATTCATCAGAAGTCATTGACAAGTTCAAAAACTTTGGGTGACAGTGGAAGCAGTCCACTGACAACTAAATCCCTTCTTCCACTTGTACCCAAGCTCCTGCAAACCACACCACCAACTCCCTCAATGTCTATTTCCTCCTTAGACAGGAATAGCAATAGTCCTGCAAGCCATGTCACTGGCAAGTCTGACGAGTACTCTCCTAACTGGGATTCCTCCGATGGATCCTTGAGTGTAATGCCTACTGCTGCTGGCGCTGCTGTTGTTGCTGCTGGGAGTCAATCGTCATCCCAGAGTGGAAGTCGGAAGACCACTTGTACTACTTCCAGTAAGCAATTGACTGTCCAACAGTCCTTTGCGAGGAAGATGAAATATCAAAGCAGATATCCTGTTGCAAAGCAGATAACTCAGGCCTTGACATCTATGTGGGTGTTAGACGTGCATCCAGTATCCACCATTAGTTCACAGGGACTTAGAGAATTGCTTGAGGTAGTGTGTCCCTGGTACCAAATACCATCTAGGTTCCACTTCTCTAGGCAGGCGATACCGAGAATGTACACAGATGTCAGAAAAAGAGTCACCAGTGTCTTAAAAAATGCAGTTGTACCCACTGTCCACTTAACCACGGACATGTGGACAAGTGAAGCAGTGCAGACTAAGGACTATATGACTGTGACAGCCCACTGGGTAGATGTATTGCCTCCCACAGCAACAACAGCAGAAGCGGCACTAGTTGCAGCAACTCGCAAACGCCAACTCGTTCCTAGGCAGGCTACGCTTTGTATCACCGCTTTCCATAAGAGGCACACAGCTGACAACCTCTTACGGAAACTGAGGAACATTATCGCAGATTGGCTTACCCCAATTGGACACTCCTGGGGATTTGTGACATCGGACAACGCCACCAATATTGTGCGTGCATTACATGTGGGCAAATTCCAGCACGTCCCATGTTTTGCACATACAATGAATTTGGTGGTGCAGAATTTTTTAAAAAACGACAGGGGCGTGCAGGAGATGCTGTCGGTGGCCCTAAGAATTGCGGGCCACTTTCGGCATTCAGACACCGCGTGCCGAAGACTGGAGCACCAGCAAACACTCTTGAACATGCCCTGCCATCAGCTGAAGCAGGAGGTGGTAACGAGGTGGAATTCAACCCTCTATATGCTTCAGAGGATGGAGGAGCAGCAAAAGGCCATTCAAACCTATACATCTGCCTACGATATAGGCAAAGGAGGGGGAATGAATCTGACTCAAGCACAGTGGAGAATGATTTCAACGATGTTCAAGGTTCTCCAATCCTTTGAACTTGCCACACGTGAAGTCAGTTCAGACACTGCCAGCCAAAGTCAGGTCATTCCCCTCATCAGGCTTTTGCAGAAGCAGCTGGAGAGATTGAAGGAGGAGCTAAAACGAGCGATTCCGCTAGGCATGTGGGACTTGTGGATGGAGCCCTTCATTCGCTTAACCAGGATTCACGGGTGGTCAATCTGTTGAAATCAGAGCACTACGTTTTGGCCACCGTGCTCGATCCTAAGTTTAAAGCCTACGTTGTATCTCTCTTTCAGGCAGACACAAGTCTGCGGATGTTCAAAGACCTGCTGGTGAGACACTTGTCAACTCAAGTGGAACGTGACCCGCCAACAGCTCCTCCTTCATTTTCTACCGCCACTGGAGCTGCCAGGAAAGGGATAAAATTTCCAAAACCACCCGCTGTCAGTGATGCAGGGCAGTCAGGAGGGAAAACTGACATCTGGTCCGAGCTGAAGTACCTGCCAACGATTACTGACATGTCATCTACTGTCACTGCATATGATTCTGTCACCATTGAAAGAATGGTGGAGGATTAAATGAGTGACAGCATCCAAGTAGGGACGTCAGACAGTCCGTACGTATACTGGCAGGAAAAAGAGGCAATTTGGAGGCCCTTGCACAAACTGGCTTTATTTTACCTAAGTTGCCCCCCCCCCCTCCCCTCCAGTGTGTACTCCGAAAGAGTGTTTAGTGCAGCCGGTAACCTTGTCAGCGATCGGCATAGGAGGTTTCTTCCAGAAAATGTGGAGAAGATGATGTTCATCAAAATGAATTATAATCAATTCCTCCGTGGAGACATTTACCAGCAATTGCCTCCAGAAAGTACACAGGGACTTGTGATGGTGGATTCCAGTGGGGACGAATAAATACTCTGTGAGGAGAGGGATGTACACAGTGAAAGGGGTGAGGAATCGGATGATGAGGAGGAGGTAGACATCCTGCCTGCCTCTGTAGAGCCAGTTTGTGCAAGGAGAGATTGATTGCTTCTTTTTTGGTGGGGGCCCAAACCAACCAGTCATTTCAGCCACAGTCGTGTGGCAGACCCTGTCGCTGAAATGATGGATTGGGCTTGTTAAAGTGTGCATGTCCTGTTTATACAACATAAGGGTGGGTGGGAGGGCCCAAGAACAATTCCATCTTGCACCTCTTTTTTTTTATTTATCTTTGCATCATGTGCTGTTTGGGGACTGTCTGACACTGCAGTGCCACTCCTAGCTGGGCCAGGTGTTTGTGCTGTCCACTTAGGTCGCTTAGCTTAGTCATTCAGCGACCTTGGTGCAAATTTTAGGACTAAAAATAATATTGTGATGTGTGAAGTGTTCAGAATAGACTGGAAATGAGTGGAAATTATGGTTATTGAGGTTAATAATACTATAGGATCAAAATTACCCCCAAATTCTATGATTTAAGCTGTTTTTGAGGGGGGTTTAAAAAAAAAACCTGAATCCAAATTGCACCCGAATCCGACAAAAATTCTTAAGGGAGGTTTTGCCAAAACGCATCCGAATCCAAAACACGACCGCGGAACCGAATCCAAAACCAAAACACAAAACCCGAAAAATGCCAGCAGCACATCTCTAATAAAAATACAAGATTATTTACAGTATTTCTCATCTGAAGTCCATAAAGATAAGAGAAGGACAGGATGCTCACTATTAAGATAAGGGAGATGGGGGCTTGACCTAGTAACTTAAGATGACGGACATGTCTCTCTTGTGCTCTGCTACAGTTTGAAACCGTGGCATGGCTTACACAGCATGGAGGCAAAATAACCCAGTGATACTCACTTAATCCTCCGCTGGAAGAGTAGGAGTACCCAGCAAGCCTCCTCCAGTTGCTCTGGACTGCTTTGTTCCTGCATTTATAGCGCCTCTTTCTCAGCTTCTGAATGCCAGCGCCATCTTGGCAGCAGCTCCCAAGGGCTTTCTTCACACATGTGGCTCTGCTTTGGACTGACAAGTGCTGCATGCTGTGGACTTCTGTAGGCCTGGACACTGCTGCAGCACTATCTCCATAGTGCCTGCCCTACTTAGCTCCAGGAGAAGTCCCTCTGCAGATAGCCATTCCGGGAAACACCACTGAATCAGATACACAGGTGTAGTTTATACAAGGGTCTTACTCTGTTGTCTATATTATGCCCTCACAACATTTCTGCTCATTTAATGCCTATGCCCCTGACATTTGCTTCCCACACTACCTGATTTCCTTCCAGTACTATCACCTTTCTCCACCTGCATACAAATACAATCTGCTGCTCCAATGCATTCTCCCACTGGCTGCAGATATGAGATTCCTTGTAGCCTCCTGTTTATAGAAGTACTGAAAGCTGTGCAGTTTATATGCTATATGAACCAAGAGTTGCCCCAACTTCTGGAATGCGGTTCTGGAGGCTATAGATCCCTTCGGGTTATTTAACTGCTGCAATCCTATTAAATGTGGCAGTTAGATGAATGTTCCTGTGGATCTGATCGTGTACTAGCATGGATACCTCTTTTATATAAGTATTTTAAGTATTTTTTTAGTCCTTCCTCAATTCACATACATATAAAGGTTCTGTAACACCTCACCTTATTTAGCCCTTTATTCCTGCCTAAAACTACTCCCTTAGAGTGGAGAATGGAACTACAGCATAAGTTTCCTAGAATATATCCCACATACATTTGCTACAACTGTGTTGGAGCACCATCTGTTGGTTGCTTTCTACAAAGTATTTGCATCATCAGCCATAGGAAGGAGGAGTAAAATCTCTGGTTTTCTTGGCCCCTTATCTCTATGCTGAAAATGTGATCTCCATCTCTGTGATGGCCATCTATCCTTCAGCCTCTGGTGGTCAGTGCTCAGTGGGCCCTCCTATATATATATATATATATATATATATATACATACATACAGTATATTTGGCATTGTAATGTCATTATATTTATATGTAGCACTTTCATCACTCATACTCAGCCTACCAAAGCATTGATAAAACTGGGAGTCTGTGCATTAGAAAGACATTCCTTAGATATATGTCCTCACAGGTGGATTGTTTACTATCAGGATTTATATTGTTGAACACAACACAATATAAATTGTTTTTCTATTGTAACTTGATGTTGTAGGAATGTTTTTGGTTGTTTGTTACCCAGATGCATCTTTTTTGTACTTAATGATCGCAACCTGTCAATAAAAAAACTTTGGAAAAAAAAAAGTCCTCATCCCAAGAATGAAACATCCCAATAAAGACACGAGGCCTTTCTTTTCACCAACTCCTTCCAATCAGGGTTCTACGCTTGACAACTCTGATTCCTCACCTATCCCATCCAATCCTCCTAACCCTTCCTTTATGGAAGGCTCGTCTTTCCATTTACCTGCCAAAAATGGTAGATTTAGGAGATTAAGGAAATATTGTCCTATATTAAAACCTTGCTCACTAAACAAGATCTGCAGTACACCATAAGGCAAGAGATAGCATCTGTCAAACATGACTTGCAATATCCCTACTCTCAGATCCCCTCACGTCTTTGGAAGAGATGAAGGAATCTACTGATACTACCCTGTCTAAACTGACAGACATATCTTTCCGCTATGGAATTGCAATCTATGAAGGCTCTGATAGATGACCTAGACAATAGAGGTAAACAGAATAATATTTGCATCAGAGGTTTCCTGAAGATGTCCAGCCCCCTAATCTAATTGATTCCCTGACAAAAATTTTCAATGAGATTCTTGGCAATGGGCCAAATGATAAAATAATCTTCGATAGCGCTCACAGGGTAATCTGTTCTCATGGTTCCCCCTCTGATAGGCCAAGGTATGTCATCTGTGCTCTCCACTATTTCTCACAAAAAGAAGAAATAATGCAGAAGGTTAGATAATTGGACGGTGTGTACCTGGGGTGGCTCCAGACGTGGGACTGCCTATCAGTTCAAACTTCAAATTGGGGAGGCACACCAACTGCCAGTGAGTCACTTTGAAATGACAGTTGGTGTGGCTCCCCTATTTGAAATTTTAACTGACCTGCAGCCCCTTTTCTGGAGCCTCCACTGGTTTGGATGTAAATGGTAATTTTTTGGATTTTTTCATACGCAACGATCCACGTGGACTACAATTGGAACAGTAACCTTGACCGAAGCATGGCGAGTGAAGCAAGCCATGCGAGGGGACACGGTGCACTAATTGGGGTTCTCGATCACTTTACGAAGAAAACAACGCCAAAAACTGTAAAAAAAACACGTCGACCTTTTGACCTGTCGATCTACTACATGCTGACCTAATGACCATGTCAGCCTATTGTCCCTGTCGACCTAATGTATGCCGACCTTTGTGAATGCCAAATTGCTTTCTCACAAATATTTAAAATGCCCGCTCTAATATATATTGTAAATACCTGCACCTCTTATTACCATATCCCATGAATGTGCGCTATATATCGCAAAACACTGCATCCCATAAGAGAAAAACAATACACCCACACATTATCTGAGTTCCAAAGCTCATTGATGTATATATTTGTTATTAAAAGGATATGGATTCAATATATTGCAAAGTACAGTATACAGTACCTATAGTTACATGGTTACAACTCACACAGTAAGCAGTTAAAACATACAGTTACAGGCACAGTTACATACAGTTACAGTTACATACCAGCAATACAATTACCATATCTTTCTCATATAAATTTGTTCCTCCATATGACTCTCTCTCTCTCTCTCTCTCTCTGTAAAATCATGCAAGAACTCCATCATCGTCTGGGACCGATCAGCAACTCTGAGACCAAAACAGGAACTGACCTCCTGTGTGATCAGCAATGTTTTATCTAGTTTGGGGGAGGGGACTCTCTCTCATTCATGATGAGTCACTAGTCTCTTTGTATATGCTAATCAGGTTCAGCCTTGAAGACATCCAAAGGGGCTGGCCTGAGCTTCCTGTCCACTACCTGTTTGGAATATCTATAGTTCTAATAAAAGTGATTTTAGCTTTTATACATGTAATCATAACTATTTGTTGCAATGTCCTACAACTTAATAACATGTATCAAATGAATCTACACACATTAAGCTGGTTGCTTAAAAACCAAATATGACAGGTGTATCTGGCTTCGTTCAAATAATTCACATACATGACATTACTTCATTATATAATTTTAAATCATCATGATGTCTGGCACTTGATATTATTATAGTTATGTACTGTATGAAATAAGTGTCGAATCCATCTCTGTGGCATGTCCGTGTAAATGCGTGTGTTACCATATATTGCTGTGCTTGCTGCGCGTATTTGAAAGTATAGTGACTCATATGTGTGTAGTTTGTATGTTCTTTTTATGTAATATTTTTGACTTCGACACCTTCCATAGTCGACCTAATGACTGTTGACCTAAGTTGAGTTGACCCAACGACCCATACCCCTCTGTTAAGATGCACTCTTTCCATACCCCATCTGATCTAGTGTCATTCTGCTGCACTCTGGGTATCCCTTTAGTTGATACACCTGATTGTAAGGATCCAATGGCCCACTTAGATTTACCTTCTACTCCAGGAAAGCACACTTCTTGGCAGAAAGTCCAATGATCATGACGAATGCCGAGAAGTTCTCCTGACCACCCTGAACAGGAAGTCACCTGAGTTTCTTGTTACCACCCTTAGACAGACTGTCACGGCCACCGAGCTTACCTTTCTGCCGCACCCTGGGTCTCTGGGGGGTCTCCTCCGATGGGCTCTGGCTCCTGGCATCCGGCTGACGTCTCTCCGGACCATGGGCGCCGCCATTGTGCTCATCGCTCACATGGGTGGAATGGGCCAATGGTACAGCCCGGAGCACATTCCACCAATCAGATGCAAGGCGGGCAATTCAAAAGGAGGCACTGGGCAAAGCTCCAGCGCCTTAGTATCGTTGCTGCAAAGCAACCCCCAGGCTCGTGTGTCTCTCAGTTTACAGATTCCAGTGGAGACTGAAGATGGAATGGAATTTGAGGTCAAGAATATTCTCAATTCTCGTTACTACCGCAAGATTCTACAGTATCTGGTGGAATGGAAAGGTTACGGACCTGAGGAGAGAAGTTGGGTGAAGGCTTCGGATGTCTCTGCCCCTCGACTTGTGCGGATCTTTCACTCCAGGCACCAATCCAAACCACGAAATTGTCCAGGGCCACTCCCAGAGGAAGGGGTACTGTCACTGCCGCGCAGCGGCGGCCGCCATGCTTAACTTTCCGATGTGCGCTGGGTCTCAGGGGGGTCTCCTCCAGTGGGCTCTGGCCCCCAGCATCCAGCTGACATCTCTCCGGACCACCAGTGCCGCCATTGCACCCATCGCTCACGTGGGCGGAATGGGCCAATGGTGCGGCCTGTAGCTCCCTCCACCAATCAGAAGCAGGGCTGGCAATTCAAAAGGAGGAGCTGGGCAAAGCTCCAGCGCCTGAGTATCATTGCTGCAATCCTACCCCCAGGCTTGTGTGTCTCTCAACTTTCAGCTTACAGACTCCAGTGCTTCCAGCGTTACTCGTGTGTCTCTCAACTTTCAGACTCCAGTGCTTCCAGCATTATTCGTGTCTCTCAGCTTACAGACTCCAGTGCTTCCAGCATTACTACGTGTTCTTCAGCATCGTTAACAAGTCATCGTTCATTCAGTGTTCTTCAGCATCATTCACAAGTCATCTTTCATTCAGTGTTCTTCAACATCAGTCACAAGTTATCTTTCATTCAGTGTTATTCAGCATCCTTCACAAGTCATCTTTCATTCAGTGTTCTTCAGCATCGTTCTCAAGTCATAATTTAATTTTTTATTCTAGGCATTCAACATCATTCTCGAACTTTAGTTATTTATTAATCCTGCATGATGAAGACTTACATTCGTCCGTCTCTGTTCGACCCAGCTACGGTTCTTCATCCCGACTATCGGAAGAATCCCAGAGTTCCCAACTCTTTAAACTCAGGTCCGTGACACAGTCTTTCTAATATGCTTATTGTCTTCCTCTGTAGGATTACATTTTATTGTAAAGTATCGCTTTATGTTTAATATGTTTTTTCTGTTATGTAATTTCACTTTCTATGCTTGAAACAAATTATATTGTATGTTTCTATTAACGTACTGTTTTATTGTTAAGATGTTATAATTCAGCAAATACTTTGATAACTTTTGGGGCTTTATTTGATATTGTCCCCCTGTGCCCCATCTACCCGCAATTAATATTTCTATACACTGAGATGTTGGATCGTGTTCCATGCTCAAAGGTCTTGGCTGCGGGAATTGTGCTATTGTTATTACTGTGTTAGCTCATAAAAATGTTTGTTATTTCACTCTTTTCTCCTCCTTCTTTTCTTCTTTATTCCTTTTTCTCACCCTCCTCTACCTCTTTCCAGGGATCATCACCACATTGCTCTTTTAATTTTTTCCAATGACTCCAGCTCCTAAACTTATAATTTCTACTATTAACACCAATGGCCTAAATGCACTGAAAAGCAATCTAAACAACTACGCTCCCTTTGAGCTGGTGGAGTGGATGTGACTGTGATACAAAAGACCCACTTTAAATCTGGCCTCAGCCCTTCACTTTGTGATTCCGCTTTCCTGTTGCCTTTTATAATTACAATTCTGAAGGGAAGTCCAAGGGGGTTGTGAGCCTTTTTTCACAGAAGCTCCCCGTCTCTGAATTTATGGTCTATAGACTGATTCTAGGTGGACTCCTTCTACTCACTTGCCAAGTCTTTAATTAGACTTTTACATTTGTCAATGTTTACACTTCTAATCATGCTCAATATACTTTTCTTAAATCTGCCCTAGACCAAGTCAAATCCCTAGTGAAAGGTATCACAGTTTTAGGAGGGGATCTTATTTGCACTATACAGTAGATCCTGTGCTTGACACCTCCAATCCAATAGTTCCCATTTCTTGAAAGCTAAGTACAGTATCATCAAGTTAAGCAGGTCTTTTATGAGCACCACAGATTATGGCTATTCATTCTACTCCCATCCCTATAAGACTTACTCTCATCTAGATTATTTATTTCTGAGCCATAGAAACCTCCATATGCTCTTTGATGCCTTAGTTATTGAGAAGCAAAAAGTTGCACAAATTTCATCCCTCTTCTTGAGACATCACATAAGTTGTCCCTGTCCAGTAAGACCTATTTTAAGTTACTGGAGGCTCGTGCTTCACTCAACAATTTACTCTTTGATAATATTAAATTGTCTCTATGTAAGTGCAAAAGTCGATTTTATCAATGGGGAACAAACTAGGGAAACTCATAGCTCGTGCTTTGAGAACTCAATGAGCATCTGGGTTATAAGTGCTATTACGGATGGTTCAGGTTTGTCACACTCGGAGACTTCTAATATTGCTCCCTGCCTTCTATTCTCTAGTCTACTGATGCCAAAAAGTTTTTAACAGGGCAGGGGTGGATTGGGTTGGAAAACCAGCCCAGGAAATTTATGGAATCAGCACTAATGGGGTTATGGTCTGATGAGGGAGGTCGGGTCTGTTGAGGCAGGGGGTGAGATCGCTTGATGATTGTATTGCGGCCTTCCATGCATATTTTGCTGCAGTTGTGTCTGAGACCAGAAGCAGATTGGGAATTAAAAGTAAAATGTAAAATTTTGTAGAAGTGACCTGACATGGGCAGCACAAGAGGTATAACATACTGTGTAGCAATGGCAGCATCACTGGATGGCAGAGTTGCTGTACTGCAGAGATGGAATAACAGAATGAATGGGGTCAATGCAATGTAAGTAGTGTGGTGGGCTGCCTATCATGTGGGGGGTGGGGCCACATGACAACATACAAAACATATTGGCCTACCAGGAATTAAAGATGAGCGGGTTCGGATTAACCCGGTTCTCAAAATGGCATTTTATTGGCTCTCGTATGTCACGTGTTTTGGTTAGCCAATAAGATAAATCCAGATAAATCCTAACTGACGTTAATTCATGCATAAAGAACCAAGTAAATCTGAACCTGCTCATCTCTACTAGGAATCTTCCTGGTGGCCCAATGGTCAAGGTGTAGCTAGCTGCCACGGTGCCCGGACCAAGGGTATGTTTTGGCGCCCCCTCCTCTGTACTGAATTGGGCGCATGTTAAATTTTAAAAGAAAAAACATTAAAAAATCCTAAATTGGTGACAGGGCTGGTTCTAGATCTTGTGGAGCTCAGCTTCCATTAGGCGCCCCCCATGCATAAAATAGTGACAGTGTGCACAACAATAATATAGTGGCGTGGCTTCATGAAGAAAGGACATAGCCACAAAATCATTGGCGGATTTAGCGGGGGGCGATTAGGGCGAACCCCCCCCCCTACACATACCGGCACGGGATGGATGGCCGGGTCCGACCCGCCATGGTGCCGGACTGGAGAGCGGTGCAGCGTGGCAGGGGAAGGGGAGATGAAGAGTGACAGTGTAGGCGTGTGCACGGGGGTGCCTGGTGCGCACAGGCATCCCCCCCCCCGCACACACACTTGCTGCTGCTGCCGATTCCCGTCTCCTTGACGCTGAAGGGAGGAGAGCGCAGCGCGCGCCTCTCCTGCCCACTGTGTCCCCTTCTCTGGCAGTCATTTTAAATGTCTGTGGCTGTCAGCCAATCAGAGCTCACGGACCGGCTCTTGATTGGCTGCCGGCCCGTGAGCTTTGATTGGCTCACAAGCCAGCGCTATATTTCAAATGGCCGCTGGAGACATGGACTCAGTGAGGGGAGGTGCAGAAGAGACACGTGGTGCGCTCGCTCTCCCTCAGCATCAGAGACGGGAATCGGTGACAGTGGCACTGGCAACAGGAGGGTAAGCACCGCTGGGGGAATATATATCTGGCACCACTGGGGGCATTTGTACTCTGGCACCACTGGGGGCATTTGTATTCTGGCACCACTGGGGGCATTTGTATTCTGGCACCGCTGGGAGCATTTGTATTCTGGCACCGCTGGGAGCATTTGTATCTGGCACCGCTGGGGGCATTTGTGTATCTGGCACTGCTGGGGGCATATGTATCTAGCACCGCTGGGGGCATATGTATCTGGCACCGCTGGGGGCATATGTATCTGGCACCGCTGGGTTCATGTGTATCTGGCACCACTGGGGTCATGTGTATCTGGCACCACTGGGGTCATGTGTATCTGGCACCACTGGGGTCATGTGTATCTGGCACCGCTGGGGGCATTTGTGTATCTGGCACCGTGGGTGGCATTTGAGTATCTGGCACCGCTGGGGTCATTTGTGGATCTGATGTGAATTTCGGCTCATTCTATGTGCTATAATGTAAATTTCGGCTCATTTTGTGTGCTATAATGTGAATTGTGGCTCATTTTGTGTGCTATAATGTGAATTTCTGCTCATTTTGTGTGCTATAATATGAATTTCAGATCATTTTGTGTGCTATAATATGAATTTCAGCTCATTTTGTGTGCTATAATGTGAATTTTGGCTCATTCTGTGTGCTATAATGTGAATTTCGGCGCATTTTGTGTGCTATAATGTGAATTTTGACTCATTTTGTGTGCTATAATGTGAATTTTAGCTCATTTTGTGTGCTAAAATGTGAATTTCGGCTCATTCTGTGTGCTATAATGTGAATTTCCGCTCATTCTGTGTGCTATAATGTGAATTTTAGCTCATACCATGTGGTATAATGTGATTTTCGGCTCATTCTGTGTGCTATAATGTGAATTTCGGCTCATACAGTATGCTATAATGTGAATTTCGGCTCATACTGTATGCTATAATGTGAATTTCGGCTCATACCTTGTGGTATAATGTGAATTTCGACTCATTCTGTGTGCTATGCAGGAATGGGGATTCACCAGTCTGTATCACCAGTGCGCAGGGTTCTCTCCACTAACTGGCAACATTTTATTAGAATGGCAACAATAGGAAATTTTAGAAGCGAACAGGAAGGGGATCTCTAAGTAGGAGGAGCTATGATTAGGGGGAGGGGTCATAATTCTTAAACCGCCCCCCCCCTAAAAGTTAAGTCTAGATCCGCCACTGTACAGAATAGTACCAATTCAGATAACACCACACAGTGGTGTCCATTACTCACATTACAGTCTACTTTAGTGTCCGTTATTCACATTACACAACACAGTAGAGCCCCTTATACACGTTACACAACACAGTAGAGCCACTTATACATGTTACACCACAGTAGAGCTGCTTATACACATTACACCACAGTAGAGCCGCTTATACATGTTACACCACAGTAGTGCCACTTATACAGGTTATGCCACAGTAGAGCCACGTATACATGTTACTCTGCAGCTACTTTTGCAGAAAGAGGTGTTGCAGTAGCAGCTGGAGCAGAGAGGGGTGATCCAGAATCAATGTAGCGAGAGGTGCTGTGGCAACTGGGGCAGTGAGAGGTACTGCAGCAGCCAAGGCAGGAAGAGGTGCTGCAGCAGCTGGGGCAGAGAGAGGTGCTGCAGCAGCTGGAGCAGAAAGAGATGATGCAGCAACTAGAGCAGACAAAGGTGCTGCGGCAGTGGGGGCAAAGAGTGATGTAGCAAGACAGAAGTAACCCTGCTGCACAGCTACAAGCGCACAGTGAGACACATAAAAGGGCAGCAGAGTTCTGGCATGTATTGGCTGTCAGTGTCTCCTGCTGTCACCTCTGGCCTGCCCTGTTCCCTACCTAGTCTATGAGTCCGAGTCAGTGTGCGCCCCTTCTGCTTCTCCTCCTCCTGCTCTACAGCTGCTTTTACAGCGGGCTGCAGTATAGCGGGTGGAGGGGGCAGGCAGTGGCATGCCCTCTAACTTTTCCTGCGCCCGGAGCTCAAGCTCCGCCTGAGCCACCCTCGCTACACCCCTGCCTGTGACAAGGTAAGTTGGACGTTTATGTGGTCTGTGCTTGTTTATTTGGGATTGGGGCCTCTTGCCCTTCACAGGACTCTAGCACTTTATACATCTCCATGGGTGAAAGTGAGAGTTAATGGCACCCTGTCAGAAGCCTTCTCTATTAATAATGGTACATTACAAGGTTGTCCTTTGTCTCCCCTAATTTTGCTTTAGTGAGATCCATAAGAGCCAATCCACAAACTATGGGGTATATGAAATTGCGGTCGAATTCCGGCTGGAATTCAACCATTTTTGGATTCAACACAATTCGACAGTCGAATCCTGGCCGTCGGGACCCGAATTCGACATATTCAATAAAACACGGATTTGACAGTCCCGCTGTAGAAAAACGGACCAATTGACGATAGTGTGCGTCCTGGATTCAACTTCATGGATGGCACAAAAGTGTTAGAAAAACCCTGAAAAAAATTCCCCCCCTCCTAAGCACAACCAGCCGCGGGCTCTTTGAGCCGGTCCTGGTTGTAAAAATTCGGGGGGAAAATGACAAGTACGTGGATTACAAACTAGGAAGAGGACCGATCTACCCCGGATTGTTGTGAGTATAATTTTATTTACAGGTACCCCGTGGATTCTACGTGGACAAGGGGACCGACCCCTCGTGTCAACATAGGTAAGTATGTGTGTATGTCGGTGTGCATGTATGTAATAAATTTATACTGTCACGGTGTGTGTACTGTTTTTATTTGGGTATTTTTTTGTAGTAGAACTACAGGTACCAGCGGGCCCGTTTCCCCCCCGCATGCTGGTACTTGTGGTCCTCCAAGTACCAGCTTGCGGGGGAGGCTTGCTGGGACTTGTAGTTCTGCTACAAAAAACAATATTCTTTTTTTTGACACAAGGCTATCAGCCTCCCATCCGTCGCCCTTTTATGGGGGGGACAGCCTCGGGCTTCACCCCTGGCCCCTGGGTGGCTGGAGGGGGGACCCCTAGATTTAAGGGGTCCCCACTCCTCCAGGGTACCACGTCCAGGGGTGACCAGTTAGTTATTTAATGCCGGGGCCGCAGGGACCGATATAAAAGTGTCCCCCGGCTGTGGCATTATCTCTCTGACTGGGTTCACTACGGCTGGCCGGCGGTCGGGCTCCCGGCGACCAGCATCCCGGCGCCGGGAGCCCGACCGCCGGCTTACCGACAGCTTGGAGAGCGCAAATGAGCCCCTTGCGGGATCGCTGCGCTCGCCACGCTACGGGCACGGTGGCGCGCTACGCGCGCCACACTATTTTATTCTCCCTCTATGGGGGTCGTGGACCCCCACGAGGGAAAATAATTGTCGGTATTCCAGCTGTCGGGCTCCCGGCGCCGGTATACTGAGCGCCGGGAGCCCGACCGCCGGCAAACAGAAGACCACCCCTCTGACTAGTGGAGCCCGGTGCTGGTGTTAAAAATACGAGGGACCCCTACGTATTTTGTCCCCCATATTTTTGGCACCAGGACCAGGCGCAGAGCCCGGTGCTGGTTGTTAAAGTATGGGGGAACCCCTGTAATTTCCCCCCCCGTATTTTTACAACCAGGACCGGCTCAAAGAGCCCGAGGCTGGTTGTGCTTAGGAGGGAAGACCCCACGCATTTTTTTTCGGAAATTTTAACCCATTCCCACCCCTTCCCACTGAAAAAAATGCTCTGATCTCTCCATATTATTTTAGTCAGTAAAAAAAAAATATTCTTTTAAAATATATACAGTATTAAATAATACTTGTGGCTCCTAAATAGACAAACCAAGTAGATAATCCCTTCTAATATAAATAGATATGCTATTAGCAATCGAAAAACACAACAAAACATGTTTTAATTTTTTTTTATTAGATCACGACAGCAAAATGAGGCGGATTGAAATTGACGAAATGACTGTCAAAAAGCACTGTTGTCGAATCGACATTCTTCAATTGAATATACTTTTGTCGAAAAGCCGCATTTTTACCATTGCAGACGTGTCGAGTTTGAAAAATGTCGAATTGCAAAAAGTCGAATCTGAAATGGCAGTTTTTTTGACGAAAAGTACTGTATTGCATTGTCGAATCCAATTCGACAGGTTTTTTTCCCCGAAAATGCCCCGTTTTTCGACATTTGCGGCAATTCGACCGCAATTGCATATACCCCTATGTCTCTGGTATACATGTCAAAGAAGTAGACCATAAACTCGCACTCTTTGCCGGTGATTTGCTAGCTACTGTACAATCTCTCACCCAGGTGGTCATTCCGAGTTGTTCGCTCGCTGCTATTTTTAGCAGAATTGCTAATAGGCTAAAATCTGGCAGTTCTGCGCATGCGTATGCACCGCAGGGCGCACGCGCTAAGCAATTTTACACAAAACTATGCTATTTTACTCACGGGTGAACAAAGCTTTTCAGTCGCTCTGTTGATCGGAGAATGATTGACAGGAAGTGGGTGTTTCTGAGTGGTAACTGAGCATTTTCCGGGAGTGTGCTAAAAAACGCTGGCGTGCCAACAGAAAACGCAGGAGTGGCTGGAGAAACGGGGGAGTGGCTGGCCGGATGCTGGGCGTGTTTGTGATGTCAAACCAGGAACTAAACGGACTGAGGTGATTGCAATCTAGGAGCAGGTCTGGAGCTACTCAGAAACTGCAAGGAAATACTTAATAGCAGAATTGCTAATCTTTCGTTAGCAATTCTGCTATGCTAAGATATACTCCCAGAGGGCGGCGGCTTTGTGTTTGCATTTCTGCTAAAAGTAGCTAGCGAGCGAACAACTCGGAATGACCACCCCTATGACATCAGATCCACATTCAATGTTAGAATTTGAAAAGTTTGTGAAATTGTTTAATTTTAAAATTAACAATTTGAAATTTTGGGTTCTGAATATTTCCTCCCTTAAATTTACAAATGAGGGTTTGCAAAAGAACCATACAAAAAATTAGTGATGTGCACCGGACATTTTTCGGGTTTTGTGTTTTGGTTGTGGATTCGGTTCCGCGGCCGTGTTTTGGATTCGGACACGTTTTGGCAAAACCTTCCTGAAATTTTTTTGTCGGATTCGGGTGTGTTTTGGATTTGGGTGTTTTTTTACAAAAACCCCTCAAAAACAGCTTAAATCATAGAATTTGGGGGTCATTTTGATCCCATAGTATTAATAACCTCAATAACCATAATTTCCACTCATTTCCATTCTATTCTGAACACCTCACACCTCACAATATTATTTTTAGTCCTAAAATTTGCACCAAGGTCGCTGGATGACTAAGCTAAGCGACCCAAGTGGCCAACACAAACACCAGGCCCATTTAGGAGTGGCACTGCAGTGTCAGACAGGATGCCAGATTTAAAAAATTGTCCCCAAACAGCACATGATGCAAAGAAAAAAAGAGGTGCAATGAGGTAGCTGTGTGACTATGCTAAGCGACCCAAGTGGTCGACACAAACACCTGGCCCATCTAGGAGTGGCACTGCAGTGTTAGACAGGATGGCAGATTTAGAAAATAGTCCCCAAACAGCACATGATGCAAAGAAAAAAAGAGGTGCAATGAGGTAGCTGTGTGACTAAGCTAAGCGACCCAAGTGGCCGACACAAACACCTGGCCCATCTAGGAGTGGCACTGCAGTGTCAGACAGGATGGCCGATTTAAAAAATAGTCCCCAAACAGCACATGATGCAAAGAAGAAAAAATGAGGTGCACCAAGGTCGCTGGATGGCTAAGCTAAGCGACCCAAGTGGCCGACACAAACACCTGGGCCACCTAGGAGTGGCACTGCAGTTTTCTAGCGAGAGGATGAGTGCTTCCATCCTCATGTGAATCTGAACCGCTAGCCATGAACATAGGCCAGGGCCTCAGCCGTTCCTTGCCACTCCGTGTCGTAAATGGCATATTGGCAAGTTTACGCTTCTCATCAGATGCTTTTAATTTAGATTTTTGGGTCATTTTACTGAACTTTTGTAGTATACTTGACGACACAGAGGTAGAGCAATGGACTACTGTAACGTACTGCTATGTATATACTGGTGGTCAGCAAATTTCTGCACTGTCCTCCTACTATATAATACTGCGCACAACTAAAATGCACCACAGGTATGGATGGATAGTATACTTGACGACACAGAGGTAGGTAGAGCAGTGGACTACTGTACCGTACTGCTATATATTATATACTGGTGGTCAGCAAAATTCTGCACTGTCCTCCTACTATATAATACTGTGCACAACAAAAATGCACCACAGGTATGGATGGATAGTATACTTGACGACTCAGAGGTAGGTAGAGCAGTGGACTACTGTACCGTACTGCTATATATTATATACTGGTGGTCAGCAAAATTCTGCACTGTCCTCCTACTATATAATATTGCGCACAACTAAAATGCACCACAGGTATGGATGGATAGTATACTTGACGACACAGAGGTAGGTAGAGCAGTGGCCTACTGTACCGTACTGCTATATATTATATACTGGTGGTCAGCAAAATTCTGCACTGTCCTACTACTATATAATACTGCGCACAACTAAAATGCACCACAGGTATGGATGGATAGTATACTTGACGACACAGAGGTAGGTAGAGCAGTGGACTACTGTACCGTACTGCTATATATTATATACTGGTGGTCAGCAAAATTCTGCACTGTCCTCCTACTATATAATACTGTGCACAACAAAAATGCACCACAGGTATGGATGGATAGTATACTTGACGACACAGAGGTAGGTAGAGCAGTGGACTACTGTACCGTACTGCTATATATTATATACTGGTGGTCAGCAAAATTCTGCACTGTCCTCCTACTATATAATATTGCGCACAACTAAAATGCACCACAGGTATGGATGGATAGTATACTTGACGACACAGAGGTAGGTAGAGCAGTGGCCTACTGTACCGTACTGCTATATATTATATACTGGTGGTCAGCAAAATTCTGCACTGTCCTACTACTATATAATACTGTGCACAACTAAAATGCACCACAGGTATGGATGGATAGTATACTTGACGACACAGAGGTAGGTAGAGCAGTGGACTACTGTACCGTACTGCTATATATTATATACTGGTGGTCAGCAAAATTCTGCACTGTCCTCCTACTATATAATACTGCGCACAACTAAAATGCACCACAGGTATGGATGGATAGTATACTTGATGACACAGAGGTAGGTAGAGTAGTGGACTACTGTACCGTACTGCTATATATTATATACTGGTGGTCAGCAAAATTCTGCACTGCCCTCCTACTATATATACTGTGCCCAACTTAAATGCACCACAAGTATGGATGGATAGTATACTTGACGACACAGAGGTAGGTAGAGCAGTGGACTACTGTACCGTACTGCTATATATTATATACTGGTGGTCAGCAAAATTATGCACTGTCCTCCTACTATATATACTGCGCACAACTTAAATGCACCACAGGTATGGATGGATAGTATACTTGACGACACAGAGGTAGGTAGAGCAGTGGACTACTGTACCGTACTGCTATATATTATATACTGGTGGTCAGCAAAATTATGCACTGTCCTCCTACTATATATACTGTGCACAACTTAAATGCACCACAGGTATGGATGGATAGTATACTTGATGACACAGAGGTAGGTCGAGCAGTGGACTACTGTACCGTACTGCTATATATTATATACTGGTGGTCAGCAAAATTATGCACTGTCCTCCTACTATATATACTGCGCACAACTTAAATGCACCACAGGTATGGATGGATAGTATACTTGACGACACAGAGGTAGGTAGAGCAGTGGACTACTGTACCGTACTGATATAATACTGGTGGTCACTGGTCAGCAAAATTCTGCACTTTCCTCCTACTATATAATACTACAATGCAGCACAGACATGGAGCGTTTTTCAGGCAGAGAACATAGATATTTTCAGCACACTGAGCACAGATATTTGCAGCACACTGAGCACAGATATTTGCAGCACACTGAGCACAGATATTTGCAGCACACTGAACACAACTGAGAGAACGCTGCATGCCCTCTCCTTGTCATCTCCAATGCACGAGTGAAAATGGCGGCGACGTGCGGCTCCTTATATAGAATACGAATCTCGCGAGAATACGACAGCGGGATGATGATGTTTGGGCGCGCTAGAGTTAACCAAGCAAGGCGGGAGGATCCGAGTCTGCCTCGGAACCGTGTAAAATGGGTGAAGTTCGGGGGAGTTTGGATCCCATGGAACCGAACCCGCTTATCACTACAAAAAATAGATTATACCTGGCACCAATTGGTAGCTAATTATCTGCAGCTATCAATGGAGCTTAACAAACTCTGAATATGTACACAATAAAAAAAGAAAGAAATAGGGCTGGTATTAAGCATTTATTCATACTAAATAAATACCTTCTTTAAATAAACATATGTAAAAAAATAAAATGCAATATACACAGGAAAAAAGACTTGTCCGTCACAAATAATAATAAATATATGCCCTCCCATACTTTACAAAGGGACAGCGCACATAATGGCCCTGTAGTAGTGCCGCTTATACACAATGCCCCCTGTGGAAGTGATGCTTATGCACACAAAGCCCCCTGTAGTAGTGAGGCTTAAATATACAACACCCCCTGTAGTAGTGACGCTTACATATAATGCCCTTTGTAGTAGTGATGCTTACGCACACAACACCCCCTGTAGTAGTGATGCTTAAACACACAATGCCCCCTGTAGTAGTGATGCTTACACACAATGTCCCCTGTAGTAATGATACTTAAACACACAATACCCTCTGTAGCAGTGACACTTAAACATACAACGCCCCCCGTAGTAGTGACGCTAACAAACAACACCCTCTTTAGTAGTGACGCTTAAACACAATGCCCCCTGTAGTAGTGACACTTATGCACACAACGCCCCCTGTAGTATTTTCGCTTACGCACACAATGCCCCCTGTAGTAGTAAGGCTTATGCACACAACGCCCCCTGTAGAAGTAACTCATAAACACACAAAGCCCCCTGTAAAATTGACACTTATGCATACAATGCCCCTGTAGTAGTGATGCTTAAACACACAACGCCCCATGTAATAGATATGCTAATACACAATGCCTCCTGTAGTAGTGACACTTACTCACACAACGCCCAGTGTAGTAGTGATGCTTAAGCACACAATACCCCCTGTAGCTGTGACGCTTACGCATACAACGCCCCCTGTAGTAATAACACACACAATGCACCCTGTAGTAGTAACGCTTATGCATACAATGCCCCCTATAGTGTTGAGGCTTACGCACACAACGCCCCCTGAAGTAGTAACACTTACTCACACAACGCCCTCTGTAGTAGTAACACTTACATACACAATGCCCCCTGTACTATTGACACTTACACACACAATGTGCCCTGTAGTAGTAATGCTTATGCACACGATGCCCCTGTAGTAGTAACACTTACACACACAACACTGCCTGTAGTGTTAACTCTTACCACACAACAACCCCTGTAGTATTGATGCTTATGCACACAATGCCCCCTGTAGTAGTAACGCTTTCACACACAACACACCCTGTAGTATTAACTTTTACCACACAATGCCCCCTGTAGTATTGACGCTTCCGCACACAGTGCCCCCATGTACTATTGACGCTTCCGCACAAAACGCCCCCTGTAGTATTGACACTTACGCACACAACGCCCCCTGTAGTAGTAACGCTTATGCACACAATGCCCCCTGTAGTAGTAACGCTTATGCACACAATGCCCCCTGTAGTAGTAATGCTTATGCACACAATGCCCCCTGTAGTAGTGATGCTTAAACATACAATGCCCCCTTTAGTAGTAATGCTTATGCACACAATGCCCCCTGTAGTAGTGATGCTTAAACATACAATGCCCCCTTTAGTAGTAATGCTTATGCACTTATGCCCACAGTCAGATATACACAGATACACACACCACACACACCTATACAGTATACACACACACACACACACACACACACACACATACATACTGTACACACGCATTCTCTTGATCACTAACTCTCTTTCCATCCACTCACCTAAGGAAGTCTGTCTGCTGGAGCTGGCGCAGCTCATCATCCTGCTGCAGCCTGGTCCCGTGTAGCTCTGCACCTTAGTTACATATAGCTCCACCCACTTTTAAGGTCCCACACAATGCACTGTCACAGGGAAGGGGAGAGGAGGCTACCTGTACAGTGTAACAGGCACAACAGCCGGCAGCAGCAGCAGTGGGGACAGGATGGCACAGTGCAGGGATACAGGGCAGGGAGAGCGCCTCTCCAGCCTGATACCTACCTGTTCTGCATCCCTTTGCTAAGCGTGTAGTGCCGGGCCTTTATAGGAGGATTATCCTCATTATCCTCTGGAAATAGTTACTTTTGTAATTGCTCTCCACAGAATGAGCTGCTGTTGTTTTACTCGTCTTCACCAAATCATTATTCTTAATATCGGTATTAGACTTTTATGAGATATAAAACAGAACCCCTGTGGGTCTGAATTTCTTGTATATATTTAAAAAGCCTTTGCATAGCCTTAAAATTGGCTTGGCACAGTCATATAAGGTAGTTACATAGTTGTGTATTCTATCGTAGGGAATCCGTGGTCTGGTCCAATTGCCTCCTGCCTGATGATGCCTCCTATGTGCAGTCCTTTTCTGGTGGATAGATGTTATTTGCGGCCATCAACAGATATTCCACTTAGAAGCGGTACATTATTCCAAAAAGGAAAATGACAAGGGGGGTAATTCCAAGTTGATCGCAGCAGGACATTTTTTAGCAGTTGGGCAAAACCATGTGCACTGCAGGGGGGGCAGATATAACATGTGCAGAGAGAGTTAGATTTGGGTGGGTTATTATATTTCTGTGCAGGGTAAATACTGGCTGCTTTATTTTTACACTGCAATTTAGATTGCAGATTGAACTCACCACACCCAAATCTAACTCTCTCTGCACATGTCATATCTGCCCCCCCTGCAGTGCACATGGTTTTGCCCAACTGCTAAAAAATTTCCTGCTGCGATCAACTTGGAAGTACCCCCAATGTGTCCGGATACAGACTCCGCTCAGCTGCGTGTCTGTGCAGCATTAGAGATAGGTCCTTAGACTAATGCGCTATGGGCCGTATAAACAGCGTATCTGTCCAGTAATTCACTTTTCTGTGCAGCTTAGCAATATACAATAATGCACTTTTCCACCCTCTATTCAGTCAGATTATACCCAGTGGCATCTGAAGCAGCTTTCTTGGCTTAGAAAAATGAGTGCGGCTAAAATGAACACACTCCCCAAATAATTGAATCTTCTTCCGGCTTTACCAGTACTAGTACCCGAGTCCTGGTTTTGGTCTCTCAATTTATTGATAAGTCAGTTTATTTGGTCTTGGAAAGACTTAGAATTAGACGTGACCTGTTGTCACATCCAAAACAAATGTGTGGTCTCCAACTTCTGGATGTGAAATCTTATTATTATGTCATACACCTAAATAGGGTCCTTGAATGGACCATAAATAAAGACACTAAGCAATGGTTTGCCCTTGAAGGCTGCTTCATGAAATAGCCCCACCACCACCACCACCTCCCCTGAAATAATGATCTGACTTCCCTCTATTCTCAAACTATCTCCATCTCATCCAACAATGGGGGTCATTCCGAGTTGATCGATCGCTAGCAGTTTTTAGCAGCCGTGCAAACGCTATGCCGCCTCTCAGCTTAGCAGAAGTGCGAACGAAAGGATCGCACAGCGACTACAAAAAAAATTGTGCAGTTTCAGAGTAGCTCCAGACCTACTCAGCGCTTGCGATCACTTCAGACTGTTCAGTTCCTGAATTGATGTCACAAACACGCCCTGCATTCTCCCAGCCACACCTGCATTTTTCCTGGCACGCCTGCTTTTTTTCCGACCACTCCCTGAAAAAACGGTCAGTTGACACCCAGAAACAACCACTTCATGTCAATCACTCTGCGGTGGACATTGCGAATGAAAAGCCTCACTAGATCTTGTGTAAAACTACTTCGGCTGTTGTGAAAGTAGGTCGCGCATGCGCATTGTGCCACATATGCATGCGCAGAAGTTCCGCTTTTTCACTTAATCGCTGCGCTGCGAACATTTTTATCTAGCGATCAACTCGGAATGACCCCCAATATCTCCAACGATATATATTTGGAAGTCTCTCCAATATTCCTCAACCATATATTCGAGCTTTGGTCCTCTCACTTCTTTCATACTGTAGCTGATCCCAACGTTCTGCCAGGCATTAATACTTCCCATTTACCAATTTGGGTTGCTGAGGGTCTGTTTAGAGATGGTCAATTGGTGACTGCTTCAGGTATCAAACAGTTTTTGGAGATCCAAAAGAAATGTGCTATCCGCAATCTGACTTTTGGAAATTCCTCCAACTTTGATATTTTTTAACTTTAATAGATAGAATGGTGCTAGCCAAAAGAGGCCTTACTTTATTTGAGAAGATGTGTCTCTCCCCTTTATCCCTTTCTCATATGGTTTCCACTTTATACCACTTTTAACAAATCAGTTTTCCCTTACTCTATCAAAGTCTAAAACTTGGCAAATTATCTTTCTCAAGGCTCACTTAATCTCTGTTTGCATTACTGTAAAAGAAACACAATATAAGATTTTAATAAGATGGTACAGACATCCCTCCTTGCTTCATGCCATGTTTCCACCAATATCTAATAAATGTTGAAGATGTCTCTCTGCCACAGGTGGTTTACAATATATATGGTGGGATTGTTCCCATTTATCCACATTCTGGTTTGAGATGATCTCTATTTACCAACAAATATTAAGAACCCCCTATCCCTGCAGACCATGCATTTTGGCTTCTTAACCATTCTCATACCTCAGTAAATTAATATAAGTTATCTTTACTGCACCATCTCAGTAATGCAGCTCACTCCATTATTCCAGTTCTCTGGAATTGTAATAAATCCCCTACTCACAAAGATTGGTTTTGCAAAATAGATTATCGTATGTCTATGGAAGACATTCTAGGTTCTTCAGTAGATTATCCTCCTGATTTTTCAAAAACATGGCCTCTTTCTCCCAAACTATATAATTAATAATCTCTAGATAGGTGTTCTTATGCTCTCCTGTGCAAGCTGATCATCCCCTCCAACTCTCCTCTTCAACTTTCACCATCCTTTACAGTACCTTTGTCATACTTCTTTCTTTATACTATACTATACTATACTTTCCTTTACTTTAGAGTTAAGTTGCCTTTTGGTATGTATACTCTACTGTTTTGGCTAATGGTCTTGTTTTGTTCACTGAATTGATCTCAGATGTGCGTTGTGGAAGCATCTAGAAATGTTTATTTGAAAATCTCAATACAACAGAATATACAAAAAAAGATACAGTCAGGGAGACAGTTTGTATAGTACCAGCCACTTAAAACACCTGTACAAAAATGTATTGATAGTAAAGTTCTTAGACTGTGAGAAAATGGATTGTGAAAAGTACCAATATTTTAGCTATGAGGTTGGTTCTGCATTTTAATCTTTTAATCTTGCATATACTGTAAATTGCTGGAATATCATCACTTTCTTACAATCAACAAACTGGGAAAATTCAATTGTTTTTGGGTGCCCGTTAGTCATGTGAGTCCAAATGGTGATAATCATTTGTTGCAGATAGGCATTAGTGCTGGAGGCACCCTTTACCCAATGCACTTGTCATGCTCAAATGCAAGAAAAAAAGAGAAGAAAGAATTCAAAATGCCCTATGGTGGTGCACACAATCTTGTATTAAGATATAACTTTTATTGAATTATATGTTAAAACCAGCGAATATTAAAAGGAAAGTAGAATCGTGTAAATAGAAAAGAAATCATGTTTAAAATAAAAGTGCTGCGCACTAGATGTCACCGGATTCGCTCATGTATTGCTAGCAAAATCTATAGATGGTCACGAGTGTGTCAAAAATATTCCATGTCTATGTGTGTTATATTACACTTTTTAGATAGCTGAGAAAGCTGCAAGAATAAATGTCCCACAAATTAATTGTATTCCTTCCCAGGATTCCAGATGTGGGATCGTTGAAACCAAACTCCAGATATCACCTTGTGTGGTGCTAATGATTTACTATATATTTTGCTGAATTGTCTCTCAATAAACTGATCAGAATGCTAAATGTGTACTGTGGGGGTCATTCCAAGTTGATCGCAGCAGGATATTTTTTAGCAGTTGGGCAAAACCATGTGCACTGCAGGGGGGGCAGATATAACATGTGCAGAGAGAGTTAGATTTGGTTGGGTTATTTTGTTTCTGTGCAGGGTAAATACTGGCTGCTTTATTTTTACACTGCAATTTAGATTGCAGATTGAACTCACCACACCCAAATCTAACTCTCTCTGCAAATGTTATATCTGCCCCCCCCCTGCAGGGCACATGGTTTTGCCCAACTGCTAAAAAATTTCCTGCTGCGATCAACTTGGAATTACCCCCTGTGTCTCTCTGTATCTCAGAGTTAATATACAAGCTCAGTCATAAGGTCTCAGTAATGTCTGTGTGTTCTAGCTCCATGAGCAGTGTTGTATCCACTGAGAAAGGAGCATATGAAGCATTCAGATACAAATGTATCCACTAAAGGGAAACAGTTATTAAGCTCTGACAGTATCCAATCTTTTACTTGTCACAAGATTTTATCATAGCTTCGCTATGGCTCATAGAGAGCTGTGACAATTAATGATAATAAATGATCAGAAATCTTTTTAACCAGATATTGTTGTACATCATATTTGTTCCCTTGGGATCCTTATATTCAAATAGATGTTTAGTGATCTAATTCGGATCATAAGAGTGGTTTATTCCTCTGTGTTATAATAGGGATGTTAAGGGCTCAACACACTCTTATTTGGATGTAGGCTCAAAGTATCAATATAAACATGGTTCGTTAACGTATCATGTTAAGCCTTCAAGGTGTGTATATGATAGTGAGTCTTACACCAGGTGCCTAAGTATATTAGGCGCCCTCTGCTGCCCTTTTATTTGGGAGGATTATATATACAGTGAGTATATAGCACTTGCTGTGAATGGGTCTGCGATCACTATAGAGTTAATGTGAGTGTAAAATGTGTCATTAATATCCTGACACACATCCAGCTTTTTATTAAATAATTTTTGATGTGGATGTTATATACACATTAAACACCTTTTGGTGTGCGTATCAGGGCTTTATTATTCAGCCTTGTGAACACCACTTAATACCATTCATAATACACAGTGTTATTTCGGCATGGTGAATTATTATCATCAGCATCTCGTTGTGCAATTTCCTCCCTGTAACTCCCACACTTTGCCTGAACTGAAACACTTGCAAAATCAATGATTTCTGATATAGATACATATGCACATTAAATGTCTATTCACCATATGGATTAGAACCTTAGTGTACTGCCTTAGTATAGGGTTCAGTATGGTTCATTACACATGGTAATTACTTGCACAGTATAGCATTCTGTTAGCAGCTATTAGTATTGTATGCTTTAGATAAGCCTCACAGCTAACACAGATCAGACACTCTCAGCTTCAGTATACATTTTTCCTAATCTATCTAGCTGAGCATTGTCCGGTGACTACCTAAAGTGCGCAGCTAGCCTGACGCACGCTTCGCTGTTTGCTTCATCAGAGGCAGAACCAGATTGCCTCCCAGTTTGTCCTTAAATACAAGCAATAATTGTATTTCCACTAATGGAAACCGCCTGTCAATATCAGATATCCAATCATGTTATGCCATCTCACATGCTGATACTCCGGTCACGTGATCAGCATACACTGAAGCTTTCTATGCTGTCTTTTCAGGTTAGACCAATCAATCCAACACAGTCACTATGAGATCTAAATTATTCAGACCAAATCCATCGAGTACCTATCCGTGATGTGCAGTGCTTCAAACACATAATTACATGTGTTCCATCCAGCGGATGGTACCTATTTGGCAACATGAGATCCCGGAGTTTGTAATCTGGATCTTCATATTGTCTATGTCCTTATCTATCTGAATTTACTCTCCCATATACTGAATATATGCATCCAGGTTAATTAATGGATCACTGATAACACATCTATTATGTCTTCCCAGACCAGGTTAATCAATTTGTGTCCTCTCCATACATTTCAATAGATCTATACAGAATTTAAAGTGTCAGAACATCTGAATAAGGGAATATTTCTAGATTAAATCAGAATTTATGAATCTCTATATTGTTCAGTCAAATTGATGTTGAGTCTAATATTTGTTAAATATATATAGAGACTGCATTGATAAATACATAATTGGGAGCTTCACATATTTATCTTCATGCCATACCATCTGTACTATCATACAGATAATGGATCTCCTATTCACCCAGCCAATAAAATAGTAATAATTAATGAATCAGTGGTAAATATTAATCCAATCAGGTAAGTATGTATACATAATTATGTAAGGTGAATTTAACCAAAAATGTAATATAAATGCTCCTTCTAAAAAAGCAAATTATTAAAGTGTATAAGGAATGTGAACAAGTGTAGGGTGGTATTTGACCAACGAATGTATCTTATTCGTTGGATTATGTGAATAACAGATTATCATATTTATTTAATCCCTCGCATCACAGAAAATCTGTGATATATGAAAAATAAATAAAATTGATAAAATTGAAAGAGCTGCTCTCCTGTTGGGGAGCAGAGTGAGGTGAATAATATTCGAGAACCATCTCTCATATCTTAAAATTATAGTGACAATTATGACTATTTAGTGAAAATCATGTGCATGAATAAAAATAATTATTATTTTATTTAAATAACGTGAAAAACAAAGGTGACCAAATCAAATAAAATAAATGTGTAGGGTGAAAAAGTCAAACAAAAATAAAACTAATAATGAGTATTCAATTATATTTGATAGAGTATAAGGCTACTCAAGTGCCTACAGTTTTGAAGTCATCCTGGGCATATGTCTGTTAACTGTGAATGGAGAAAAATGAAGCAACCCCTATATGTAGCTTGGAGAGAGATATTTGGGTATATCTTTAATAATAATTTCTAAGATCCCACATGTATGTATGCCCATGATAAAAAATTATCCTGGGTATGAGTGGGTCATCCCGGGCAGGTGTAAATTATGTATAAAAAGCAAAATAGTTCAGGGATCATAAAAAGGATGTGTAGTTGTTTTCTTCATTCAATCCTTTCGGTGTCAGAGTATCCATTAGGAAAATCAACCTTGTCTCTTGTTTGAGGAGCTCCCGATCGATATCTCCTCCTCTAATATTCAAGGTGATTTTCTTCATACCAAAGGCTGTCAGGCCTCTAGAATTGCCTTGATGATGCTTTAAGAAATGTCGGGCCACAGGTGTGAGTGTCTTCATCATTTCTTTGTCCCTTCTCGCATTCCTTATGCTTCCCAAGTGTTCAAGTAGTCTCTTCTTCAGGGGTCTTTTAGTTTTCCCTATATAATTTTTGTTGCATGGGCATCTTAAATTATATATCACAGCAGGGGTTTCACAATTGATATATTCTCCGATTTGCCAGATCCTGTGGAATTTATCAGTGTATTCCGTTGTGTTAACCATCATGGAGCATGCTTTGCATGTGCCACATTTACTGGATCCTTTCTTATTATATAGAGGTTTTTTGATGGTTTCCAGGTGACTTTGGACTAGTATGTCCCTGAGATTTTTGGACCTTCTCCAATTAACAATGATATTCTCCCCCAAGATTATGTCCAAATCCGGGTCAGTACGGAGAATTTCATAATGTTTCTGCAGGATCTCCCGGACATCCTGCCACTCCTGGCAGAATGTGCCAATGAATCTAACTTTTTCCTCTTCCTTCTTCTTGACCTTAGGTATAAGCAGTTGGTCTCTTGTATATGTCTTAGTTTCCTGATAGGCTCGTTTAGTAGATCTTCCACTATATCCCCGGGACCTAAGTCTCTTACTCAACTGTTGAGCCCTCGTTTTGACTTGTTTTAAGGACATTACATCAAAGTTGGATCAGCCTGTAGTGTGGTTTTCCACTTTCATTTTGAGTGTGACTCCAAATCCAGACCTCCATGGGTTAATAAATTTGATTTCCATTGATAATTTTTCTGTGATTTTGTTGTCAGCACATTCAACTATGTAAAGAACAAAGTATTTAATAAGAATATTTCAGTCATTCAGATCTAGGATGTGTTATTGTAGTGTTCGCTTTATTTTTTTGAGCAGTGTGTATATATATATATATATATATATATATATATATATATATAGTGACAAGAATTTGAGAGGCGCTCCTCGGACTTCAGGAATTATTTACACAGCCACCACAGCTTGCTAAACAACGTTTCAGGTGCACTTTATTAGCACCTTTTGTCAGGATATATATATATATATATATATATATGTGTGTGTGTAAAAAATAAGATTTTACTTACCGATAAATCTATTTCTCGTAGTCCGTAGTGGATGCTGGGACTCCGTCAGGACCATGGGGATTAGCGGCTCCGCAGGAGACAGGGCACAAAAATAAAAGCTTTAGGACTAGGTGGTGTGCACTGGCTCCTCCCCCTATGACCCTCCTCCAAGCCTCAGTTAGGATACTGTGCCCGGACGAGCGTACACAATAAGGAAGGATTTTGAATCCCGGGTAAGACTCATACCAGCCACACCAATCACACCGTACAACCTGTGATCTGAACCC